>NW_004444054.1:5478092-5488740 GCF_000243295.1 Trichechus manatus latirostris
CTATCTCTCTGCTTGCTTCTCTCTTTTATATCTCAAAAGAAATTGGCTTAAGGCACTATCTGATCTTGTAGATCTCATCAATACAACCGCCACTATCTCATCTCATTACATCATAGTGATAGGATTTACAACACACAGGGAATTCACATCAGATGACAAAATGGTAGACAATCATACAAGACTGGGAATCATGACCTAGCCAAGTTGACAGATATTTGGGTGGGACACAATTCAATCCATGACACATAGTTTTCAAGTTTATTTCCAGAATGTTCTTTCATTCCTTTTCCTTAAACTAAGAAGGAACATTTTGCTTCTATGAATGTTCTCAATTCAACCTTTTCTTTTTGGAAAGAGATACTAGCAAGATAAGAGAATTGCAGTCTAAAGTAACAGAAAATCTTTAAAATGTATCCAGTGAATGGGTGATGTAGTTTTTCAAAACATCTTCGTTCTCAGATAGATATCTGAATAGAGAATCACAGGAATGCCTTTTGAAAAGTCTTGTGTTTTGGCTTTTTAGCTATACCAAAGCAAGTATGTTCTTGGGCTCTATCTTTTCAAGTTAATACTTGTCATGATACTTGGTAGGTTACAATGGTTAAGGTAGTTAATGGTTAAGAAGCAAAGGGACACTTTCCTTCTTAATATTTCAATATAACTAAAAGCAGTGTTTTCCCTAAACACTACATTTTCAGTTCAAAGGGATTCAGCAAATATTTATTGAGGCCTTTACAGATGTTGCCTTTTTAAAAGAACGCTTAAAGGAATAAATATCCAGTTAAAAAGATATGCTCAGTAGAATCATTATTGAAACAAGGCTGGGCAAAATTTTAAAAGCTTATCATTGTGAACATTAGCCTTGACCTTTTGCTCTTCCGGACTGTGGAATCCATTTAGTGCTAGCTGAGGCTATTTTAAGGACCCTGGGTGACACATCCGGTTTGCAACTGGCTACTAGATGGAGAAAAGATTGACGTTGTCAAGAATTTCATTTTACTTGAATCCACAATCAAAGCCCATGGAAGCAGCAGTCAAGAAATCAAATGACGCATTGCGTTGGGCAAATCTGCTGCAAAAGACCTCTTCAAAGTGTCAGAAAGCAAAGATGTCACTTTGAGGACTAAGGTGCACCTGACCCAAGCCATGGTGTTTTCAATCACCTCATATGCATGCGAAAGCTGGACAATGAATAAGGAAGACCGAGGAACAATTGATGTATTTAAAGTGTGGTGTTGGCTGAGAATATTGAATATACCGTGGACTGCTAAAAGAACGAAGAAATCAGTCTTGGAAGAAGTACAGCCAGAGTGCTCACTAGAAGCAAGGGTGGCGAGACTTTATCTCATGTACTTTGGACATGTTATCAGGAGGCATCAGTCCCTGGAGAAGGACGTCATGCTTGGTAAAGTAGAGGATCATCAAAAAGAGGAAGACCCTCAACGAGATGGATTGACACAGGGGCTGCAACAATGGGCTGAAGCAATACAACGATTGTGAGGATGGCGCAGGACCAGGCAGTGTTTCGTTCTGTTCTACATAGGGTTGCTACGAGCTGGAACTGACTCTTCGGCACCTAACAACAATAACATTATAGCAAAAAGACATCTTTTTATGTACAATTTACTAACTACCAATGTGGCAAGAACAAATGATGGTCAAATGATTATAATATATACCTATCTTCTATTACACCTTTCATCTAATCTATTTAGGTGAGTTGCTTCAATTTTTCACTTTGGAAAGGTGAGTGGTATCAACTTTATCTATAGCAGGGAGAATTTTGGTTACATCTTTATTTGATATGGTAGGTCAGGAGGTGGCAAACTTTTTCCGTAAAGGGCCAGATAGTAAATATTTTAGGTTTTTCTGGCCACATCTAGTTTCTGTCTCATAGTCTGCTTTTTTTATTTTGCTGCTGTTCAAAAATGTAAAAATCGTTCTGAGCTTTCATGCTGTAAAAAAACAGGCTGCTGGCAGGATTTGGCCCTCTGGGTTGCACTGTGTCAATGCCTGCTCTAGGTACTTCTTCCTGTCTTCACTTCCCATCTTCCAACACTTTAATTTAGGGAAGAAGAGCTTCCCTCTTTTAATCCTTTGATCATTATACTCCATTTTATTCCTCAGTTCATACGTCAGAAAGGACAGGCAAACTCTAACGTTTGACACTTGACCTTTATCATAGTCCTACTGATATCATTCAGTTGCCTATTCTACCCAGCTGGATACAAAGCTTCACTGTATTTCACAGTCAGTCAGGTGGAATTTGGAAAGATACAAATATTTACGAAGATTCTATCACTTTGGTGATCCAATAACAAGGGAGGAATAGAGTATCCACTTTCTAGTTTTTGAGAATTACATCATGTAAACTAGGACGGAATGACATAAAATATGCTTTGAAATCATATCCTCCAGAAAATGTTTCATTGAAACATTTCCTTTAAATATGAATCAACCAGCAATAGTGAGAAGAAATTCTAGGCAGAGTTATTATTCAATATACAATTGTTGCTGTTGTTGGGTGCTGCTGAGTTGATGTTGACTCATAGCATCCCCAAGGGACAGAGTAGAACTTCCCCATAGTGTTTTCTAGGCTGTAATCTTTACAGGAGCAGATTGCCAAGTCTTTCTACCATGGAGCCACCTTTCAGTTAGCAGCTGACGGCTTTACATTTGTACCACCAGGGCTCCTTCAGTAGACAACTAAGAGTGCCCAAAAGGTTAGATTTCCCAGGCATTGATTCCTGTGTCCATACTTGCTTTGTGGCTTGTTAGTAACTTGGGAGACTCTCACCTGATGAGCGGATGTCAAAGGTAAATGCTATGGTATATACCCCTGCCTGAGATCCCAGTGTGCTGCATAAACTCCCTGCATTCAAAGAACCGCTGAGTCCCTTTCTATTCCCCTTCCTCTGGAGAGCGTTTGCCCACAAGTTTTTAGAATTAAGGTTTCTGCTCATGACAAGTCATGTATTGGGAAGGGAGGAGGAACTAGTAAAGAAGCAGTGAACAGTGAGCAACTCGTCAGTAATAGTTTAGCTTAACTAATAAAGAATGTCTGCCTTGAGCATTGTGCTCTTTTAAGAACTACCTATATGGGATCAAATTGACAACAGCAACTCAAAAGATTAGTTGGGAAACTTAGGGAGCAGTGAGTTTATGTTAATGGAACCAAACCCAAAAAAAACCCCTTGCCGCCGAGTAGATTCCGACTCACAGCGACCCTATAGGACAGAGTAGAACTGTCCCATAGGGTTTGCAAGCATGCCTACACAGTCTGTGTGCTTTTCTTATTTTGTTTGAAGGGAAACAACAGCAAAAAGATTTTAGACCCAAAATGAAGAATTTTGATAAATTTGGCCTGCAAGTTGGCTACACTAAGGATCAAGTGAATATTTCTCTTTTAAGCAACTGAATTTTTGGAAGAATGGACTTTACTTACCTTTTTGATCTTTGGATTTCCAACATTGAGTGTCTTGTTTAGTTCAGAGGGGATGCTCAATAAATGTTGGTTGTTGAATTGTGGCAGAAAGTTTTTGTAAACTAAAATACATTTTCAACCATTTGTTCAACAAATTCCACTGTGAGGTTTTTATTTATAGATTTACCGTTTTCCAACAGCGTATGAGAGTTTCAATTTCTCCACATCCTCACCAACGCTTGTTATTGTCTGTCTTTTTGATTAGAGCCACCCTACTAGGTATGAAGGAATCCCTGGTGTGCAAATGGTTAACGTGCTTACTGCTAACAAAAGGTTAGTAGTTTGAGTTCACCCAGAGGTGCTTCAGAAGAGAGGCCTGGTGATCTACTTTAAAAAATCAGCCATTGAAAACCCTATGGAGCACAGTTCTATTTTGACACACATGAGGTCACCATGAGTCAGATTCAACTCAATGGCAGCTGTTTCTTTTCCCCCATGACCATGATTCCATATAAGTCTATGTTGTCTGTAAACCCAGAACCCAAACCTGTTGTTGTTGAGTTGATTCCCACTCATGGCGATCCCCTGTGTTTCAGAGTAGAACTGTGCTCTACAGGGTTTTCAATGGCTGTAATCTTACGGAAGTCGATCGCCAGAACCTTTCTTCCATGACACTGATGGGTAGATTCAAACTTCGAATCTTTGGCTTAGTAGTCGAATGCAAACGTTTGTACCACTCAGAGACCTTTGTTGTCTATAACGTGTCAGCATTTTCCTCCCAACAATTCCCAGCTCAATAACTGGGCTAGAAGATTATCAGGAACAAATTGGATATTTAAGGTAATAGTCTATACACAGATCAATTGCAGCTTTTGATAGTCCGTCATTGAATTAAGTACCCAGTTTTTATTTATTTATTTTTGGTTGAAAGGGATTTGTGTCTATATGACTTAACTGGTCAGTCAGTCGTTGGGGGAAAAAGGGCCTCATTTTCCTTCTGACGTAGGTATATGATTATTGTTTTATGAAGGCTCTGACTCTGCTGTGGGGCCTTACAGGAGAAGGCCCTCTCACGTGTGTATAACGCATGGCCATTTGTTGGTCTTGGGAAGAGTCTTATATTCTCAGCCAGCTGCCAGAGAGGATGCTATACCCTCAGCAGGCTGCAGAAAGAGAACTGCTCTCTCTTGATCTCAGGTGTAAATGTATCAAGATATCTAGAGCGAAGTCCTGGGCTCAGCATGTGGGCTGATCCCCACCTGGCAGGAGAGGGGAATAGGCTAGGAGTCCTCAAAACTGTGCCCCCTTCAGGCTATCTTGGTGATAGTTTACTCAGTAAGGAGGTTAGGAAAGGGCCTGCTAGAGTAGACCTGAGCGTCTTAGTTATCTAGTGCTGCTGTAACTGAAACACCACAAGTGGATGGCTTTATCAAGGAGAAATTTATTCTCTCACAGTCTAGAAGGCTAGAAGTCTGAATTCAGGGCACCTGCTCTAGGGGAAGGCTTTCTCTCTAGGTTGGCTCTGGGGGAATGTCCTTGTCATCAATCTTTCCCTGGTCTAGGAGCTTTCAGCCCAGGGACCCCAGGTCCAAAAGACACACTCTGTTCCCTGCTCTTCTTTGTTGGTGGTATCCTTCTCTCTCTGCTCACTTTTCTCTCCTGTAAGATAAAAGGTGATGCAGGCCACACCCTGGGGAAACACCCCTTACATTGGATCAGGGCTGTGACCTAAGTAAGGATGTTGCATCCCACCCTAACCTTCTTTAACATAACCTAATCTTGCTTCATTAACCACAGGCAGAGATTAGGATTTACATAGGATAATCACATCAGATCACAAAATGGTGGTCAACCACAAAACGCTGGGAATCATGGGCTAGCGAAGTTGATACACATTTTCAGGGGACACAATTCAATCCATAACACCTGAGGGAGACTAAATGTGACAGAATCAGAAATCTGTGCTTAGTAAACTGGATGGTCCCATGTTACCTGTATTCTCTTTGAGGAGTGCAGCCTGTCTCAGCTTGCAGAGAGAAACAAACCAAGTTGAACCAGGCTGTTTGTGGAGAAGCAGCCCTTCCAGAAATATCATGATCCTGCTGGTGGCTGAAGCTATAAAGGGAGAGGACTTGGGGATCAGGGCCAACCCCATAGGTCAGTAGCCCTTTCTCACAATGAGGCCATATTTATTTATTTCCTTAGTGCTAACTTTGAAGGATTGGCCTTTGTTTTAATAAGACAGGTGCTTTCTTTTACAAAAGTAGGGAGGAAAAAAAAAATAATTAAGAACTCCATTGTTAATTATTGTCTCTTTTAACTTTTGCTCAGATTCCTCTGATAAATACAACCCCCACCTTGGTCTCCTTCTCTTTCATTCCATTTAGGGGCCACAGTATCCCTTAATCGTGACTCTACACCAACAATAACAAGCTATGCTATGGGAAGTAGAACATATGGAAAAGAGGCAGGCTTTTGTCCTCAAAAGTCCTTACACAGGTCTCTAAGTCTCGTTTGGAAGAGCCACAAGAGTCCTCATGCTCCACCCTCCCTAAAAAGTTACCGTTGAGTGGATTCTGACTCATGGAAACCCCATATGTTTCAGAGTAGAACTGTGCTCCATTGGGTTTTCAATGGCTGTGATCTTTCAGAAGTAGATCATCAGGGCTTTCTCCTGAGGCACCTTGGGTAGATTCGAACAGCCAACTTTTCAGTTAGTAGACGAGTGCTTAACGATTTGTGCCATCCGAGGACACTCTCATGTTCCCCAGCTGCCTCCAATGAAACTTGTTTTCAGTTCAAGTACTAGCAGTCCAGGCAATTCCAGAATGGCTTCCATTTTCATTTTATTTGGTTGTGTTTGGCGAATGAAATCGCCACATGAGGTTTTCTACTTTTTATTTTAAATATATGTACTATGCAAGTATGTGTATATAATAATTAAAACCTTTTTATAAGCAATCTGAACCTCACTTGCTGAGTGGATGGCTATTTTTCTGTGGACAGGAAATCCTTCGCCTTTCAAGACTGTCTATTCCCTTTCTGGGCAACTCTGAAGTTAGCAGATACGTCTGTCCCCATTTACCTTCCATTTATTTGGGTTTGTATTAAATTCTTATGAGGAATTTCAGACACCTGGCTCCCAAAGTGTGAGAACTCAATCCATTTACGTTTGGGATTTCCTATAACTTCCTACCGCTATGGTTCAAAGGATAGATGCTGGAAACCATAAAGTAGTGGAATTAAAGAAAAATATCTCTCAAATAAGCGTCCAGCAGAGAGAAACCAACATTCACTCTGGATAGAGCCCGCCCTCAGCCTGAGATCTCAGCAAGGCTGAATGGCCAAAGGAGGAAGGAAGAATGGTGTGTTTGTTCAGTGCTTTGGCAAGTAATTCAGAATGGGAAAACGCACACACACACAATCTGTCCCCCACTCCCCAATCCCAAACTCACAACAACCAACCCTTTTGGTCTGGGAATAATCTTAGACCAGCTGGGGCAGAATGACTGTGGAAAGGAGACATTCCCTTTCCAGAAGGTATAGAAAAGAGGAATGAATTGCTCTTGAGTCTCTTGGGCTCTCTGCCAACAGGCAGCCTCTCTGTCCCGGGGCTGACAGGCGACGACCGTGTGGTGTGTCCGGGCAGAGGAGGGTGAATGCAATGATATTGCAGGTTACACAGGAAGCACATGGCGCTAGGAGAAACCCCTTGCTAACATAAAGGAAGAGAAACGGAGGGTGCTCTTCCCTCAGTATCAGGGCACCTGGTGAGGAAAATCGGCCACCAGAGAATGGCTTCTTGAGCACGAAATCAGTGCAAGCTGAGGCAGAAGTTTGTTGCCTGCTCGAGGCTTGCTTTCTCTATTTTATTATAGAGTCACCTACCTAGTGACCATCAGGCACGTGTTTTTCTTTTCTTGTTTTAATTTTTTTTTATTGTGCTTTAGATGAAGGTTTACAGACCAAATTAGTTTCTCATTACACAATTAATACACGCATTATTTTGTGACATTGGTTGCCAACCTTGCAACATGTCAACACTCTCCCCTTGTTGACCTTAGGTTCCCCGCTTCCAGCTTTCCTGTCCCCTCCTGCCTGCTTGTCCTTGTCCCTGGGCTGGTGTGCCCGTTTAGTCTCGTACACATGGCTGAGCTACATGTATTATGGTTTGTGTTACAGGTCCGTCCAAACTTTGGCTGAAGGGTGAACCTCAGGAGTGACTTCAGTACTGAGTTAAAAGGGTGTCCGGGGGCCATACTCTCAGAGTTTCTCCAGTATCTGTCAGACCAGTAAGTCTGGCCTTTTTTTGTGAGTTTGAGTTTTGATTTACATTTTTCGGACACATGTTTTTCTTCCTTGAACTGTGTGACATAAATGATAACAAATTCTAAGCCCCAACCCTCTTTTCTATGCTAACACTTCTTAGGGAAAGACCTGCTGTTCCAGCATCCCTTGCTTCATACGTGTCATCGTTATTATGACGACAGCTTAATTTACTTTAGTTACATTTTATGAGGGCAACGTCCAGACAGCCTAAAGTCATTGTAAATTCTCTTCCCCATTGCACTGTGGGATGGCTTGTTTCTGGGAAGGTTCTGGGAGATGGCTAATTCCAACAATCATTTGCTGCTCCTAGTAATTTCTCCCTCCATTCTAGGATAACAATTTAGCTCCCCAGTGTATAGCATCTAACAATGGTTTACAGACTTTTTTTTGACTTGTGTATGGGGTGTCTTTGTGTATGCGTTTGTTTGAGGAAGAAGAAATATGGCCAAACTTTCATTTGTAAGACATTTATTACTTTTATTTCTCCATGCTGATTCCAAAGATTAAAAATGCTTTTAATCTCAATGTTAATTCTTTGCACATAGTATTCATGTCTTTAATATAAAATATATCTGTTTATTATCATAGGCATGTGACTTAAATATTCAGCCTATCAAAATAAGAAATTTCTTCTCTTTTCATCATTTGAGAAAAACGTGCACTTTCTTGGGTATGATTTCTATTATAAATATGGTTCATTGTAATTTTTGTAATAAACCATGCCTGCAGTATAGACCTCTGAGAGCAACAATAACATCTAATTTATTTTTAGCTGTTATTTGCAGAGAAGTGTGGTTTACAAATCATACATGATTTTATTTGATATTCACAAAAACCTAATGAGGCAGGAAGCATCCATCTCTTTGTTTTTATTGTTCTTTCAGCAAATATGTATTAATTGCCGAGCACACTGCTGTTGGGTGAGGTGATGTTGATATAATAGTGAATGAGGTGGATGTGGTCCCAACCTCATGGAATTTATAGCTGAGTTCCAGGAGCAGGGCAGATATTATTAACATCCCTGTTTTTCAGGTAAATCAGATTTCAGATAGACTTGTACCCATCTGTAACCCAGAGTCTCTGAGAACTCATATGCAACTTGCTGATCTTACTGAGGAAAGACGGCGGGGGCGGAAGCCGAAGTCCAGGATACCCTCATGGGACATTGGTACAGAAGGTACTAGAAACTGAGTGAGGGCAGTTGAGAAAACAATGCCTTCTAAACATGGGATTATTTTTTAAAGGGCCTCAGGAATAAGACCTTATAATTCTAATTTAGTTGCATTGAAGTGGTGGTCCGTCACCTGGTAGAGGGCTTTCAAGAACCAGAGTTGAGGATTTGAGTAGGTACAGACAACGAATCTAATTTTTTTCTAGCCAACCCTTGTGCAGAAGGTTTCTACTTATTCCTCTGAGGTGAGGGGAGGTGCACTCAGTTTCTATGTCATGAATCAAGAAGGTCTTGAGAGAGCTGAGAGACTGTTAGAGTCTTCTGTTCACTCTCAAAACCTCCACCAGATTTTTAGATGCCCATCAAGAGGGCAGAAGTTGCAGTGGTTGAAGTGTCAGGCTGGGGTCAGGGCATCCCCTGGCTGCGTGCCCCATCCTATGGGGTGGACTTGGCAAGGAACACTTCTATACGTTTGCCCATGGGAAGGCTCATAAGAAAGGTTTGTAGATGGATGTGGTTGACTTCCTTGGCTCCAACCTCTGGTGATGGTTCTGAGTTTCCTAGATCAGCTTAGAGGACAGCTTGGGGAGAAAAGTCTCAACCCAAAGCTATTTAGTTTAAGTTTTAAAAGGACAGTAGAAGTAGTAATTGTGTGATACCAGCTATGAAAGGACTCAATGAGATTAAGTGGAGTTCAAGGTGGATTTATAGAACTGTACCCTCCTCTGCATGCTAACGATCATGAAGATGGCCCAGGACTGAGCAGCGTTTTCTTCTGTTATACAAAAGGTCGCCATGAGTCTGAGACAGTACCATGGCAACTAAGAACAACAACGCCCCTCTCCACCAATAGTTACTATGTTCACATCCACCCACAAACATGTATTAAACATTTTATAGGGTGAGGTTAAAGAAAAGGTCCAGTTCCCCCATATTACCATCCAAATATCACAGTTCTGATTATTCACCATGTAGGCAATAGTCTACATAGATTTTACGAGCTGTATGACCCTGTGAAAATTGCTCGAACTTTCAGAATTGGCTTTCTCTCTGCAAAATAAGGAAAATAATAGCACCTTCTTTATGGGGATTGTCACTTAAGAAGCACTTGATAAATATTACCAATACCAGTTGCCGTCAAGTTGATTCTGACTCATGGTAACCCCATGTGTGTCAGAGTAGAACAATGACTGATTTTTCAGAAGTAGTTCTCCAGGCCTTATTTCCTAGCACCTCTGGGTGGACTTGAACCTCCAACCTTTTGATTAGCAGCTGAGCATGTTGACCATTTGCACCACCCAGGGACTCCTAATAAATATTAACTGATAATTAATTTCTAGTCTTTTTGATCCATTTGCCCATTTTAACTGATATTAAGAGTCTAAGAAACACTCGCGCGGCCCCGACCAGCTGCTATTTGAAAGCATCATCCGCGTTCAGGAACCATTAAAGAGAAGTCCTCAGACCTGAGTCTCTTTCCGAAATGCCTTGTCTTTCAGTTACAACATTTTGTTTGCCAAACAAAAAAGAGATGGCATGCGGCGCTTCAATCTTTTATCTCTGATCAAGTCCCTGCTTGGTTTCAGGAGGAAAATGAGCTTCTCTTGAGTTTTCCTCTTGGTAAGGCTGTAGCGCAGCATGCCCGGACTGGGCTGATTCGAGGGTTCAGCCGCGGGTAGATGATGAGTCTGCAGGTCAGAAGCGGAGCCTGGGAGGGGCCAGGC
>NW_004444054.1:5488840-5494366 GCF_000243295.1 Trichechus manatus latirostris
GTTTAAGGGTACCCTGGGTTTTAGGAGCCCTGGTGGCACAGTGGAGTCCTGGTGGCACAGTGATTAAGAGGTACGGCTACTAACCAAAAGGTTGGCAGTTCGAATCCACGAGCTGCTCCTTGGAAACTCAATGGGGGCAGTTCTACTCTGTCCTGTAGGGTCACTATGAGTTGGAATCCTCCCCATGGCAATGGGTTGGGTTTGTTTTGGGTGGCACAGTGGTTAAGAGCTTGGTGGCTAACCAAAAGGCCAGCTGTTTGAATCCACCAGCTGCTCCTTGGAAACCCTATGGGACAGTTCTACTCTGTCCTGTAGGGTTGCTGTGAGTTGGAATCGACTCCACGGCAACTAGTTTGGTTTTGGTGGGTTCAGTTTTAACAGCAGAGAAGGAGAGTGGCCGGCACCCTGCAGTTTCCCATTGTCCCTCCTTACAACTTAACTGCCTGCGCCAGGTTTCCTCCCGCCTTCCCTGTCCTCCCTCATGTTCCTTTCTTTCTCTCTTATTCTTGGTTCCCTGTAACTCTCTGTCTGCTGTGAATATCACTGCCCTTGACCGAGGCTTCCTCTGGCCACTATAGAATAGAAAGGAGGCATGAACAGTTACAGACTTCTTTACGGCCTTTCATGTTCAAGGTGGCAGGAATTTCCAAGTGGAAGAGATTTTGTTGTCAGGTTAACTCCTACCTAGATTATAAATGGAGTCCCTTGGGTGGTACAAATGGTTAACATGCTCAGCTGCTAACCAAAACGTTAGAGGTTGGAGTCCATCCAGAGATGCCTAGTAAGAAAGCCCTGGCCATCTCTTCCGGAAAATCGATCATTGAAAACCCTATGAAGCACAGTTCTACTCTGACACACGTGGGGACACCATGAGTCCGAGTGGACTCAAGGACAACTGGTGTTTAGATTAGAAGTGACTTGAGGGCCGTCACCGGCACAGGGCCTTGCTTGCATACAATGAAAGCTCAAGAAACCATTTTTTAGTTGTTGAGGTTGATGATAATGGTTGGACAAATAGCTTTCTTTTAATTGTTTTTACTTCTCTCAATGGTTTCCTTTCTAAAGAAAGCTATCCTCCTCCTCCCAATAAAAAACTCGCTCAGACAATTGGGATTGTTGAGTGGAGTTTTGCCTGCTTAAAGCAAGTTTTCAGAGCTGCTGGGCCTCCAGAGTAAGGAGAGAAGACTAGTTCAAGTGATTATATGGCAGTTGACAGTTCAGTTTCCATTAGAAAAGTCCTGTCTTTGATAATAGAAAAAGTGGATTAGGGTTTATCGCTGCTGTAAGGCTTCAGAATGGCCCCGTAATTCAGGGTTTATCTCTGGGACTGCCTGGGCTTTTAAAAATGTAAATCTTTTCCTGGTTATAGTAGCTGACATCCTCTTGTGTCAGATAGGGCTAAGAGAAAGATGGGAATACCGGTTTCATTTTTTTCAGGTCTTCTTGGGAGCCAACTCTACCCTGAAGGCATAAGTCTGAGCAAATACGTCTGTTCTAGATTTTCTGATTTAGTATAAGGAACTTCACGTTTATTCTAGTTGGTTGGTTTTGTTTACATAAGTACAAAAGGAAGTGGTGATCCTTACGTAAAGACCTCCTTGTTGTACGCTCAAAAGGTCCCTGGATGGTGCTAATGGTTGGTGCTGGACTAAGCAGAGCCTTGGTGGCTCGGTGGTTAAGAACTTGGCTGCTAACCAGAAGGTCTGCAGTTTGAATCCATCAGCTGCTCCTTGGAAACCCTATGGGGCGGTTCTACTCTGTCCTATAGGGTTACTGTGAGTCGGAATCCAATCCACGGCAATGGGTTTGGTTTTTTTTTTTGGCATTAACCTAAAAAAAGATTGACAGTTCAACTCACCCAGCGGCTAACTATCTGCTTCTGTAAAGATTACAGCCAAGAAAACCCTATGGAGCAGTTCTATTCTGTAACACATGGGGTTGCCATGAGTCGGAATCGACTCGACGAGTTTTTGTTTTGGTTGTATGCTTAGCAAAACAAAGAGTCATAACGTATTAAGGTTAGGGAATGAACTTGAGTCTGTGATTCCTCTACCAAGTCCCTAACCAAATAAAAAACCAAACCCGTTGCTGTGGAGTCTGATTCCAACTCACAGTGACCCCATGTGGCAGAATAGAACAGTCCCCATAGGGTTTTCAAGGCTGTAATCTTTGCAGGAGCAGGCTGTCATATCTTTCTCCTGCGGAGCAGCTAGTGGGTTCAAACCACTGACTTTTTGGTTAGCAGCCCAGTGCTTAACCACTGTGCCTACCAAACCCCTAGAAGTTATACTCTGATCACTTTTAAAAAGCCAGGAATATTTTGTGTTCTCTTTATTAGCTTATATATTTCCAGTTGAATTATGGTGTTGGTGAAGATTATTGAATATACCATGGACTTCCAGAAACAACAAAGCTGTCTTGGAAGAAATATAGCCACAATGCTTCTTGGAAGCAAAGATCGTGAGACTAAGTCTTACATACTTTGGACATGTTATCAGGAGGAATCAGTCCCTGAGAAGGACATCAAGCTTGGTAAAGTAGAGGGTCAGTGAAAAAGAGGAAGACCCTCAACAAGATGGATTGACATACTGGCTGCAACAATGAGCTCAAGCATAGCAAATATTGTGAGGCTGGCACAGGACCGGGATTAACCACTTAACTGCAGTGCTACCAGGGCTCCTTCGTACCCAATTAAATGAGATTTAAATAAGATGTTTCTGGAATGGCTACAAATTGGGCTTATTCAATTACATCATTTCAAAGCCAAATTTTTATTGACCCTATGCAAATAACTACATTGCCATGGAAAGCAAATGGACTTAGCAAAAGCATTTCAGATAAAGGTAATCAATATTCAAGTGTTTTCTACAGAATTGACATCCTTAAGTTCCCTTAGCTTATAACTTATAACTTATAGCTTATAGCTTATAACTTATAAGCTTATAAGCTTATAGTTTATAACTTATATTAAGATTTCCCAGAGTGCATTTTTCCTGAATACTGAAGGGAGATTTGGAACAACATTCCGTTCAATTGCAATTTGTACAAGATTAGCCTGTTAAACTGAGGATTATAGGTAGATCAAGATGAAAGAAAAGGGGTTTTCTCCTATTCCCGTAAGGGGGAAAGAAAATAACCACAATTAAATTGCCCTTTTCAGTTTCCTTCAGGCCTACACAATTAATTTTTGTGCAGCTGGATTTGGGGTCAGCAGTCAGCTGCCACAAAGTCATCTGCTTCTGGACTACAAGAGTGGAGGAAATCCTATCTTTGCCCCCGATACAATCTGAGAGCTGGTGAAGGCTACCTGGAACAGCCCTTTACTAAGGCTGGCATTCTTTTGATACTTCTTCCAGAAGGCTCAGTTCCTGATCTGTAACTTGTAGCGGAGGCCTTTAGGCAAATATAAGAGAAAATGACAACCACCTTTTGATGACGAGACTGAATGTGCCTGGTTAATTTATTACGGAAACCAGCAATCAAAGAATGGAGGTGAGTGGAATCCCCTACTGGAGTATAGTATATACTATTTCATAATGATCGATTGAGGGCTGTGCTGCTTCAGTGGTAGGATTCTCACCTTCCATGCGGGAGACTAGGGTTCAGTTCCTGGCCAATGCACGTCATGCGCAGCTACCACCTGTCTGTCATTGGCGGCTTGTGTGTTGTTGTGATGCTTAACAGTTTCCAGCGGAGCTTCCAGACTAAGAGAGACTAGGTCATCACCAGAAAGACCTGGTGATCTACTTCCAGAAAGCAGCCAATGAAAACTCTATGGATCGTAATGGTCAGATCCCATTGTGAATGGTGTCCCCGTGTGTAGGAGGCTGACTGATGGCAGCTAAGAACAACACCAACAACTATGATTGATTATCCTAAGGGTGACAAAGTGGATAAGAGCTCAGGCTGCTAACCAAAAGGTTGGCAGTTCGAATCCACCAGCTGCTCCTTGGAAACCCTATGGGGCAGTTCTACTGTGTTATAGAGGGTCGCTGTGAGTTGGAATCAACTCGATGGCCCACAACAACAACAAGGGTAAAAACAGTTATGTCACCAAGGACACTGACAATTATCCAGCACTTTCTAATCTAGCCAATAAAGCATGTTTTAAATACAAGGGTAGTTTTAAATTTAGAAACAAAAATCTTAAAAATCAATTTGTTGATAGTTACTAGGTCAATCTTTGTATTTCAATGTGTGATTGTTTGATCCAACCTGATAGATTGACCATCGTTAAATGTTATATTGGTAATGTTTTACCTATACCTATTGCTCTGAGACTCATGGAGAACCCATGTGTTGTAGAATAGAACTACACTCTATAGGGTTTTCAAGGCTGTGACCTTTCAGAAGCAGATTGCCGGGCCTTTCTTCCATGACACCTCTGGTGCGTTCGAACCATTAACCTTTCAGTTAGTAGCCAAACACTTAACTGTTTGTACCACCCATGGGGTCACCATGAGTTGGAATTGACTCCAAGGCAGCTGGTATTGATCTGGGGGATGCTGAGCTCTTTTTTTGATAGAGTTGACTTGGTAAACAGGTCACTTCTCACAATAGTGCTGAGTTGCTTAAAAATTTGGAGCACACCGAACCTGACTGTTTCAGCATCCCTCCTTGTTCTCCAGTGCGCTCTGATGGGTTCTGGTCCACTACTGCTGCGTGGATACCCACACAATCGATTCTCTGCCTTGCGTACCTTTCCCTGTCCTCAGAGTCTGTTTCCTACTGGTTTCTGAAGCTTTCTCAGGATATGGCTAAGGTTTCTAGTTTCCAAAGACTCAGCACCCTTCCTCCTTTCCCTGTTCATTCCTTACCCTTCCGCTCAGCATTCTATCCCTTGTATTTTCAGGATTGCCAAGGACCCCTGGTGGTGCAATTGTTAAGCACTTGGCTGCTAACCGAAAAGCTGACAGTTCAAACCCACCCAGTGGCTCTGTGGGAGAAAGACCTGGCAATCTGCTCCAGTAAAAATTACAGCCTAGAAAATCCTATGGGGCAGTTCCACTCTGTCACATGGGATTGCTATGAGTTGAAATGGACTTGATGGCACCCAACAACAACTAGTTTATTCCTGGGACCCATCAGGAAAAGGCTTAGACTTTAGAAACGTAAGATGTTACTACCTTTCCTGAAAAGGTGTTGGGAATCACACCTACCCCTCCACCCTCAAGGAAGCAAAATAATTGTCACCTCTTCCTTTTTAGTTATTCTACCCCCACCTCCCCAATGACCCAAGGAAGGTGAGGAGGGACTTCCTGTTACAACAAGGGAGTTCTACAAGTTTCATTCTGTTGGATAAGATTTGGTGGTCTACTCTGATGCACTTCTTTTTAAAAATCCTCTTCTTGTTTATTAAGAGTAACATGGAACTTGGAGCTGGAGACCACCCTGAGCCGTCTCCGTCTGATTGTGGGAAGTTTTATGAGACTCAGCTTCTCAAGATATTATTTTCTCTATCCTTTATATAAGAATTTTGGATTAGATTATCGGATTCCTCTGATTCTATTTCTTTAGGTTTCAAAA
>NW_004444054.1:5495978-5496924 GCF_000243295.1 Trichechus manatus latirostris
CCCTTAAGAATTATGCTAAATCTACTCTGCCTGTGTTCTATAAATGGAACAACAAAGCCTGGATGGACAGCACACCTTTTTACAACATGGTTTACTGAATATTTTAAGCCAACTGTTTAGACCTACTGCTCAGAAAAAAAGATTCCTTTCAAAATATTATGACTAAATGACAACGCACCTCGTCACCCAAGAGCTCTGATGGAGATGAACAAGGAGATTAATGTTGTTTTCATATCTGCTAACACAGCATCCATTCTGCAGCCCATGGATCAAGGAGTAATTTTGACTTTCAAGTCTTATTATTTAAGAAATACATTTTGTAAGGCTGTAACTGTTGTAGTTGATTCCATTGATGGATCCGGGCAAAGGAAATTGAAAACCTTCTGAAAAGGATTCACCATTCTAGATGCCATTAAGCACATTTGTGATTCAGGGGAGGAGGTCAAAATATAAACATTTACGGGAGTTTGGAAGAACTTGATTCCAACCCTTATGGATGGCGTTGAGGGGTTCAAGACTTCAGTGGAGGAAGTAACTGCAGATGCGGTGGAAATAGCAAGAGAACTAGAATTAGAAGTGGAGCCTGAAGATGTCACTGAATTACTGCGATCTCATGATAAAACTTTAATGGATGAAGAGTTGCTTCTTATGGAAGAGCAAAGAAATTGGTTTCTTGAGAAGGAGTCTATTCCTGGTGAAGATGCTGTGAATATTGTTGAAACGACAACAAAGGATTTAGAATATTACATAAATTTAGTTGATAAGGCACTGGCAGGGTTTGAAAGAACTGACTCCAGTTTTGAAAGAAGTTCTACTGCAGGTAAGATGCTATCAAACAACATTGCACGCTACAGAGAAAACTTCCATGAAAGGAAGAGTCAATCGATGTGGCAGACTTCATTGTCTTATTTTAAGAAATTCCACAGCCACCCCAACCTTCAGCGAA
>NW_004444054.1:5498832-5500001 GCF_000243295.1 Trichechus manatus latirostris
ATTTTCTTGGGAACACACAGATGTCAAGAGTACATGAGGAGCCATCTCGAGGGAACACAGGCCACTATCTTGAGCTGCCAGTTGCACACAGAGCCTACACGTCCACCCCACACCCCTTTTTGAATATGCATACCATTTCCCAGATGTTTAATGAATATATATGACTTCTCCTTTCCCGCATAGCATAAAACTTCATCCAGCCCTTTGTTCAGGGAGACAGTACTTTGAGAAGGATCTCCCTGTCTCCTTGCCCTCTGCGAGCAGTAAACCATGCCTTGCCTCAAGTCCGTATGACTCTTAGTTATTCTTAACAAGAGTACAGGCAGCAAACCCACTGCGTTGGGTAACAGTATCAAGGTCTCAAATATCAACAGAACTCTGTGTTTCTCTCTCTGTATGGATAATTTAGGACCTCATTTATAAAATTTTGTTGCCTGGACAGGTGAAACTAGGTACTTTCTAAGTCTTTCTTCTCAATCATAAAGTGGGTCAAAGGGCTTATCTTTTTTTCTGCATTCAATTCCTACCCCTCTAAGAAAAAAAGAAGAGGAGAAAGTAAATTATACTCTGTTCACAAAAATGTCTACAGTAAAGTTTAATTATTGAGAAGAAGTTAAAATAAAATGGTCTCATAGAGCTCCACTTTTCTCAGCACCTCTTGAAAAAAAAGCCTCTTTGTATAGATATAATTCTTATTCACTACTTGCCTAGGTTTCTCTCAGGGTAGCCAATTTATCATTACGCTCTGAAACTTTCAGTCATGTCTCTTGTGCATTCCCATGGGCCCTGGAAATGGAATCCAGTGGTGTTTCTTCCTTTGTTTCTTCATTTATTTTACCACATAGTGTTTTGTTTTGGATTATTAAAATAGTGTATGTGGTAGAATGTTTGCACTGGAAAGATGAGGAAAGATAAACTGCACCAGGACTTATCTGTTTTCAATTTTTCTGTGACTTATTTTGTCTTTTCCCAATATTATTTCTTGCTCTTGGTGAGAAATGGAGCTCATAAAAGTGTAGTCTCGTGGGGGAAATGATACAACCTTATCAAGTCCAAACCAATGCACATAGTCAACTGTGTCCAAGTTACTATGTGAGATGCATTCTAAGCCTTGGTTCATTCCCTTTTAGTTTCACTTTTGGCAATTTCTAGAGGAGATAGAATACTTC
>NW_004444054.1:5514995-5516347 GCF_000243295.1 Trichechus manatus latirostris
ATTTATTCTTCAAGATATAGCACAGGCATCATCTCCTCTATAAGCTGTCATTGACCTTCTTATCTCATCCCTTCACAGAGATAAGCAGTCCTTTGTCTTTGCCCCTAATCTACCTATAAAATACCAGGTGCCATTGAGTCAATTCCAACTCATGGTAACCCAATGTGTGTCAGAGTAGAATTGTGCTCCATAAGGTTTTCAATGGATGATTTTTTGGAAGTAGATCGCTGGCCTTTCTTCTAAGGTGCCTCTGGGTTGACTCGAACCTCCAACATTTTGGGTAGCGTTAACCAGTATTAACCATTTATACTACCCAGGGACTCCTAATACGGCTCTCTAATAGGGCATATGTCACATTGCTTTGACTGTCTGATCTGTTTCCTTCTCTGGTCTGTGAGATGATCCAGGACAGAGATGGTGAGTTATTTATCTCTGTATCCAAATACTGTTGTATGGGCTCTTCATCTACAGATTCTGATGTAATTGATCTGAGGTGCTACCTGTGCACTGGGATCTTTAAAATTTCCCTAAGTGATTCTAACAGGCATCCAAGATTGAGAATTGACTTTGACCAATATTTTAGATCCTAGCATTTCCCTAGCATTCTCCCAGGCTCTTGGGGAGCTTTCTCTCAAGGGGTGTCAGTGATGGATGGGAGGATGCTGAAACTCACATCTGGCTCTGGTTGCTGTAAAGTAGCAGTACATGTGTGGGAGGAGGTGGGTGTGCTAGATCTAAAATCAGATGAGTGTCATATGGGGACCACCATTGCGTTTTCAGCCTCACAATTAGAATGAATTTTAAGGTGAACCCTAGTTGAGACTTCTGCTTTAACTTTACTGGGGTCAAGATAACCTGGGGAGACCCTCCTACTAAAAAGCAACTGAATTCTAAATAAAGCATAGTTTATAATCAATTGCTTAACTTGAAGGATAGAGAGGATCCTTGTTCCTTGTCTTCTCCAAAGGAGCAAACTGTGAGCTGACCCTGTTTGTGAGAGCAGTGAGCAAGAAGTTAGCAGGAGGAAGAGGGTTATCCTGGGAGCAAACGCCAACAGCAACATCTTAATGTGGGAATCTGTATTAAACTGTGGGCCAGCAGCAGAGAGCAACTGGCCTGGAGACTTGGCATTAGCTTTTGGGAGGCAGTGCTGATTGGGTAAAATGAATAGATTCAGGGCAGCACAAAGCCAGACATCAGAGCCAGACTTAAAGAGGAAGGACCCTGACCTTGGGTTGTGCACCTTGTAAGCTGCATGGTTAGGAAAGGAATACAATAGCAATATGATGTGGCATAACTTTGGCTCCAGCCCTGGTCTGCCAGCTCAGTGTTCATGGTTGAGGGAGTACATC
>NW_004444054.1:5517770-5537481 GCF_000243295.1 Trichechus manatus latirostris
GCAGAAGGAAAGTCTGAGAGGCAGTAAGGAATTGTGACCAATAAAATGATAAGCACATACAAATATAAACAAACTCTTTCTAAATAAAAGATTAATTACAATGTGTGTTGTTTAAAAGACCCAGAAAGAAAGCACTTGTCAACAGTAAGTATGTAAGTCAGGGGAAGGATAGTGGCTATATGAAAATGCCGTAAGACACTTCTATTTTTGGTAAAGAGGTTAAGATATAATCTCACATTAGACTTTGTTAATTTGAATATGCATGGTACAATTTCAAAGCAGACATTAAAAGAACGAAAGTAGAATGCTTTCATTCCCAACCCAATAGAGGGAAAAAAATGGAAAAATAGTATGACAACTGTCTTAGTTATCTAGTGCTGCTATAACAGAAATACTACAAGTGGATGGTTTTAACAAAGAGAAATTTATTCTCTCATAGTCTAGGAGGCTAAAAGTCCAATTTCAGGTTGCTGACTCCAGGGGAAGGCTTTCTTCTCTCTGTCAGCTCTGGGGGATTTTCCTTGTCATCAATCTTCCCCTAGTCCAGGAGCTTCTTAGTGCAGGCACCCCAGTCAAAAGGATGTGCTCCTGCCTGGTTCTTCATTCGTGGTGGTAGGAGGTCCCTCTCCTCTCTGCTCAATTCTCTTTTTTATATCTGCAGAGAAGCAAAACCAGTAAAGTGTATAATACATATACATATATATATGTGTATATATATATATATATTTAGAGAGAGAGAGAGAGAGAGAGAGATTTATATCAAGGAAATGGCTCCTGTGATTGTAGATGCTGGAACATCCCAAGTCCATGGGTCAGGATAGAGGCTTCTCCTGATTCACATAGCCACAGGGGCTGGCGAACCCGGGGTTGGCACGTCAGATAGCAGGGCCCTTGCTCACAGGCTGTGAAGATAGATGAATCCCAAGCTCAGCAGGGAAGACCACAGGTAAGCTGCTAGCTGAAGTCCCAAGAACCAGAGTTCAGATGAATAAGAGCCAGCTGCAGGATCCAGTGCAAGCAAAATCTAATCCTGTAGATTGAGTCCCATCTCATTAACATAACTGCCTCTAATCTTGCCTAGTTAACATCAAAGGGGTAGGATTTACAGCACATAAGAAAAATCACATCAGATGGCCAATCACACAATACTGGGAATTATGGCCTAGCCAAGCTGACACACATTTTTGGGGGACACAATTCAATCCATAACAAAAACAAACAAAAATCCTCAATCAATCCAGACAGCAGGTCAAGAAAGAAGAAGAAGAAGAAGAAAAAAAAAAAGGAAGTATTGAAAGGCAAGAAAGGAGAATAAACAAGACATAGAAAAGGAGAGACAAATAAAAATTAAAAAATAAGATGGTAGAACCAAGTTCATTATTCCAAAAATAATAAATGAAGTAAACTTAAATTTAAAAGAGATTGTCCGAAAGATAGTCAGATTAGGGGGGAAACAAAACAAAGCAAATCTAGCACTATGATGTTTCCCAGAAATACACTTAAATAATGTAAGAATAGAAAGGTTGAAAGTGAAGAGGATGGAAAAATACATACTTGGAAAATACAATTAACAGAAATCTGGGGCAGCCATATTATTATCAAATGAAAGTAGACTAAATAGACTAAGACAAAAAGTACTATTAGGTAACGAGAAGGTCACTTCTTAATGACAAAGATTTGATTCATCAGGAAGATTTACTGTTTTAAATATGTATGCAACTATTAAAATATCTTCAAAATATATAAAGCAAAAATTGATAGACCTAAAGGGAGAAATTGACAAATGCACCATCATAGTGGGAGATTTCAACATATCTCTTTCAATTATTGGTATGTCAAGTGGTCTAAAAAATGATAAAGAAGTTTTGTATACCATAGTTAACATGCTTGATTTATTGAGAATTCTGCTCTAATTCATATTCTTTGCAAGCATACATGGAACATTTACTAAAGTTGAACAAATAGGAGACAATAGGCAAGTATCAACCACTTTCAAAGAACTGGTAATATTCAGACCACATTCTCTTACCCACAATGCAATTAAGTTAGAAATCAATAGCAAGAATATGAAATTTGAAAAATCCCTATATGTTTAGAAATTAAACCACACATCTCAATAGTTCAATGAATCAAAGAAAAAAATCATAATGGAAATGAAAAAGATGATCTATATTTGGGGATCATCCAGTTCTAGTTTTCTATGCCCTTGACCCCAGGAGACCAAGTGAGAAGGAGGATCTGTGAGGGCCTGAAATTCCAAAGAAAGATTGATCCTGAAACAATTAAGGCAACAGCAACCAAATCCCTGACCTGTGGAGATTTCAGTTCCCTTTATAGATTGGTCAAATGGTTTAAATTCCCTAGCTCAAGTTCTTTAATTAAGTGTAAAAACTTTTCTATGTTTCATTGCCATCACCTGTCAATTTGTCATACTGAGGTGGCTTGCATGTTGCTATGATTCTGGAAGCTATGCCACCAGTATTTCAAATACCAGCAGAGTCACCCATGGTGGACAGGTTTCAGTGACGCTTCCAGACTAAGACAGACTAGGAGGAAAGACCTGGTGGTCTACTTTTGAAAATTAGTCAATGCAAACCCTATGGATTGCAACAGAATATTGTCCAATATAGTGCTGGAAGATGAGCCCCTTGGTATCAAGGCAACCATGGACTCAAGCGTGCTGGTGATCATGAAGATAGTGTGGGACCAGGTAGTGTTTTGTTCTGCTTTACATTTGGTCACTAAGAGTCAGAAACCCCTCAACGGCAACTAACAACACCAAAAATATTATATTGCCTAATTCCAAGAAAGTAGCCCATTGAGCAGACCTTGCAGACACTGGATGGAAGACTTACCTGGGCATTGGGGATGCACGCTGGCAAAAAGCACCAAGGAGGGGTCAGTAGTATGTTATATGGTTATTAACATGTAGGTGGAGCTGCTAACCAAAAGGTTGGCAGTTCAAATCCGCACCTTGGAAACCCTATGGGACAGTTCTACTCTGTTCTGTAGAGTTGCTATGAGTCAGAATCGACTTGATGGCAACTAGTTTGGTTTAACATGTAGGCAGGACCTTCTGAGACACACAGGGGAACGCATTTGATGCTGAAAGTGACCGGCTGTAATTTAATTGGCAGAAAGTTCACCTCAGTGGGAGGCTCCTTAGATGCCTTTGAACTGGAAAGCTAAAGAAGTGACTACACCCAGGTCTTCTCTCAGTCTCCTTCCAAACTCCACATTCAGCTCCTACTTACTCTTTAGGAGGGCTGAGTGGAAGAAGCCCACATTTGTTTTCCTGCCTGAAGACCAGGTTGCCAGGAATGAAGGCCGAGCAAAATTACAGACGTGTCAGTCCAGAGGGCATCTGTCATTTCTGACCCTAACCTCCTAGGATGTTGTTGTCGTTAGCTGCTGTGGAGGCAGACCTGACTCATGGCCACCTCATGCACATCGGACATTGTGATCCACAGGACTTTCATTAGCTGATTTTTTGGAAGCAGATTTCCTGGCCTTTCTTCCTAGTCCATCTTAGTCTGGAAGCTCCACTGAAACCTGTTCAGCATCACAGCAACACGCAAGCCTTCACTGACAGACGGGTGGTGGCTGTACATGAGGTATATTGGCCAGGAATAGAACTCCAGTCTGTTGCATGGAAGGCGAGAATTCTGCCACTGAGCCAGCAGTTTCCCTTTCTTCATCTGTAGACCTGGAGAAATTCTGTGCTGTTTCTGCATTCTAAGGCCTGTAATGCCAGGGTAAGACCCTTCAATCCAAATTTTTTTTTTCTCACTTATTGAAACTAGAACCCAAGTCTGTAGATGATAGTCTTTCATCTATTTCTAACTCACTGAATTTAATTACTTGATATCATTCATTGAAATGACCTGTTTAAAATCATTGATTAAACCTGCAGCTACAGTGGAGACAAAGGCAAACTCCCTGCCCCCAAATGCAAATGTTGATATGCAGCAAACTCCTGCAGGAGCCAAAAGACTGATTATTTCAGTGTTTTGTGGATGGTGTATAGATACAAACGCTTTAACCTGACCTTTCGTGTAGATGGAATTGGATCTGCTTAAGGTGTCACAGCTAGAAGGCCCTGTCTGGCTTTCTTTCTAAATTCCAAAGAAATTTATCTCAAATTGCTAGAAATTTAAATTGTATCGTGTGCCTTTGTCAGCTGGTTAAACCTGGTGTTTACTTCCTCTATGCAGAATAAATTCAGGAGCAAACAAATTACATCTCTAACCAAATCAGGGTACATACACTCTTCCAACACATTTCAGACAAAGTTCAAATAGGCAGAGAAAAGAAGAATCTTTCTCCCCTTGCAAGGCAATTTTCAGAAATGAATTGATTTGAGTAGTAAAATGTCTGAATAATAATCTCAATAAAAAAAGCCCAGCCATAGCACACCCAGTGAACCAACGGAGACATAAGATTATAGAGTCTCATTCAAGCGATGTCTAGATTCTAGAATTAGGAGGTGGGAAAACACAGGTGCATTCCTCGAGGCAAGAAAATGATCCAAACAATGACTCTTCTTTCCTACCCCTGACAAAACTGATATTATTTTCCTGTCTGTTTTCCCACTTGCTCTTGGCCAAGACTGTAATTAAAATGCCTTCCTCCAAGGAGCTCAAAGGGCTTTAGAGACACGGTCTAATTAATCTTCCTCACATCTCTGTAAGGTCCACAAGCTCCAGGCCCTACATCTGCTGGCGAGAACCAGGCTGCCTGATGTAGGTGCCTGTGAGCTCCTTCTCCAGTGGTTTATAGAAAGTGACAGCTGCTGTCCAAGGCAGCTTCTGTTCCCCAGAAGTTGTAAATACACCGTCTCATCAGTGCCAGGACCAGTGTTTGCCAGCTGAAGGTCTAAAAGGCAATCAGTCAGCTTCTATCTGCATAATCTGCATTTTCATTCTTCTGCATAATGTTCTGTTGCCTCAATTATGGCTGGAGCCAAGTCTGCGGATAGGTAGAGGCATGCTTTAGAGACTTTCAAGCAATTCGTCTTTCTAAATTAATCTTTTTTTTTTTTTGTCCTTAGATGTTGCTCTGTTCCTGTTATCACTTGAGTGGTTCTTCTCTGTATCTTTCCCAGTATTATATTTTATGAGGTGGGGAGACACCATTTCTAGGTTGGGGGCATTGCTGATGGTTGTGGGTTCTGTTTTCTGTAGAATTCTGACGTTGATAGTGCCAACCATTCTCTTGGCTATTCCAGCCACAGCAACCTGTTGGGCTATCAGAGCAGTCCACCCCTTTCTGTCCTGGGGAATTGGAGTCCACCTCAGAGCACCCAGAATGCTGTCTGCCCCACAGTAAGTGTTGTTGTTGTTAGCAGCCCTTGAGTAGACCCCTGACTCATGGTGACCCCATGCACAGTGGAGCAAAATGTTATCTGATCCTGAGCCATCCTCTTGATTGGTTTTGCAAATCACGAGGATCCATAGGGTTGTGGATTCCATAGGGTTTTCACTGGCTGAAATTTGGAAGTAGATAGCCAGGCCTTGCTTCCTAGTCCATCTTAGTCTAGTAGCTCTGCCGAAACCTGTTTAATATCATAGCAACATGCAAGCCTTACTGACAGGTGGGTGGTGGCTGTGTATGAGGCGCATTGGTCGGGAATCAAACCTGGGTCTCCCGCAGGAAAGGTGAAGATTCTACCGTTGAACCACCAAATGTCCTTTACACAGTAAGTATAACCACCTAATAAGAGCATTTGGGGTGATTCTTATAAATAGGTCAGTTAATTTCCCCTAGATATTCTTTAGTTATGGAACAATATCACTAATATCACACATAAGTAAATTTTTCTGAAGATAATTAAAAACGGTTGCACCAATACATAGAGAGCTGCCAGAAATTCAGGCCGGATTCAGAAGAGGATGCAGAACAAGGGATATCATTGCTGACGTTAAATGGATTTTGACTGAAAGCGGAGAATACCAGACAGATGTTTACCTGTGTTTTATTGACTATGCAAAATCATCTGACTGTGTTGATCATAGCATATTATTGACAACATTGAGTTAGGAATTTCAGAACACTTAAATGTGCTCCTGAGGAAACTGTACTTAGACCAAGAAGCAATCCTTCTAACAGAACAAAGGGATACTGCATGGTTAAAAATCAGGAAAGGTGTGCGTCAGGGTTGTATGCTTTTCACTATACTTATTGAATCTGTATGCTGAGCAAATATCCCAAGAAGCTGGACTACATGAAGAAGGACACAGCATCAGGATTGGAGGAAGACTCATTAACAACCTGTCATATACAGATGACACAACCTTGTATGCTGAAAGCAAAGAAGACTTGAAGCACTTACTGAATGAATATAAAAAACTACAGCCTTCATTATGGATTACACCTCAACATAAAGAAAACAAAAGTCCTCACAACTGGACCAATAAGCAACATCATGATAACGGAGAAAATACTGAAGTTATCAAAGATTTCATTTTACTTTGATCCACAATCAATGCTCATGGAAGCAGCAGTCAAGAAATCAAATGACATATTGCACTGGGTGAATCTGTCTGCTGCAAAAGACCTCTTTAAAGTGTTGAAAAGCAAAGGTGTCACTTTGAGGACTAAGGTGCACTGGACCCAGGCCATGGTATTTTCAATTGCCTCATAGCATTCGAAAGCAGGACAATGAATAAGGAAGACCAAAGAAGAACTGATGCCTTTGGATTAATGGTGTTGGTGAAGAATATCGAATATACCATGAACTACTGCAAGAAAGAACAAGTCTGTCTTGGAAGAAGTGCAGCCAGAGTGCTCCTTGGAAGTGAGGTTGGAAGGCTTCATCTCATGTACTTTGGACATGTTATCAGGAGGGGCCAGTCCCTGGAGAAGGATGTCATGCTTGGTAAAGCAGAGGGTCAGCAAAAAGGAGCAAGACCCTTAATGAGATGGATTGACACCGTGGCTGTAACAATGGGCTCAAACACAGCAAGGATTGTGAGGATGGCACAGGACTGGGCAGTGTTTCGTTCTGTTGTACACAGGGTCACTATGAATTGGAACTGACTTGATAGCACCTAACAACAACAGCAATGGATATTCTTTATTTTCCCATCTGCCACTTTTCCTCACTCATATGATTGTCTGAGGCCTACTAAGGTGATAAAATGTTGGGACACTCTTCTAATGAAGTGTTCCAAAGTCAATGCTTCTAAAAATCCTAAAGAATATTATTTATTTTATTACTTATTACAGCATCAGATAGTTTTATAGCACTCAAGTTCATCTTTAAAATAATATTGTGAAGAAGATATAGTAGTAAGCATTAGCTTCATGTCACATAATGAAATAAAGTTCAGAGAGGTTTAATCCTTTTTTTAGGATCACACAGGTGTTTTCCTTATAGTACCAATTTCTTACCTCTCCATCTGTCAATACCCATTCTCTTTCCATTACTATATGGCATTCATTCAACAATTATTTACTTATTTATTTTTGTGACAGACACTATGCGTGGGCCTAGATATACAAAGATAAACAACACATTGTTCTTACCCTAATTATACACACACACACACACACACACACACACACACACACATATATGGAGCCCTAGTGGCACAGTGGTTAAATGCTGGGCTGCTAAAGGAAAGGTCAAGGTTTGAACCCACCAGACACTCTGTGGGAGAAAGATGTGATAGTCTGCTTCCATAAAGATTGTTGTTATTAGGTGCTGTCAAATCAGTTCCAACTCATAGCTACCCTGTGTGCAACAGAAGGATATACTTCCTGATCCTGGAACATCCTCACAATCATTGCTATGTTTGAGCCCTTTGTTGCAGCCACTGTGCCAATCCATCTCATCGAGAGTCTTCCTGTTTTTGGATGTCCCTCTTCATCAAGGGTCTTCCTCTTTTTCGATGACCCTCTACTTTACCAAGCATGATGTCCTTCTCCAGGGATTGAGCACTCCTCATAACATGTTCAAAGTACATGCCATGTAGTCTCACCATCCTTGCTTCTAAGGAGCATTCTGGTTGTACTTCTTCCAAGACAAATTTGTTTGTTCTTTTGGTAGTCCATGGTGTATTCAATATTCTTTGCCAACACCATAATTCAAAGGCATCAATTCTTTTTCAGTCTTCCTTATTCATTGTCCAGCTTTCACATGCATATGAGATGATTGAAAACACCATGGCCTGGGTCAAGTGCACCTTAGTCCTCAAAGTGACACCTTTGCTTTTCAAAACTTTGAAAAGGTCTCTTGTAGCAGATTTGTCCAATGCAATACTTCCTTTCATTTCTTGACTGCTGCTTCCATGGGCGTTGATTGTGGATCCAAGTAAAATGAAGTCCTTGACAACTTCTATATTTTCTCCGTTTATCATGATGTTGCTGACTGGTCCAACTGTGAAGATTTTTGTTTTCTTTATGTTGAGGTGTAATCCATACTGAAGGCTGTAGTCTTTGATTTTCATCAGTAAGTGCTTCAAGTCTTCTTCGCTTTCAGCAAGCAAGGTTGTCATCTGCATATCGTAGATTGTTAATGAGTCTTCCACCAGTCCTGATGCCACGTTCTAGTTCTTATCATCCAGCTTCTCGGGATGTTTGCTAAGCATAAGATTGAATAAGTATAGTGAAAGAATGCAACCTTGACACACACCATTCCTGACTTTAAACCATGCAGCATCCCCTTACTCTGTTTGAACCATTGCCTCTTGATCTATCTATGTACAGGTTCCTCATCAGCACAATTAAGTGTTGTGAAATTCCCATTCTTCACAATGTTATCTATAATTTATCATGATCCACACAGTCAGATGCCTTTGCATAGTCAATAAAATGCAACTGAACAGCTGTCTGGTATTCTCTGCTTTTAGCCAAGATCCATCTGACATCAGCAATGATGTCTCTCGTTCCACATCCTCTTCTGAATCCAGGCTGAATTTCTGGTAGTTCCTTGTCAAAGTGCTGCTGCAACCATTTTTGAATGATCTTTAGAATAATTTTACTAGTGTGATATTAATGATATTGTTTGATAATTTCCGCATTCTGTTGGATCACCTTCCTTTGGAATGGGCACAAATGTGGACCTCTTAGAGTTGGTTGGTCAGGTAGCTGTCTTCTAAATTTCTTGGCATAGATGAATGAGCACCTGCAGCGCTGCATCCATTTATTGAAACATCTCAGTTGGTATTCCATCAATTCCAGGAGCCTTGTTTTTCACCATGCCTTCAGTGCAGCTTGGGCTTCTTCCTTCAATACCATTGGTTGTTGAGTAACTGCTACATACTGAAAATGTTTGAACGTTGACCAGTTCTTTCTGGTACAATGACCTTGTGTATTCCTTCTCTCATGGACTGAATTGTGTCCCCCCAAAAATGTGTGTAGTAACTTGGCTAGGTCATGATTCCCAGTATTGTATGATTGTGTAATTTGATGTGATTTCCTTGTGTGTTGTAAACTCTATCACTATGATGAGGTTATATGTGATCTCCTTATGTGTTGTAAATTGTATCACTGTGATGAAGTTATGCTGATGAGGTTTACAAGATTAGATAGTATCTTAATCCAATCTCTTTTGAGTTATAAAAGAGAGAAGTGAGCAGAGACACTTGGGAACCTGATACCACCAAGAAAGCAGTGCTAGGAGCAGAGCGCGTCCTTCAGACCTGAGGTTCCTGTGCAGAGAAGCTCCCAGACCAAGGGTAGACTGATGACATGGACCTTCCTCCAGAGCTGACAGAGAAAGTGTTCCCCTGGAGCTGAAGCCCTGAATTTGGACTTGTAGCCTACTGGACTGTGAGAGAATAAACTTCTCTTTGTTAAACGCCATCCACTTGTGGTATTTCTGTTAGAGCAGCACTAGATGACTAAGACACCTTCCGTCTCCTTTTGATGCTTCCTGCATTGTTCAATATTTTACCCATAGAATCCTTCAAAATTGCAACTTGAGACTTGAATTTTTTCTTCAGTTCTTTCAGCTTGAAAAATGCTGAGCGCGTTCTTCCCTTTTGGTTTTCCAACTTCAGGTCTTTGCACATTTCATTAGAATACTTTACTTTGTCTTCTCGAGCTGCCCTTTGAAATTTTCTGTTCATTTCTTCCATTTGTTTTAGCTACTCTACATTCAAGAGCAAGTTTCAGAGTCTCTTCTGACACCTATTTTGGTCTTTTCATTCTTTCCTGTTTTTAATGACCCTTTGCTTTCTTCATGTATGATGTCCTTGATGTCATCCTACAACTCATCTGATCTTCAGTCATTAGTGTTCAGTGCAAAAAATCTATTCTTGAGATGGTCTCCAAATTCAGGTGGGATATACTCAAGATTGGATTCTGGTTCTTGTGGGTTTGTTTAAATTTTCCTCAGCTTCAACTTCATCTTCAGCTTGCATATGAGCAGTTGATGGTCTCTTCCGAAGTTGGCCCCTGGCTTGTTCTGACTGATGATATTGAGCTTTTCTATTGTTTCTTTCCACAGATGTAGTCAGTTTGATTCTGTGTTTTCCACCTGGAGAGGCCCACTTGTATAGTTGCCATTTATGTTGTTGAAAAAAGGTATTTGCAGTGAAGAAGTTGTTGGTCTTGCAAAATTCTATCATGCAATCTCTGGTGTCGTTTCTGTCACCAAGGCCATATTTTTCACCTGCAGATCCTTCTCGTTTATTTCCTACTCTTTTATTCTATCACCAGTAATTATCAATGCATCTCAACTGCATGTTTGATCTATTTCAGACTGCAGAAATTGGTAAAAAATCTTCAATTTCTATAAAGATTATAGCCTAGGAAACTCTATGGGGCAGTTCTACTCTGTCCTATAGGGTCATTATGAATCAGAATAGACTCGATGGCAATGGGTATGATACAGTACATACACACACATATATATATATTTACACATGCACGCACATATGTATATATATGGAAATAGAATGATAAGCATAGAAAGGAAAGAGAATAGGCAGAGAAGAGTGTATACAAAGACACAGAGATAAGAATCAAGATGTGGTGTCTGGGGTGGGTTGGGAAGCAGAAGAAGAGAAAGGCAGAGATACCATCGGGGAGCATATCACAGAAGGCCTGTGTGCCATTCTAGGGAGTTTGGACTTGTTTCCTGAAGGCTATGGGAAGTCACTGAAATCTCATAAGCACGAAAGTCACATGCTCTTATCTGCTGACTTCATAAAGCTCCCTCTGTGTCTTTTTTGGATAGGGCAAACGGTTTGCACTCGACTTAGTGACAAAAGATTTGTAGTTTAAATCCATCCAGCGATACACGGAAGAAAGCCCTGATGAGCTACTTCCCTAAGATCACAGCCATTGAAAACCCTACGCAGTGCAGTTCTGCTCTGAAACATGTGGGCTCACCACTAGTTGGAATTGACTTGACGGCAACAGGTTTAGCTTGGCTTGGTGTATTCTCTGTGTCTATTAGATTGGCATATACGGAAGAAAAAGAATACACTTCATGCTGGAAAGAATGTATTGAAGTGGAAAGTCTCATAAAATGTTAGTAAAGGCAGTAAGTAATACATGCTTGCTGGAAAGAATTTGGCAATATATATGAAGAGACTTAAAAATGGTCATTCTATTCGGTTTAGTAGGTCTACTTCTGCAAATATGTTTTAGGGAAATGATTTCAAGTACAGTGAATATTCCAGGGCAAAGATGTTGTTCACACAACTGTTTTTAAGCAGCAACACGCTAGAAATAACCTAAAATGTCTAGCAATGGGGTAATCGTTAAGAAATAACAAACTCATCTGTTCATAAGGAAGCTGATAAAAAGTTTTCAGTGCAATGGGGTAGTAGACAATTGCGGTTTCTGCTGCCCAACATCCGTTCACCTGATTTTAATAAAAGACCTCTGCCTTCTCTCTGCCTCCAGGGTGGAACATGTGACCCAATCAGCACGGTCCGTCCACCCTGGTCTCAGTGACTGTTTTGAGGTGTGTGGGGGGGAATCATGTGACCTAAGCCAATCTAATCATAGTGAATCTGAAGAATTATTCTAGGAATGCTGTGACAAAGATGCACCCACTTCCTGCTGGATACGGACAAGTTTGTGATAATTTGTTACATTCCAAACCAAAACAAACACATTGCCGTCGAGTCGATTCCGACCGATAGTGACCCTATTGGACAGAGTAGGGTCCATAGGGTTTCCAAGGCTGAAATCATCACTGAAGCAGACTGCTACATCTTTTTCCTGCTAAGAGAAGCCTGGTGGGTTTGAACTGCTGCCCTTTCGGTTAGCAGCCAAGCACTTAACCACAGCACCACTGGGGCTCCTAATTTTTACTTTATTACCAAAAAAAAAAAAAAACAACCAAAGCAAACTCATTGCCCTCGAGTCAATTCTGACTCATAGCGACCCTATAGGACAGAGTAAAACTGCCCCATAGGGTTTCTAAGAAGCGGCTGGTGGATTCATACCGCCAACCTTTTGGTTAGCAGCCGAGCTCTTAAGCACTGCACCACCAGGGCTCCAATCTGTTGTAAAGCAACAGAAAACTAATACAAATAGAAAGGTCTAAGTAGTATGTAACCAGACCCTAGAAATGACAGCATTTTCTTATAAAGTTAATACAAAGAACATTTTGGGCACGTGAATATTTTCTTAGATTATTTGCCTTTTGAAGAAATGCCAACTCAACACTTCATTTACAAATGAAATGAGTGAATAAAGAAAAGATTATTTATTTTGAGAAATTCTCCTTCTACTTTGAAAAAGGAACTCTACTATGTAATATACAGCATGGAGATGCTGGAACAGAATATTAAAGAAGTTCCCTAAGATTCAAAGTTAATCCCATTGTCACACTCCAGAGTAAAGTTTGTTAACTGAAATGAAAAAGTCACTTTCCCTCAAGACTTGCTGAGCTTCAATTCCCAAAGTTCCTGGATTGTGAATTATGAAATTTAGGCAGTAAAATGCAGCATCGGAGTATGAATTTGCTGATTTCACTCTTGTTACCTCAAGCAAAGTCTCTTAAAGTTAGTTCTCCTAAAAGCACAAAGATGGGAGGGTTGACTAGCTCTTAACCACTCTGGGCTTACTATCAGGTGAAGAACTGATAGATCTGACACAATATTAAGTGAGTATTATAGAAATTTTTTTCTGCTTGTGGATTTTTTCATCTTGTATTTGTCCAGGAATATTTCAAGACACATTTGGCCATTTGGGGATATTAAGGTTGAAGGTAACTGGCACTCCTCAAGGTCAATGCTGTTCCCTGCAAAACACAACAAAAGCTAGCAGGAGGCTGAAGGCTGTATGAGAAAATTAAGTGCTGATTGAGGAGTAGATCCGATGTCATGCAATGTGGGTATTAGACGCAATTCAGTGCTGTTCATTTGAGGTTTTGCACTTTCTCAGAAGATTATGCCAGTTGATGATACATTATTGAAGTCTGGGGAGCTTTCGTACTCTGCACTTATGATCACTGCATCCTCTTTTCTCAGCCTTGGAAGACTACTTTGCCCAATCAATATGCTTTTATTGAACACAGGTTAATACAACCACTCGGCTCAAATCTGATCACTTTCTGGAGTTTGTGATACTTGGCAAAGTCAACTTTCCTTCCAAGTGCTCTCTTCCTATCCAGAAACCAACAATTCTGAATTTAATCATCCCCATTTCCAGTTCCTATTTATTATTATGGGATCTCAGATAAGAAGAAGAGAAGAAATCCATTTTTGCTTTCAGTGGTTCTATCTGCTCTAAAACCATTAAAAAGCAAAAAAACAAACCCATGCTGTCAAGTCAATTCTGACTTATGGTGACCCGATGTGTTACAGAGTAGAACTGATCCATAGGGTTTTCTTGACTGTAATCTTTATGGAAACAGATTGCCAGGTCTTTCTTCGGTGCCACCCATTTAGGGCAGTGCTGTTTCCAATGAAGTTGGAATAAACAAGATCCCTGAACACAGGAAAGGATTGGAAGTATTTGTAACTCAGAACAACAGGTGGAAAAATCCTCCATGAAATCTTAGAACTGGAAAGGGTCGTAGGAAACCATCTAATCCAATTCTTTCATTTTAAAAACGAGTAAATCCATATCCAAAGTGGCTGTGACATGCTCAAACTTCATAGCTAGTTAGTGCCAGAACTGGAGAAGTAATTTGATGTTTTGACCCTGCATCCAGTTCTTTCCACTGTGTATTCTGCCTCCACAGCTGCCTCAGCAGTAGACAACGATAGTATCAGGGTAAACAATCTCTGTAAGCATATATACATTTTTAAAAAATTAAATTTACATTAGATACATTTCCTCCAACTCTTAAATGTCATATACAGCTAATATACAGATGCCTGAAAACTTTGCACAAAGCTTATAGAATTTTCTAATAAGCTTGTTTAATAGAGGGGAAATTTTTTTATTATCCCCACTTCACTGATGACGAAATAGAGACCCAGAAAATAGAAGTGGCTTGTCTAAAATTGCATAGCTGTTTATGATAGACAGTAGATACTCAAGCCTAGGTCTTTATACACTTAGATCAGTGCTCCTTCTTCTATTCTATGCAGGCTCCATTGCTTACTCTCCGATTTGTCTTCCTATAAACCTGTAGGCACTTGCGCGTTTCTACAGTTGTTCTATGTTCTCTCCCCACCCCCAGCCAAATGCTCTGAATAAAAGGCCTGATACGTGCTAATATTCTGATACCTGCCCTGACTTAATTCCCTGTTTCAATTTGAGGAGAGAACTATAATGTCATTTCTGGCTTCCCTGGGAACAGCAAATATTGCACTGATCACTTTACTCAGGGTTTGCAATCTGTTTCATTATGGCTAATATGAACATGACATACAGTATATGAGTCACGTATTAATCTCTCCAAATGTACGCCTGGTGATCTCCCTCCCAGCCTGCACGAGTGAACATGCATAGCCTCACTTGACATCCGAATGCGATGCATTAGAAATAGCTTTCCTTCTCAGCTGTCCTTTGTGACTAGCTCTTTTCTTCCCCCAACTAAAATCTAGTTGACAAGAGCTTCCAATGTTGAACTTCCTTCTAAAGTGACTGCAATTTGTCTTTTCCAAATCGAAATGAGAACAGTGTGTGCTTTCTTTACAGTTCCAAAGCTGCCATAAATTTGGCTAATAGATTTTTCAATGCCTGGTAAGCACTGCTTTGCAGAGAGGATGAACGCGGAGGCCGGGAGCAGTGAATGCGGTGTCCCTCCGTCATCCGTGGGGCTCTCTTTCAGTGCGACCTAGAAAACAAGCCTGGAGGAAGACATTTTTGAATTCCTCATGCTAAATTAGTTCGGAGATGCTTCTCGGCAAAGCCTGCTGACCGAACGCTGTTTTGACAGTGGAAATATTTGTAATGAAACATAACAAAGTAAAATGTAAGTCCCAAATTGCCTCAACGCGGAAACACTAAAATTGCAATTCTGGTTATAGTGACACCTCCAATTACCGAAATCTGAAGTAATTCTCTTTAGAAAATGACTTCAGTTTGAGGAAACGAATATTGGCTAAGAGTTATGACATACTCACCAGGGACTTCAAATCCGCTCTCGGGTGTTACCCTTAGACAAGCAAATTAGACCTACGGGATCTGTTTCCCCCTCCACAGTCAACAAAACTTAAACCAACAAGCAGTGTTCTGCGGCTTGTGCAATGGCTGTGGAGCATTTTTAAACAACCCCAGAAATGGGAGAACTGAATACAGATTGGGAAGTTTTACAGCATTAGTAGCAATTGATAGGACATAATTTGGAGACCCCAGTGCTGTCACCCTTATTTACACACCACTCAGGTTTTCCAGCAAAGATCCTCATTGCCATTGCTTTGAACTTAATTCTCAAGAGCAAAGAGAATTCCTGACACAAGCTGCTCGTTGCTTTGCTCCTTAGTAAATGACTTCTTTCCTTTATTCAACAAATATTTATTGCAGACTTATCATGTGCCAGGTGTTGTGACTGGCGCTGAGGATACAACAGCCCATATGACTGATGTGGTCATTTCCCAATCAGACTTTAAAGTTTAAAAATCTAATATACCTGCTTGACTCTCAACTTCCTACATCTTTTAACCTTGAAGTTGGGGCCACTCAACCTTCCTTTGAGACCCCCACTCCCTCCCCAACCGGCCCTCGACATATCCTGGACATAATAACAGGGTGTGAAGGAGTCCTTGGCCAGAAACTCCCCGGCCTTAGGATTGTCTGTTTTAGTTGGGGTTTGGGTAATAAGAACCAGACTCCCTTGAATTGCCTCATGAAAAGGGATGTTTATTACAAGGACAGGTGGGAAAGTAAAGGCAGCTTGAAAGACTAGCTACCGTCTGACGTTTCTCCCACACGGTGTAGTCTCTCTTACTCGCGGCATTTCTGCTGTACTTCCTGTCAGCTTCGTTCTCCTTCCCACCCCATGCTTAGTCACAGTTTCTGCTTTCTCTTAACTCCAGGTTGAATGCTGCCCATCAGGGCTGTTGTGCTCCTCTGTCACACCCTTGTGGCTTTAGCTCCCTCTGCACTGGCCCAAATTCTCCATGTGTCCTAATTAAGAGTCAATGAGGGAGAATTAGAAGGTCTCAGCAGGTTACTTCACTTCACGCTGTGTCATTGGTCCCTGTCTGGTCTCTGAATTGTCTACCCTTAGGCCAGGTGCCCACCTCAGAGTCAGTCAGCACTGCTGGAGCAAGGGGTGGGATCATGTCATACCAAACGTAGTGAGGTGGGCATCAGAGTGTGGACGGTGAGCTCACTAGTACCCTGGTCTTGGCTTGTCCTTGCTCCAATGTGACTGACCCTTGCCTTGTATTCAGATCCCAGTCACTGATTTTTCAGCCCCTTTGTTGAGTGTTGGAGTTGTTTTTGCATGTTACCTCAGCCCACTTGGTGGTTACACATCCTGGCTTCCGAATGCCACTTGGCTGGATCTCCACTGGCTGCTTGCCACGTGGGTCTCTGCCAATGCCTGCCTTGTCTTCTACTTGGATGACTGAATTGGTTGAGTTTGGCTAGGAGTATCAGCATCCCGTTCGTCCTTACCTTTATGGGCTAATCTCTGGTTTCCGACCTGCATTTTGAATCTTGCTCTTGTCTATTTATCCCTGGAGCCCTGGTGGCATAGTAGCTAAGCCCTCGGCTGCTAACCAAAAGGTTGGCAGTTAAATCCACCAGCTGCTCCTTGGAAACCCTATGGGGCAGTTCTGCTCTTCTCTATAGGGCTGCTATGAAGCAATGCGTTTTTTTCTTTATCCCTAAAAATAACAATCCTAGTCACATTTTCATATTCATTATTTCTGTCTTCTCTACCACCAAACAGCTCAAAGCCCACAGGTATGTCTAGACTCTTGATCTGGGTGCTGTCTAGATTGGCCTGACTATGCTTCTTGAGTCCCAGTTTTGATATGCTGAACCCTAAAACCCATTAGGTCATTTCTGAAATATCAATGCCCCAGAGTACATAAGCCACAGTGTCCACAGCTTCCAGGAAGTTATGTTCCTGGTGCCTTATCAGCTGTGCCACAATTAACCTATCTCTGGAGGTTCTTCTATAGGTCCCTGAATGGAGCAAACAGTTTGCAACTGACTACTAACTATAGCGTCGCTCTGAGACAGAATCGATTCAACAGCAATGTTTTTTTGGTTTTTTGGTTTTTTTTTACTAACCTAAGGGGCCATGGTGGTGCAGTGGTTAAGAGCTCCAGCTGTTAACCGAAAGGTCGGCAGTTCGAATCCACCAGCTGTTCCTTGGAAACCCTATGAGGTAGTTCTACTTTGTCCTATAAGGTCATTGTGTATTGGAATTGACTCAACAGCAAAGGGTACTAACCTAAAGAGTGGCAGTTTGAACTCACCCAGTGGCACCAAAGAAGAAAGTCCTGGAGATCTGCTTCCTTAAATATTACAGACAAGAAAACTCTCTGGAGCAGTTCTATTCTATAACACATGGGGTCAGAGTTGTTGTGAGTCAGAGTCCACTCAATGGCAACAGGTTTGTTTGTTTGTTTGTTTTGGAGGTTCTTCTATGTCAGCCTAGGGACCAAAGCCTCTACCAAAACGTTTGCATGAATAAACTGAGACTTGATAGCTCTTGACCATATGCCACTCTCACCTCTGTGAGGGCTTTGAAGTGCCACCAGAGCTGTCTGAAACCACTAGCAAGTCAAAGGCACTTTGTATCTGCCCTAGCTTCCACATCCTGCTGCACCCCTGCCCCAGACGCATCCATGAATCTTCTTTGGTCTTGATGGCTCCAAAGCACCGGCTGTCATGGCAGTGAATTAACTCCAGCATTCATCTAGGATGAAAGCATCTTGAACTTGCAGGTTCTTCTGATGCATGGAGCCCCTTCCTATCTCAGCAGCCCCAGAACCTGGCTCTCTTCATTGGTGATGAGTTTAGGCAGATCTGTTTCTGTGTTAGAGCCCTGGTGGTGCAGTGGTTAAGCATTTTGGCTGCTAACAAAAAGGCTGACAATTCAAATCCACCAACTGCTCCTTGGAAACCCTATGGGACAGTTCTACTCTGTCTTATAGGGTCACTATGAATTGGAATTGACTCGATGGCAATGGATTTTTGGGTTTGAGTTTCTGTGTTGATCCTCAGCCAACTGTCCCTAAAAATCCCAGAGGTTCAGAAGCCCAGAAACCTGGCTTGTTTTATATCCAAGACTACCAAAGAATTGTTGTTGTTGTTGGGTGCCATCTAGTCGATTTCAACTCATGGTGACCCCATGTGACAAAGTAGAACTGCTGTATAAGGTTTGTAGGGTTTTCTAGGTAGTAATGTTCACGGGAACAAATTGCCACGGTCTGTCTCCTGCAGAGCTACTGGGTGGGTTCGAACCACCAACCTTTCTGTTCGCAAATGAGTGCTTAACCGTTGCACCACCAGCGCTCCTTAGTCATAAGGAAATTGAGTGTTTGACTGTGTGCAGTCAGTGGCCCCTAAAAAAGACATACTCCCTATTAAGAAAAGAGATCCCCTAGTGTTCACATACCCTATGTGGACTGGTTAATGTTCTCTATAAAAGATACCTGCATACACATCACTTTCAGAGATGATTTTTTAATAGTTTTAGGACTGTAAGAGATCTTCATGATCTAGATTTTACCATCTTATTCTGTTGAGGAAGCAGCTGAGCTACCAAAAGATGAAGTCACACTTTCATGTTTCACCGTGTTAGTATTGGAAGTAAAACTTCAAGTAAGTCTCGGTATATGGCAGAAGCCCAGTGAATCAGTTGAATGAAGGAATTAATAAATTAGAGCATGAACAACGGACTCTAACCCCTACCCAGACCAGTATGGCATCCTTCCAGTCTTACCAGAATCCTACCTTCCTGGTCTTAAGTTTGGACATTTTATCTAGGGTAGTAGTCAGGTTCAATCCTTCATTAAAAAGTCAGATTTTGTCAGCTACCCCAAATAGAATAAGCCAAAGGAACTGATGTGAAAGTGTTTTATAAAGTAAAACTCACTATGAAAATGCAAGGTGGTATTTTTATTTTGAAAGCACAGATGGATCTGATAATTTAGGATGATGTAATATACGTTCATTATTCTGTTAGCTATCCTGCACCTGAAATCCCTTTTACGTTTAAGGGATTTCATATTGCCTGAGTCTGTTTGGTAAGCAGGACCCACCTCTCACTATTAAAAAAAAGCCAGATAATTGCTTTCCCAGCTTCCCTTGCAACTATGGCATGGCCATGTGACCTGCACTCCACCAATCAGGTGTGTCCACCTCAGATCTGAACCAAGAAGAACCC
>NW_004444054.1:5547409-5565559 GCF_000243295.1 Trichechus manatus latirostris
GTTGAGAAGTTAGAGGGTTGACATGTTGTGGGGTTGTTAACCAATGTCATAAAACAATATGTGTACTACTGTTTCATGAGAAACTATTTGTTCTTGTAAGCCTTCACCTGAAGTACAATAAAAGAAAAAAATTCCCTTTTCTTCTTTAAAATTGGCAAGATTCAGGTTCTGTCGCCGGAAACAAGAAGACTGACTGATACCACACTAGATAGCAGCAATGGGTGTAGACACACAAAGGTGAAATATGGGGTTGGTTATCTCTTAACACGAGATGGGTTTTTCAAGAATTACTCGTCTTCTTGAAAAATCCATCTCGTGTTAAGAGATGGAAATTCTGACAGCCCATGGAAGGCATTGGCAGAACAACTAAGTTACCACATGTAGGAAGAAGTACCTATTGAAGTCCGAGATTTAGGAGATAAAATGCTAGCATCAAATAGTGTGAAGGGAACGAGGAAGTTAGACGGTGAGGTGGAGTGGTTTCCTCCAAGGGCACTGGGCGACTCACTGAAGTAGAGCTTAAACAGTTCAGATACTTTAAATTTGGGTTCATAATATAGTTTGAAATCCAGTTGTTTTTTTTTTAATGTTTGTGATTAAAGTTTGTCTTCTCTTTTGAAGCCATAAGGCTGAAAGAGTTGAAAACGAAACAAAAAATTTGATTCTGAGAAATTGCCAAAATGAGCAACAACAAAAACAGATGTGTATTGAACACCTACTATGTGCTAAGCACTGTTTTAGATGTCAGGCAAACATTAGTAAAAAAAAGCAAACAACGTTTCTGTTTTGCTAAGTTTACTTTACTAGGTCAATTAAATTCATTGCGGCAGCAGTGAAACTTAAACTTATGCATTAATCAAGAAGCGTGGAATCCCAAGAATCGGGCAGGTTTGAAGGACCAACTTTGTTTAGGGAGCAGTGGTGGTTCAGGGGTAGAATTCCCACCTTCCATGTGAGGGAACCTGGTTCAATTTCTGGCCAATGCACCTCAAGCACAGTGACCCCACGTACAAGAGAATGAAATATTGCCCAGTCCTGCACAATCTTCATGATTGTTGGTATCCTGGAATCCATTTTTGCAGCCACTGTGTATTTCAAGCGCCTTTCAGCCTAGGGGGACCATCATCCGGCACTATGTCGGGCAATATTATGTTGTGATCTACAGCGCTTTCATTGGTTAATTTTTGGAAGTAGATCACCAGACTTTTCTTCCTAGTCTGTTTTAGTCTGGAAGCTCTGCTGAAACCTGTCCATCACAGGTGACCCTGCTGGTATTTGAAATACCGTGGCATAGCTTCCAGCATCATAGCAACACACAAACCACCGCAATACGACAAGCTAACAGACAAATGGTGGTACCGAGCTTACCTCCCAGTATAAAATAAAAAACCAAACCCACTGCTGTCGAGTTGATTTCAACTCATAGTGACCCTATAGGACAGAGGTTTCCAAGGCTGTAAATCTTTACGGAAGCCGACTTCGGTGGAGCGGCTGGTGAGTTCTAACTGCTGACCTTTCAGTTAGCAGCTGAGTGCTTTAACCGCTCTACCGCCAGGGCAGATACTTGCTTTCTCTATTCTCTGGGAGGTAGCAAGTAGCATGCAACCCAGGCTCCATCATCCGGATGCCTCCACCCTGTACAAAGATGCTGAGATCCAGAGGTTTCCATTAGGTAGTTTGCCCCAGCAGCAGGAACACTGTTTCTAGAAATTGCAGTGGCCACATCGCATGTTCTGTGCTGGCTGCAGAGGAGGTTCAAGTGTGCTGTCATGTTATGGGGGAAGAAAGTCTTCACCGGATTGGGTTTTGTGGAGGGATTTAGCTGTGGTGGCTACTGCCTAGGCACCTTGGATCCTAGTTTTACAGCTGCATGGTCCAACATGGTGGACACTAGCAACATGTGGCTATTTAAATTTAAATTAATTAAAATTACATAAAACTAAAAATTTAATTTTCAGTTGCACTAGCCACATTTCAAGTACTCAATAGCCATGCGTTGCTAGTGGCTACTATATTAGACAGTGCAGATTTAGAACATTAGCCTTCTCAGGGGTTTTGTGAGTTTGTTAACATTTTTTCAGTAATGCTATTCTTAATTGAATGAACCAGACATCATTTCTGTAACAAATATTTTTCTGATTAATCTTGCTTGATACCGACAATGTGGGCATTATCAGCAAAGTGTCACTACCATTTACCATTGGGGGTGTTATTGTTAGCTACCACTGAGTCGGCCCCCGGTTCATGGGGCCTCATGCACAATGGAACAAAACACTGCCTGGTCCTGTGCCATCCCCAAGATTGGTTGTGGATCATACTGTTGTGATTCACAGAGTTTTCAGTGGCAGATTTTCATAAGTAGATTTCCAGGCCTTTCTTCCTAGTCTGTCTTAGTCTGGAAGCTCTGCTAAAACCTGTTCAGCATCGCCCCAACACACCAACCTCCACTGCCAGATGGTGGTGGCTGCACTTAAGGTGCATTGGCTGGGAATGGAACCCGGGTCTCCCACGTGGAAGGCAAGAATTTACCATTGAACCACCAATACCCTCTAGAAATCTCCTTTTTTAGAGCTTGTGGCAAATGTACTTTCAAAGTTGAAATCAGATTATGATATCCAGTCCTGAAAAATGATGAAATGATTTTGAGATTGATGTCACCCTGGGGACCTGAACATGTATATCTTGCATGTAAAATGTTCTCAGTGAAACTCAAATTAAGGTATATATTTATTGATGAATAAAAAATGTTGCTTCTTCCATGCCGTTTAGCATTTCAGTAAAATGTTTTAAATTAATTACTTGGAAAATCTATGATACTTTTGCAAGGAATTTTATAATCAGTTTTATCAATCATTTTTATATCTTTCTCCCTGACATTTAATAAAATCAACCCCAATAGGACAACAATTTAGAAACTGATGTTAGGCAAGTTGATCAAATTCAGACTAAAGGAGAGGATGTCTAACACTGTGGGTTCCTGCAAAGGCAGACAGCATATGCCACTGAGACCCTGGTTTTTTGTTGTATTGTACTTTAGATGAAGGTTTACAGAACAAATAGTTTCTCATTAAACAGTTGGTACACATATTGTTTTATGACATTGGTTACCAACCCCACGACATGTCAACACTCTCCCTTCTCGACCTTGGGTTCCGTATAACCAGCTTTCCTGTCCCCTCCTGCCTTCTAGTCCTTGCCCCGGGGCTGTTGTGCCCTGTTCGTCTCGTTTTGTTTTATGGGGTTGTCTAATCTTTGGCTGAACGGTGAACCTTGGGAGTGACTTCATTACTGAGTTAAAAGGGTGTCTGGGGGCCAGACTCTTGGGGTTTCTCCACTCTCCATCAGGCCAGTAAGTCTGGTCTTTTTTTGTGAGTTAGAAATTTGTTCTACACTTTTCTCTAGCCCTGCCAGGACCCTCTGTTGTGATCCCTGTCAGAGCAGTCAGCGGTGGTAGCTGGGCACTTAGACCCTGTTTTTATCTTCAATAATCTTTTTTTTTTCTTAAATAACTAAGGTCAAAATTAGTCTTGTACAACTACCAAATATCCTAGGGACATTAACCTCTCTTGGCAATAAATTTAGTATTAAATAGAATTTGTACTTTTTGTATGATATTGTAAGCATCATTTTAGTTATACTTGTTATTCTTGATACCATCCTCCAATTTTTTTAAAGGATTGATTTCTAATTTTGTCTTATCCATTGCAAATATTATTTTCACATGTATTGACAGCTTAGCCCATGTTTTGATGGTGTATAGCATAAGCCTTAGGAGTCCCTGTGGTGCAAACATTTAATCGCTCAATTACTAGCCGAAAGGTTGGTGGTTCCAACCCACCTGGAGGCGCCTCAGAAGACTGGCTTGACGGCCTGCTTCCAAAAGGTCACAGCCTTGAAAACCTTGTGGAGTAGTTCTACTCTGCACACATGGGTTTGCCATGAGTTGGAATCAACTTGATGGCAACTAACATCAAGAAGCATAAGCCCACATCTTGTATATGAAGTGCAAAGGAATATAATAAAAGGGGAATACTCTCATATAGGCAATTCTTTTATTAAAGTTCAAGGCATTTTGAAATTTTAACTCAAACTAGCATTAAGTAACAATATGGCGTTTTCTTCTTATATTTAATATCTGGCTCCCACAAGGGAGGTTCCTGGGTGGGGCAAATGGTTTGTGTTTGTCTACTAACCTAAAAGTTGGTGGTTTGAACCTATCCAGTGGCACCACACACACACACACACACACACACACACAAAAAAAAAAAAAACAACCTGGTGATCTGCTTCTTTAAAGATCACAGCCAAGAACCCTATGGAGCAGTTCTACTCTGTAATATATGGGGTCACTATGAGTCAGAATTGACTTGAGGGCAACTGGTTTGGTTTTGGTTTGGTTCCACAAGGAAGGCTACACTTCCATGTTTGTTATTATACATGTTCTTTGCCAATGAAATCTAAGATGGAACGATTTAGAGATGTATCACCAATGCCACACACACACAAAATAATCCGCGATCAATATGTGTTTGTGAATGAATATATACTCATTCTCTTAGTTCTTCGAGGTGTTACTGGCAAGAGCTTGTGCAGAACTGCTTGGTGAAATGTAAGCTGACCCCCACTGTGGTTGAATTAGAGTCGCCATGTTTGCCTTACCTGTATTAATGCTTCGTTTCCCAGTATTAACTGATCTCATTGTGCTTTTTTCCATTTATGTGATTTTTTTTAGCAGTGAAAAAAAAAATCATAGAGCTTTTAGAATTAGGATCTTATGGATCATGTAGTTTGACTCCTGTATGTCAACAATGAGAAAACTGAGGTCAACTTAATTGCTTTAGGTCTTGTGCACGTAGCTAAGTAATAATAAACAAGGTCCTTCTTGATCTGCTTTAATAAATAATTCTGTTCATTTGAAGTTAACATGTGGACTATTTGCAAATACTTAGTGCAGTTAAGTACTTGAAGGATTTCTTCTATCAAGTCAAATTGTTCTGTCTCTGGCCCCCACTTATCACTTATTTATGCAAATAATTTGCCTGGGAAATTTTTTCTTCGAAAGTAAGATAGTGTGGATTTTTTTTTTTTCATTTAGGAGAGTCTCTTATTCTCTGAAAATCATCTCAAAATAACCTTCTACCCTAAACAAATGGAATCATCACAGTTTCAAATTTCAGCTGCTGTGGCTTTACTGAAATTCAAAGTCAATAAAATTGAAGGCACCAAAAAGTATTAAGACCAATCTAATAAAAGGAATAGTAGACAAGATGTCTCTTATATTAGACTGTTTACAGTTTTATTTATAGCTACTGGAATATCCCATTGCAGTGGAGTAGATTCTGACTCACAGTGACCTTATAGGTCAGAGTAGAACTGCCCCACAGGGTTTCCAAGGCTGTAAATCTTTATGGAAGCAGACTGCCACATCTTTCTCCCCTGGAGCCACTGGTGGATTTGAACTGCTGAAATCTAGGTTAGCAGCCGAGCACTTAACCACTGCGCCACCAAGGCTCTTTGCTTGAATATATTTGAATATAAGACCCACAAAAAAGAGATTTTGTCTTTTTTGATCATGCTTTATCTCAATTCTGGGCACAAAAAATATTGGTTGAGTGGATGAATCATTCAGAGGGAGAGAGAGCTTAATTTACCTGGTCCTGTTATTAGACCCTGTAGCCAAGTTAGGTGTGAAGAGAGTGCATGTCCTAGGAAGAACGATTGATGAGAGTACATTGTTAAATGAAATAAAAATAGAGTCGTGTGGTTGACAAAATGGCGTTGTTGGTCAAGTCTTTATGGAAACTTAAGCCTAGCTTTCCTGTAAATTAGGCCATCCTCGTTGACCAGTGAAACCCTGACAGCGCTTCAACTGTGAATTGTATAAGCCAATCAGAAATAAGCTTCTTTGCTTTCAGGTTTTGTCGATAAAAACCAATCACTGCTAATATTTGGTGGAGTACCTTTCCACTTTTGGTTTGGTACTACCCAATTTGGGAATCTTTTGCCAGAATAAACCTCATCTAACAGATTACTTTTATTATTGATCATTTTTTTTTGACAACATTCTAGTCTCATTTCTTCTGTTTAGCTTCTTCAGTAGTGAGAAGGCAGACAGGAGAGGGGAGAAACAAATATGGAGTCTTCATCTGTGAATTGTTGCGGCCCTTTCTTCCTAGCACTTGCTATTTTGGGTCAACTACTTTTAAAGAGGTTTTTTGCATCAGATTTGCCCAATGCAGTACGTTGTTTGATTTCTTGACTGCTGTTTCCACGGGTGTTGATTGTGGATCCAAGTAAAATTAAATCCTTGATCAATTTCAGACTGCAGAAGTTGGTAAAAATCTTCAATTTCCTCACCTTTGGAATTAGTCGTTGGTTTGGAAATTTGAATAATAGTTGTATTAACTGTCTCCCTTGTAGGCATGTGGATAATATCCTCTCACTGACAGCGTAGTACTTTGGGATGGATCTTGAAATGTTCTTTTTGATGATGAATGCAAGACCATTCCTCTTCAATTTGTCACTCTTGGCATAGTAGACCATGATTATCTGATTCAAAACGGCCAATACCAATCCATTTCAGCTCACTAATGCCTAGGATATCAATCTTTATGCATTCTATTTCATTTTTTACAACTTCCAATTTTCCTAGATTCATACTTTGTACATTCCATGTTCTGATTATTAATGGATGTTTGCAGCTGTTTCTTCCCATTTTGAATCATGCCACATCAGCAAATGGAGGTCCTGAAAGCTTTACTTCATCCACATCATTAAGTGACTCTACTTTGTGGAGGCAGCTCTTCCTCAGTCCTATTTTGAGTGCCTTTCAACCTGAGGGGCTCATGTTCTGGCACGATATTGGGCAATGTTCTTCCGCTATTCATAAGGTTTTCACTGGCCAATTTTTTCAGAAGTAGACTGCCAGGTCCTTCTTCCTAGTCTGTCTTAGTCTGGAAGCTCTGCTGAAACTTGTCCATTATGGGTGACCCGGCTATTTGAAATACTGGTGGCACAGCTTCCAGCATCACAGCAACACGCAAGTCACCACAGTACGACTAACTGACAGACACATGGTGGGTATCAGCTATAGCACTTATTATATTGTAATTTTATTCTAATTCCTTTCCAGCCTATCAGTCCCTAGAGGACAGACATAATATAAGGTGTATCTTTGTACATCCAGCACCTAGTGCAGTTGAGTGAAAGAAAGGACAAATGGTCTATATTGATTAATTTGATGATAGGCAAGAATTTATAGCTCATGCATCGCTTGTAGGCAATTTAACTGGACAGTCGGCCTGGGTCTATAGTCCTGAAAGATGAAGCTGTTATTTTTCAGCTTGTGTCCTGATAGGGCAGCCCTCTGAAAACAAAACACTTAACCTTATTTCTGTCTCCTGCCGAAAGACCAAAAAATACAGCAGCTTTCCTTATCTTTCCTTATCAGGGGTTTTGGCTCACCGAGAGAGGGGAGGAGTGGTTCAAAGGACAGAGCTGGACAGACTCAGGTAGGGAAGTCTTCGAATCACTGCTTCATGGTGGCATTAGGCAAAACGTAAGTGCAGAAATATATTCTGAAGAGAAATTTACTAAATATCGCCTTATCTTGCATTTTGCAATACCCTCCTTTGGTCTGGATAATCAAAGGTGGACTTTGGAGCAGATTCAGTATTGAACGGAATTAAATAAAAGTTGATTCTGTCAACTTAGTCAAAGTAATGAGATGCCTCAGACTTTAAAAACAACTTAGGACATTTCTGCAAATACAGTAATAGCTAAGCTACTGTCCTGCGTGACAGCAGAAGGTATTTATTTCTGTCCTATATATTGGTGGTGCTTTTCATCTTTTCTGATCTGGGGCCCACATGTACATGTATTTCAGATTTGACGATAGTCAAATATTGCTCTATTTATGCCAGAGAAAGAAAGCGCTAGTGCGGAGAATTGAAATGTGTGGATGGAAAAGCCAAGGACATTTTTGTGACAAAAGCAGAGGCTGTAGCCCCCTGTGAGAGAGTTCTTGACCCCACTGTCATGGCCACGAGGGGTGGGGGGAATGACTTTGCTGTCTTTAGGCAGCCAAGACCCTGGTTTAAATTCTCAGTCTGCATTTTAGTAACTGGGGGACCATGAGCAGGTACCTCTCTGAGACTGCATCTTCTCCTTGCAGGGCTGTTTGGAGAATTATAATACAGACATTATAAATAATGCCTGAAAACTTACTGTCATACAGTGGGGTGTTAAATTTCTGTTAACAATTGTTATTACGATGTTTTTGGAACCGTATGATGTAGTTTTCTGCTGGCTAGGGGATAATGAAATGTTGGAAACATGTCTAGCCTATGGTGAGGAGGAATATGGAGCTGTCAATACAATAGTATTTGAGGAGGTCTAGGTAGATGAGGGAGCCCTGGTGGCACAGTGGTTAAGAGCTTGGCTGCTAACCAAAAGGTCGGCAGTTCGAATCCACCAGGCACTCCTTGGAAACCCCATGCGGCAGTTCTACTCTGTCCTATTAGGGTCCCTATGAGTCAGAATCGATTCAATGGCAATGGGTTTAGGTAGATAGGAGGCACCTGTGTGGCACAGTTTGAGCTAGACTATTAGCCAAAGGTTGGTGGTTCGAACCCACCCAGTGGTGCTGCCAGAGAAAGGCCTGGCGATCTGCCCCCATAAACATTACAGCCAAGAAAACCCTATGGAGCAGTTCTGCTCTGCAACACGTGGGGCCTTCATGAGTCTGAATCGACTCAATGGCAATTGGTTTGGTTTTTGGTAGGTAGGTAAGTATGCTAGATTTAGCTAACAAAAATACAGGATGCCCAGTTAAATATCAATTTCAGAAAAACAATGTATAATTTTTAAGTATAAATACTTTCCATGCAATACTTGGGACATGCTTACGTTAAATATTTGTTGTTTATCTGAGATTCAAATTACCTGGGCATCCTATATTTTATCTTGCAACCCTATTGGGGAGAGGGATACCTTATCTAAAGATTTACTTTAGATTCATTCCTATGATTCTTAAAGGAGATTTTTAGTTTTCTAGAGTGGTTCTTTGTTAACATAGCAGTTTAAGCTTCAGTAATCTATAGACAAATGGCTTTGATGACTCCTAGCTGAGAGCAAGGCATTATGGGAATGAAGCCCTAGCAAAGTGCAGAAGGTGAGGGCTGTTTGGAGTAACAGAATAGGAGGAAACCAATAAATGTGAGCATCTGGGACAGGGTTTGTTCCATGAATAACTTTTAGCTTCCGTACATAGTCTATTTCTAAAAGTAAGGCGAGCCTTTCGTATTCTGCCATCAAAGGGAGACAGATGAACCTTAGTGACGAGATAGGGGATACAGCAGAAGTGCAGGTGGAACAACCTGGCAGCTGCCACTTCCATAGCTATTGTGCTGTCCCATTTACTGGCTGGAAGTAACACATAGACTATATTCAAGGGATGACGGGGACTGTGGTAGGCAGAATAACGGTCCCCCAAAGATGTCCAGGACCTCATCCTCGGAATTTGTACATGTGTCAGGTTACAAACGAGGATTAAGTTTGCAGAAGGAGTGAATGTAACTAATCAGCTGACCTTCAAATAGAGATTATTCTGGATTATCCCAATGAACCCAATGGAATCACAGAGGTCTTTAAAAGGGAAAGAGGGAGGTGGAAGAGAACCAGAGAGATGGCAATGTGAGAAAAACTTGACCCACTGTGGCTGGCTTTGAAGATGAAAGAAGGGGGCTGGGAGCCAAGGTGTGCAGGTGGCTTCTAGAAACTAGGAAGGGCAAGGGAGTGGATTCTCTCCTGGAGCCTCCAAAAGGGACCAATTTCACATGTTCCAGGGGCCTCACCTGCAGAAAGACGGAGGGCTTTCTTCATTATCCAGTTACTCAAAAAATGTATGTTGAATGAATTAATAAACAAACAACTTATATACTGGATAAAAATAAAGCAAACCCATCAACTAAACAGAAACAAACAAAGTGGGGAAGCTTCCTTTGAATACTCTGAAAATAGCTCAATCTTTAAGGTAGCCTCATTTGAAAGTAAAGCACCAGTGTGAAATCACCTACTGTTTATCGTCTAAATTCTGGTTGGTCTTTCAAGCACAGCAGACAGGTAATCACTACTAATTATTTAGCTGTTGATTTTTTGGGTTCTGCTTTCCCAGTGTGGGTAAATGAAATTCTCAGCGAGGATGGGAAGGGTGATGCTTAACTTTGATTTCCATAAGCTCCCTCACAACACCTTCCAGGATTCAACATTTCTATACTACTGGCATGCTGAATTGGAAATTTGCTTTCTTGCTACTCCTTACATTCTAGCCAAGATTAGATATTTAGTGTGGAAATATTCATACGAATATATGACACTTGAGGGTTGTAACTGACAATTTCCAATAGAATCTGTGAATTGTTATTGCAACTGAAGTTCCTATCAGACAAGCACAATAGTCGTTCAAGTAGGCTACGTATTCATATAGTATAATTTGATGTGGAAATTTGTTTTCAAATGAACTCCGTCTGAGATTCAGAAAATATACTGAGCGAACGAGATCTTTATATTTTTAAACAGTGCGGAAAACTCTGAAAAGAGTCACCCTTGTTCCCAAGGGTAAAAATTCATTGATACTAACTAGACTTCCTAGGAGCCCTGGTGCAATGTTTAGGTGCTTGGAAGGTCGGCGGTTCGAAGTTGCCATGGGTTTTGTGGGAGAAAAGACCTTGTGATCTCCTATAAAGATTACTTCCTAGGAAACCCTGCCGGGGCAGATCTACTCTGTCATACAGGGCCGCTAGGAGTCGGAATCGACTCCATGGCACACAATGACAACAACTAGACTCTTTTGAGTTTTCTTTTGGCTAAAATTTCTATATTTGATATATGATGGGAAATTCACTTCATCCTCATAGCAGGAAGAGTGGGGCTTTTAAGCTGTTGGACTCAGTTTCAGATGGGAAATACAGTGAAATACTCTCCTCCTGCTTTCACTATGTAAAATGGTGTCCCCACTTACACGGATGGAGCAAAGGCTGGATGGAGTCAAAGCAGTGTCACATGTACTGGAGCCTGAGCCTGGGGGCCCTGGCCCTGCCTGGCTGGGGCTTACCATGAACTGATCAAACCAAACCAGTTGCCGTTAAGTTGACTCTGACTCATGGTGACCCCATGTTGTCAAAGTAGAACTGTGCTCCACAGAGTTTTTAGTGGCTGATTTTTTCTTCTGAGGCTCCTCTGGGCAGACTTGACCCACCAGCTTCCTGTTAGCACCCAAAAGCATTAACCCCATGCAGGTACTCCTACAGTCAACTAAGGGTTATTAAAATGGTGGAAGCTATTTTAAAAGCATCTGTCTATAAACTTACAGATGGTGAAGGAGTAGCTTGGAAACAGATCAGAGAAGACTAGGAAGACAATTAAAAGCTTGGAAAAAATGTTTATGAGTAAGAATTTGTAATTATTGACAAGACAAGACCAAGGAGATGAAATAATGCTCATAAGGTATATTAAGATTTGTTTTATGCACCACAATAGGAAAATGGGCAAGAGACAGGAGGAGATTTTTCCCAAAAGAACTAGTGGTTGCTTTGCATATAAAAACAGTCAACATCACAAGCAATACAAAATAAAAATTAAAGAGAAAATAATAGAATCATTTTTCACATATCACATTGAAAAAGATTGCAAAGATCTGCTACTACCCAGTAGGGTAGGGTGATGGGGTAGGAGTTATGTCCCCATACATTGCAAAGGCTGATGAGAGCTTAAATTGGCCAACTTTTTGGAGGCCAGTTAGGCAATATGTATCAAAACTTTAACAAAAAGCTACTCTTTGATCCAGCAATTTCAGTAATAGGAATTTATCCCAAGGGAAAATTTGGACTAATTTTTACACTACAGTGGTATTTATCATAGAGAAATGTTGCAAATGCCATACACATCCATCAGTCAAGGATTAGCTAAAAAAATTATCTCTATATCAGGAGTCAACACGCTTTTTCTTAGATATTTTCAGCTTTGCTGTCAAGAGGCAAAAATTGAAGATATTATGTAGATACTAATATAATCAAACCATTTAAAAATATAAAAACCATTCTTAGTTTGTAGGCCGTACAAAAACAGTTAGGGGGCTGGATTTGGCCTGCAGGCTGTAGTTGGACCATCTCTAATCTATACAGTGGAATACGGTGAAGCTATTAAAAATAATGATAGAGAGCCGTATTTAATTTTTTAAAAATATTTTATTGTGTTTTAGGGGAAAGTTTACACAGCAGGTTAGGATCCCATTTAATAATTTTTATACAAAATGTTCTGTGACATAGGTTACAATTTTCACAATGTGTCAGCCTTATTATTTCCATCCTGTTTGTTCTGTTTCCATTGATCTAGCTTCCCTTCCTCTCCTTGCCTTTTCATCTTTGCTTTGGGTAAGTGTTGACCATTTTGGTTCATATATTTAATTGTTTAAGAGACACATTACTCACGGGTGATATTGTTTATTTTATAAGACAATCTATTATTTGGCTTAAAGGTGACCTCCAGGAGTGGCTTCAGTGCCAAGTTCAAAGAGTATCTTAGGGCGATGGTCTTGGGGGTTCCTGTAGTATCTATCAGTTCAGTAGGTCTGGCCTTCTTTAGGAATTTGTGTTTTGTTCTACATTTTTCTCCCATTCTGTCCAGAACCTTCTATCGTGTCCCTGGTCAGAATGGTCGTTAGTGGTAGCCAGGCACCATCTAGTTCTTCTGGTCTCAGGTTAGAAGACACTGTGGTTTGTGTGGGCTATTAGTCCTGTGAATTAGTTTCTTCTTTGAGTCTTTGGTTTCCTTCATTCTCTTTTGCTCCAGCTGAGTAGAGACCAACAGTTGTATATTAGATGGTTGCTCGCAAGCTTTTAAGACCCCAGACGCTACTTACCAAAGTAGGATGTAGAGTGTTAGGTTTATGAACTATGTTATGCTGATTGACTAAGTTATCCCACAAGACTATGGTCCTAAGCCTTTTAACCCAGTAAGCCAATCCTGTGAATTGTTTGGATATGACTTAAGAAGTCTCCATAACTGTGCCCCCTATGTGCTTTATTATATATAGCGATATATATGCAGCACACACAAACATATATTTATGTATGCTTACAAATACGTGTATACATGCACATGCATGCACTCACATATGCCTTCGTATACACGCATATGAATACATATCTACCTATGTAACCACACATATATTTTTTGGTTGTTATTGCCGTTGTTGCAAAATTGTGTAAGTAAGTTATAGCATTTACTGAAGTTGTCCCTTTTTCTTGTGTACTTCTTAGTGTCTTCATTTACCTTGGTCAAGTTGTGCAGACTTCACCCATATTTGGTATTGCCTTTTCATCACCAAAAATAACAAGTGTTTACTATCTAGAAAGTGATTCCCCTCCCTCCCTTTCCATCCCTGAACCATCAAAGAACGTTTCTTTCTGTGTGTGTATCTATTCTTGAGTTTTTGTAATAGTGGGACCCTATAATATTTCTCCTTTTGTTATTGATTTATTTCACTCAACATAATCTTCTCCAGATTCATCCATGTTATAAGATGTTTTTCGGACTCCTCATTATTCTTTATAGTTGCGTAGTATTCCATTGTATATATGTACTACAATTTGTTTATCCATTCATCTATCGATGGGCACTTCAGTTGTAGATCTATTTTTGTTGGCATAGAAAAATACCTATGATAAATCACTAAGGGGAAAAAAGAAAGTTACAAAAGGGTATGTATACTATGGCTCTAGTTTTTTATAATGAATTTTTGTGTATGACTGTATATGCATATGGAGCCCTGGTGGTGCAGTGATGAATCGCTGAGCTGCTAACCCAAAGGTCCGCAGTGCGATTCCACCAGCTGCTTCTTGGAAACCCTATGGAGCCGTTCTACTTTGTCCTGTAGGGTTGTCATCAGTTGGAATTGACTTGATGGCACTAGGTTTGGTTTTTTATATATGCATATGAAGTCTAAAGGGCTATAAACCAAAACGTTAACTGTGGTCAATTCTGGTTTGTGGACTGGGTGATCTTTATTTTCTTCTTTAAATATTTCTGTATTTTCTGATTTGGTGAAGGCGATGAGTATATATTACTTCCGTCATTTTAAAATAACATAAAACTATTGAAAATTCCTCAAACATCTCCAAAAACAAAACAAAACAAAACACAAATGAACAAGAAAAAACTCAAAGAGTTATTATATTGAATATAGCTAATTGCTAAATATCATCCCTGAATTTGAGGAACTAAAAAAAAAAAAACTCAATTTATTTTTGAAATGATAGATTTAGGTTTCATCCTGGTAATGAAGGGATAAGCAGCGTTTTTTTTTTTTTTTCCTCTCTCTGTTTTCTGGAAAGTTTAAGTGCAATTTTGAAGGAGGGGAACCAGCCTGAGTAAACCCTCAATACCTTTCTAAACATTTAATCATTGCTATTGCTTGTGAGAAACACAAGTTTTAGAATCTATGCTACAATAAAAATCTCTTAAGACAAGTTTAGCGGGAATGGAAGATATGTTGATATTTTCTGGCATAAAGAAAATGAAAAAAATTAAGTTTAATTACAGCTTTCAGTTTTAACAAGAGAACGTTGCAAAGACAGTGAAGATACCAGAATAAGACCAAGAACAGGGAACAAAAAGCTTAGACACATTACAACGAAACTATTTAGCACATATCAATTAATAACTTGTTTTAAATCTCACATGAATTCGTTACCCAATGCTGGCAAACTGTTCCACTTCGATGCATGCTGTAAAATTAGCTTTTTAAGTTTTCTTCACCACCAGTGGGAGAAATTCACTCTGTGAGTGGGTTCTCTGCATTGTGGATTATCCCCAGTGATAGCAGCTCACTTTCTATGGAAAATGCATGTGTGGAAGTATGTCCAATAAAAATCAACTGAATGAGTAATGGTTCCTAACATGGAGGAATTTTTAGACTGGTAGGGAAATAGATATTTAAATGCACTAAACTAAGTAATTCTGTTTACGTAGCAAAACCAAACAATGATAATAATAAAAGTTATAATAACAACAGCTTTGATTATTAAGTCCCTACTAGGCCAAGCACAATGCCAGATAACAAGCCTGCTAGGACACAGGTATTGCTATACTCATGTTCACATGGAGAACTAACACTCAGAGAGGGTAAAGAACTCTCTGGAGGTCACACATCTTGTGAGTGGCAGAGATGAGATTCAAACACAGATCGGCTTTAATTCAAATTTTGTGCCTTTCCCACTCTAACTGCCCGTCGTATAATACAAATAAAAGTATAATTGTGTTATCTATTAGTTCTCTCCAATTATCAGCATCTATAATTGTGAATTTATTACTGTTACAAAAATAATAGCTGAGAGGAACACTATGAAACTTATGAAACCATTATGAAACTCTTGAACTCAGAAGGACTCGTTGTCGATTGTTAAAAGGCAGCCGCCATATGCATTGCCTCAGTGAACATTGGCTCTCTGAGCTGTTGAGTCTTCATCAATTTCTTTTCATTTCTTACAGAAATATGCCTCTTGACTTCATGCAGTCCTTGGTGGTAGATAGCTGCTGTCTATTGCTGACCACCAGGCTCCTTTTCAACACATGCTACACACTCAGATATCAGGAGGTCATGCTCTTGCAATTCATGGTTGTTTCTGTAGCAACCACTGTTGCTGCCTAGTAAATGGTTAATTGCTTCTCAGATAATCTTTTGTTTCAAGACTTAGCACTTACAAAAATGGATTAAAGGGAAAGGGAGGGATTTCAACGTACAATTTCATGGTCAGAGGGGGAGAAAGATCCCAAAAGCAAACAAATTATCAAAAATGCCACCTCTATTCTTTGTTTAAGGAGGGCTGGTGGTACAATGGTTAAGCATTCGGCTACAAACCGAAAGGTCAGTGGTTTGAACACACCCAGTGGCTCTGGGGGAGAAAGACCTGAAAATCTGCTCTCGTAAACATTACAGCCTAGAAAACCCTATGGGGCAGTCTTACTCTGTCACATGGGGCCCCTATGAGTTGAAATTGGCTCGATGACACCTAATTACAACAACGTTCATTGCTCATAAAATCTGAAACACATTCCAAATTTTACCCTGGAATTTTCTTCAAAACTGTGAACACCATTCATTTCTCATATTTCCTTGATGATTTTCTTTGGCCAGGGCCAGTATTCATGCATCTATTTGTACATTCTCTTGACCCTAACTTGTTTATTCATGCCACCATCCCTTACCGAGTGCCTGTTCTATGCTAGGCATTGTGCTAGATAACACGGACATAAGGCCAAATGAAAGATAATGGTTCTCTCTTGCCCTCAAGGAACTTTTATTTTCTACTGAGTGGACATAACATTTATATCATGACTATATGACACCATAATATGAACGAAAATTGGAAATTTCTGTAACAGTTATTGCCACAATATTGCTGGGTAACACACCATCCCAAAACACAAAGACTTCAAGCAATAGTTGTTTACTCTCCCTCAGCCCTCTGTGGGTTGGCTGGAGTTTGCCTGATCTAAACTGTGCTCAGATGGGCTTAGCTCAAGCTGTGGGTTGAGTCCAGGTTTCACATCTCTCCATCTCTAGGATCAGTGGCCCAGCTAGAGCATGTTCTTCACTTGGCAGAAGTTGGAAGCTTCCAGAATGGCAAGCAGAAGCATGTAATGTCTCTTAAGGCTTTGACTCAGAACTTGTATACTATCACTTCCACTCACATTCGATTGGCTGAAGCAAATCACATGGCCAAACCTAATTTTAATTGGGTGGGCAATAAACCCTATCTCTAGCAGAAGGAACTGCAAAGTCACAAGACTAAGCATGTGGCTATAGCGAGGGATGAAGAATTGGAACCATAACGCAATGTACCCCCCAAAGCGGAATGCTTTTATTCAGTATGGAGTTTTCCCTACCAGAAGTGAAGTGGGTATTGATTTTGCTTTTGAGTCTTTAGCACTGAGTAGTTTTTTTTCAGATCCTAAGATATGCAACAGTATGCTTGTACTATTTGGATCATTGCAAATTTTTTCTCTGAAACAACTATATCAGCAGTTATTAGTTGAGCAAAAAACAACCACAGCATAGTACCCAGTTGTTTGGCTCAGTTGGCTAGAACACGCTGCAATGAGACTAATGTTCCAGGTCTGATGCCCACATAACTGCAGTTTTGCAACTATGGATTCTCCCACAAGCCATCTCGTCTGATGCATGGAGTGAGGAGAGACCAGCAGATGCTCACTGTTGTGGTTGTGAAAACATTTCAAAGTGAACGTCCCCCGATAAGGAGTCAGTAGATCTAGAACAACATGATTAGACAGTAACACGTTGTATATCATTGAAATACCGGGTAAGGAACTGAAGCGTAAAGAACACTGAGGAAGAGGATGTATCGTCAGTGCATTTGCTGAGAGAGAAAATTAAAATTGCTCCTCCTGAAGTTCCCTGGTAGGTAGGCTTTGCCTTATCATACACCTCAGCTCACTGAGGTGCTGTGGGCTCCACCAGAGAAAAGGAGAAAAGAATTACGAGCTAGGAGATTAATGTCTGTGGGGTTTGCTATCAGACAAGAGTAAGGGAAGTAAAACAGATTGAACCACCTTAAGGAAGGAAAAAAAAAATATGGGAACAGAATAATTATGACAACTGAAAGAGAGAGAAAAAACAAAGTAGAGAAATGAATAAAGGCTGGATTAAAGTTTCCCAAACTGTGTCTCTTCTGGCCCCTGGGTGTTTATGGGTATATTCTTCACGGTCCATGAGTTTTATGAGAATTTACCATTTTTATATTTTTACTTCTTTTTTATAAGATAGCAATGTCAAGAAAAATTAATGGAAGAATATACTGGGTGATCTGGGCGACTATCTTATAACTGAGTACTACCCTGCAATTTCAAACTTGAGTTTGCATTTCTATTTACCATCATATTTGTGCTAATCGTAAGCCAAAAACTATGCTAGGGCAGTGTATGAAAAAGTGATTTATAGTAGTTCAAAGATGAAAAAAAGTAGAGACCGAATTTAGGTACGCACGGCATGAGGCTCCTCAGCATGTAAGAACCAAAACAATGAAGTACTGATCGCTGTTGTCCTGATCCTGGGGGTGAACATACCTCTTT
>NW_004444054.1:5565893-5567347 GCF_000243295.1 Trichechus manatus latirostris
CTGAAATTCCTAAAAACTTTGGAAATGGAGTCCTGCATGTTCATTTTGCACTGAACACCACAAATTCTGAAGCTGGTCCTGCCCATGCAACCTCTCGCAGGGTCCCTGCCGCTCACCTCTGAATGGTCAAGTCTGTCCAAATTAAAAAAAAAGAATGCATCCGAGAAATCATATAATGAAGGTAGTAGAAATAGCAATCACAACAGTTGCCATTTACTGAATCATTATTCCATTAGGCATTTTGGGGCAGTATTACCTGTTTTCCTCATAGCAACATAGCCAAGTCCATGTTATTGTTCCTGTTTTATAAAGGAGGAAGCTCAGCATGAAAGGCAAGAAAACTTGCCCACAGTGTTACAGAGTTGACACGTGGCAGAGTCAAAAGTCAGGTAGAAATCTGTGGTTCCAAAACCCATGCTTCACCAAAATTAACTCTTCTCGGTCATTTCCCTAATAGGCATTATATTTTAAGAAGGACAATTGCCCTCTTGGCTATTGTCACAAAGGAACGCAGCTTACTTTTGGACACCTCTAACTGCAAGAGAGTTCTCAACTTTTTCTGAAATACAGAAAATACTTTACACACAGAGATATTTATTGTAGCATTATTTAAATATATAAACCATTTGGTAACAGCCTAAATTGTCAACAATAGCTGGATAGTTAAGAAAATTAAGGTATAGCTATAAAATGGACTGTTACATGGTTTCATAAATTGCATTTATAAAGATTTAAATGATATAAAAATAGTTTTTTACAATGTAAGTAAATTATGATAAAAATTGTTTCAACCATGCGAAAAGCACATAGAGTAAAGACTTGAAGGAAATGTGCTGAAATGTGCTAAAATGTTAGTAGAGATTCTCTCTCAGTGACAGGATTAAGGGTGATTTTTATTTCTTCTTTATACTTTTCTGTGTTTTCCAAATTTTCTGCAATCAATGCAAATTCCATTTATAATTTTAAAAGTCAAATGAAAAGCAAGTTCACTTATTTATCCGGTTAAATTTTTATCGAACACCTGCTAGGCGTTAAGCGCTCTTCTTGACACTGGCAATGAATAAAATGAAGCCTGGCCTTCATTCAATTTCCATTCCATAATTCTTATTTTAATGAAATCCGCTATCACTATTTAGCCAGCCATGGTAAGCTGATAGGCACTATTGGACCTGTGGGCAGCTCAAACTGGTTATTCTTTTATTTTCTTCTTCTTTTTGTTCTTAAAGGAGCTGTAAAGCCAGGTATCTGGTTCTTGGAAAGGTGATTATTTTTTTTTCATCTGACAGATCCAGTCCCTTGAGATGTTTTTATTTCAAGAATTTCGGTTCTGACCAAGAGTATATTAGTTACCCTTTCTTGTTCTGAGAAGTCCTGGTGGTGAAGTGGTAAGAGCTCAGATTGCTAATCGAAAGTTATTTCAGCTGCTCCTTGGAAACCCTATGGGGCAGTTCTAC
>NW_004444054.1:5569045-5574501 GCF_000243295.1 Trichechus manatus latirostris
GCAGTCTGCTTGAAACCCTATGGGGCAGTTCTATTCTGTCCTATAGGTTTGCTATGAGTTGGAATCGACTTGATGGTAATGGGCTTTTACTGTTAATTAGGAGTTTCTGGGTGGTGCAAGAAGTTAATAACCTCAGCTCCTAATGGAAAGGTTGGCAGTTCAAGTCTACCCAGAGGCACCTCTGAAAAAAGGCATCGGGATCTACTTCCAAAAAGCCAGTCATTGAAAACCATATGCAGCTCCATTCTACTTTGACACACATGGGGTCACCATCAGTAGGGGTTAACTCGACATCATAATATTAATTATGACTTTTACTATTACTTGCATGCTGAGGGGCTGTTTCCAATAACTGTAATATGTTGGTCTCTTTTGGTTACAAGCAACAAAAAACTTAAGCACAAAAGGAGAGTTAATTCTAAGGGCACAGATAGGTATGCTTCATAGAACTCAAGGGCAGGAGGGCAGGAATGCGGCTGGGACTCAGAGAAGACCATTTCAGGAACTGGGAATTGGCAAAAACCCAGGAAATGTTCCGCTCATCCCTTGGCCTCTGTTGCTCTCTGTACTTTATTCTCTTCTCTCAGCCAACTGGCTTTCTCTGCCGCTCTGTCTATCGGGCATGCCGAGTCACAGTCCACTGAGCCTCCAGAGTACTCATCCAGCCTCCAACAGTGTCTCTGTCGCTCTCTCTTGCTTTCCCTTAATTCCAAATTTTCAGAAAAGAGACCCAGATCCCCCTTAGATCAATCGCCTAACCTGGTGTAATCTACTGTGCCTGGGGAGGGTAGGGTGTGAGGGTGTGCGAGTATCCATATGTAGAAACAAGCCAGGCTGACAAATATGACTTCGGAGGCAGAGAGGAGGGGATATTACAGTAACGACACTCACACCAGGTGCCCTTATCTCTATGCCTGTACCTCTTTTTAGGTTGACACTTCCACTGATTTCATCTAGGAATTTCCTAGTAAAGCAGAAGATCGCAAAAGCCAGGGCCATGCTGGTGAGGTCTCAGCTCTTCATGTCTTTTTGAAGCTAAAAATCCGTATGGAGCACATGGCACCCCTGTGTGTCAGACAGAGTAGAACTGTGCTCCATAGGGTTTTCAATGGCTGATCTTTTGGAAGTAAATCCCCAGCCTTTTCCTCCAAGGTGCCTCTGGGTGGACTCAAACTGCCAACCTTTCAGTTAGCAGCCAAAGAGTTAACCATTTACACCACCCAGGGACTCTTTTAAACCTAAGGGAATTCTAAATACATGACATGTTCTTCAAATGAGTCATTTTGGAGAAAATTAGTATAGCCACAGTATGGTACCAAGGGTTGACAAGCTGGTGAGGGAGGAGAGAGGGTAGTAATCTCCCAGGCTGAGTCTAAGATCCTCCAATGGTGTAGTCATCCAGTGCTGCTATAACAGAAATACCACAAGTGGATGGCTTTAAAGAACAAATTTATTCTCTCACAGTCTAGGAGGCTAGAAGTCCAAATTCAGGGTGTCAGCTCTAGGAGAAGGCTTACTGTCTCTGTTGGCTCTGAAGGAAGGTCCTTTCATCAATCTTCCTCTGGTCTAGGAGCTTCTCAGTGCAGGGACCCTGAGTCCGGAGGATCCACTTCTCTCCTGTTTCTTCATGCTTCATTAACATAACTGCCTCTAATCCTACCTCATTATCATCATAGAGGTTAGGATTTACAACACACTGCAAGCTGGAATCGATTAGATGGCAATGGGCTTTTTTTTTTGGTAGCTAATTACATCAGATCACAAAATGGAGGACAAGCACACAATACTGGGAATCATGGCCTAGCCAAGTTGACACACATTTTGGGGGGACACAATTCAAGCCATAACAGATGCCAAGATACCATTTCCCCTTACATCAAAAAGGATTTGGTCAGAAAGCACTCTGAAATTATACCCATCATATACTGAGTCATCCGCATAAAGATAGCCCATCTTATAGCCACAATGAAAATTGAGAACGTAGGGCCACAGGTTTTACCTTGGGCTCCTTGCCATGTCCTAAACTGTATTCTGCCTCATCCTCTCATTTCAAGCTCTCCTCTCCCTCTTTTTCAGTGTCCCAATTTGTCTCTAAGACGTCCCATATCTACGGTTTTTGCACCATATTTTCCTGCAATTCTCAAAAGTTGCAAAACATTTTTTTTTAAATCTGTGAAATTACAAGCTGAAGAAGGGAAAAGCAGCAACTGTTAAGTTTTAATTATTGCTATTATGACATGAGTTATCAGTGAAAAATCAAAACACAAATCTCTGTCTAATCCAAGAAGCAAGATAAAACAAGACAGCACCATTCCGCCAGGATTCATCAAGGAACTTGTTAACCCCATCGTCATGAATCATGAGTGATGTTACAATGGGAGGTGCCGAGACATTGGCTTCTGTGTAAATTTCATATTTGGTTTCCTTTCTGTCTCACAGCACTTTCTATCTCTGCGGTGCCACCATCTATGGTACATTAAAATCATGTGTATCTATGTCTTATATTCCTTAAAAGAGTGTAAGGTCCTTGAAGGCAAGGCACGTGTCAAATTATACAATCTGTAACTAATTAGGTGTTGACTTATGTCTTTGTTCCCTAGTGCTGCTGTGTAAGAGAAATACCACAATTGGGTGACTTTAAAGTACAGAAATGTATTTTCGCACAGTTCTGGAGGCCCACATCAGGTGCTCAGCCGTGTTGATTCCTTCCTTGTCAGTAGCTCTGGGGCTTCCTTGGTTTCTTGGCTTGTAGATGATCTTCACATGGCATCCGTCTTCCCCCACGCCAGTGCCTCTGTGTTTAATCTACTCTTCTTATAACTCAAAGGGGTTAAGTTTAGAACCCACTCTACTCGGATATGGTCTAATTAACATAACTAAGAAAATTCTATTTCCATACAGGATTACATTCACAGGTATGGGGGTTAGGATTCCAACACGTATTTTAGGCGGATACAATTTAATTCAAACAAGCTTCTTTTTTTGTCTCCTCTATTAAGACTGGGTTGGTGTCTTTGAGGGGAACCTGATACAGAGCACTCTTTTCCCCACCGAAGTTTTGAATTGGCTGGGAAATAAGACAAAAAGAGTCAGCAATGGGAAAACTGAGATATCTACTTTGTTACTGATGGATGGTTGGGGTGGGAGATGTAGTTTAATATGCAAGCCAATGTGGGTGTGCTAGTTAACTTCCTTTTATTGAGTTTCCAAATTTCCTCAGACACTGGAAAAGCACTTTTGGGAGAAGGCCAGAGTTTACACAGTGTCCACACTTAACCAGATTGCTGCCTCCACTCCAGGAAGAGAAGAAGGAAAAGGGGAACAAATCCTATCCCCCTCCTCCAGCACAGAAGCTTTGATAGCTTAGTTCCACACAGTGGAGGATGTGAACCACACTGCATTGATATCCTAGGTCTGCCATAACAAAGGACCACAAACAGGGTAGCTTAAAACGACAGGAAATTATTCTCTTACATTTCTGGAGGCTAGAAGTTGGAAATCAAGACGTCAGCTGGGCCATGTTCTCTCTGAAGGCTCTAGGGGAGGATCCTTCCTTGCCTTTTCCAGGTTCTGGCGGTTCCTGGCAATGCTTGATGTTCCTTGGCTTGTAGATGTGTCATCCGTACCTCCATCTTCACGTGGCCATCTTCCCTCTGTGTCTCTTTTCTCTTTTTATAAGGACCTCACTCATATTGGATTAGGACCCACCCTACTTCTGTATGACCTCATAGTAAGGTAGCTGATAACATCTTCAAAGCCCAGTTAGGGTTAGGACATCAACACATCTTCTTGGAGGACACAATTCAATCTATAACATAAATCAATCCGGTAACTCATTCCACCTTAGTGGGTGGGGCAGGATGCCAGGAGGGTTTGGAGTAGGATTTCCTCATGGAAACCAGAAGTGGGAAAGTGATATTTCCTCCACAGACATGAGCGCCACAGTAGCCATGCCTCTGATTCACCTATTTATACTCAGTGTAAATCACAGTGCTTACACTTAGAAAATGCTTAATTAAAAAAAAAAAAAAAAAGAGACCAAATTACTGGGCTGAGGGCTGTGGGGACCATAGTCTTGGGGAACATCTAGCTCAATAGACATAACATTTTATAAAGAAAATGTTCTACATTCTACTTGGGTGAGTAGCGTCTGGGATCTTAAAATCTTGGGAGCGGCCGTCTAAGATACTGCACTGGTCTCACCTCATCTAGAGCAAGGAAGAATGAAGAAAACCAAAGACACAAGGGAAAGATTAGTCCAGATGACTGATGGACCACAAGTACTACACCCTCCACCAGAATGAGTCCAGCACAACTGGATGGTGGCTACCACCTCCGACTGCTGTGACAGGGATCACAATAGAGGTTCCTGGACAGAGCTGGAGAAAAATGTAGAACAAAATTCTAACTCACAAAAAAAAAAAAAAAGACCAGATTTACTGCTCTGACAGAGACTGAAGAAACCCCGAGAGTATTGCCCCTGGACACCCTTTTAGCTCAGTAATGACATCACCCCTAAGGTTCACCCTTCAGCCAAAGATTAGACAGACCCATAAAACAAAATGAGACTAAAGGGACACACCAGCCCAGGGGCAAGGGCTACGAGGCAGGAGGGGACAGGAAAGCTGGTAATAGGGAACCCAAGGTCGAGAAGCGGAGAGTGTTGACATGTCATGGGGTTGGTAACCAGTGTCACAAAACAGTATGTGTACTAGTTATTTAATGAGAAGCTAGTTTTTTCTGTAAAACTTCATCTAAAGTACAATAATAAAAAATAATAATAACAATAAAAAAACAAAAAAAAAGATGAATGAAGAATTTTTTACATTTTAAAATCCAAACCAAACCCATTGCCGTGGAGTTGATTCCTACAGAACAGCAGGCAGCCCATGAATACTAATTGAAGGAGAACAAAACAATAAATGATGTAAGCAACAAGCTGACCCTGAAGAGAATTGTCAATGACTGCAGTAATAATAATATATATTTTGAATGACCATGTTCCACATCTTTTCACAACACTCAAGAACGAGGACAGCAAAGCTTCATGATCTGGACCAGGAACATGGAGTTAGGGCTCCAATATCCTGATTTTCATGACTGCGGCTGGCAAGCATCAGCCAGTGTATGGGCCCTGAGGTCTCCTCAAGGATCATGAACAAATGACTTACCAGCATCAGCAAGGCCATGCAGTTGCTGCAACAAGGCTGTTTGTGAGTCAGCCACAGCTAAAGGACTGGGTGGGTAAACTCAACTTTTTCTTTTTTTGCTGATCCCTAAATCCTAATTAACAACGTGTGGACTTGCCATCCAGTGGCTCATACCATGGCTGCTGACGTCAGGGGATAATTAGCCTTGGCTCCAAGCACCCACAGCAGAGTTTGTAGTTATCTTGAATAGAAGGGATTTGATACAAGTAATTGGTGTTAATTTGGTAAACAGAGGGTGTGATTAAA
>NW_004444054.1:5575095-5578130 GCF_000243295.1 Trichechus manatus latirostris
CTGGACAGAAATTTCTGATAGATAATACAGTTAATAGCTATGATGCTTTAGAGCAGGCCACCTACAAAACCACCTTTTGAAGTAAGTAGTTCTTGCTAGTGTTAAAAGAAAAATAATTAACCCTAGAGTTTAATGCAGACATGCTGTTAGGTGGGTGGCGCCAACCGCTCCACTAGCCACAAAATGGCGGACTGGACGATGGAGCCCAATCATTCCTGAGATGGAGGCACTTACTTTGCTCAAGAGAATCACCCTAAGACTCAGAGTAATGTTAAATTAACTCATTTAGAGTCTCCTCATAAAAGAATAATAGAAGGCAATTAAATGCAACGGAGCTTCAGTTCAAGCTTGCTGCTGTCTCTAGTGAAGCTGAACAATTCTCCTGTTTGTGATGCCTGCCACACATCTGACAGTCAGGAACACTTGGACCTGGGGCGACTGTCCTGCCAAGGGGCAGAATTTCTTTCTACCCTGTCTTACTGGGTATGTTTAAAATAAGCATTCAGTCCTATAAAGTGATCCCAGCAGGTTTCTTCCCTGAGATTCTGAAGACGTAAACTGTGACGGTTAAGCTTGTGTGTCAACTTGGCTGGTTTGGTGGCTGTGATGTAGTTTGGCAGTCGTATGATGTTGTGATCACTTCCATGATGAGATTTGATATAATGTGATCACTCCCATGATGGGATCTGCTGTGCGTAGTCAATCAGTTGAAACGGTGTTTCCTTGGGCGTGTGGACTGCATCGAATATAAATGGGCATTCTGGCAAAGCTTGTGGGCTTTTGCTCGCTCTGGATCTTTCAGCTGGCCCCTGCGTGTCTGACCTCTGGTTCTCGGGACTTGAGCTAGCAGCTTACCTGGGGTCTTACTTGCCGATCTTGGAATTCGTCAATCTTCACAGCCCTGCTCTCTGACCTGCTGATTTGGGGTTTGACAGCTCCTGTGGCCATGTGAATCAGGAGAAGCCTCTATCCTGACCCAGGGACTTGGGACGTTCTAGCCTGTACAACCTCGTGAGCCATTTCCTTGATATAAATCTCTCTCTATATATATGCTTTATCAGTTTTGCTTCTCTAGAGAACACAGCCTAAGACATAAGCTCTCCAAGTCCTCGCAACAACCCTATTTTACAAATAAGAAACCTCGAGTCCAGAGATATTGTTTCATTTAAGCATATTTGAACCCAGGTCTGTTTGAATCCAGAGCTTGTGTGCTGCTTGCTGCCCACGCTTGAGTGCCTTCACCATAGTGGCTTTACACCTCAATCCAACATGCCTTCATGGAGGAGGAGCCCAAGTTACCGTAGTGGCTTTTCCCTTTATTCTCTTTTTTTTTTTTAATTTACTGTGACTAAAATATATACAACATTTGCCAATTTAACATTTTTTACATATACAATTTAGTCATATTGATTATGTTCATCATGTTGTACAACCATCACCATCATTTTCCAAATTATTTCGCCACCATTGACAGAAACTCAATGTCCCCTAAGCTAAAAAACTAAAAACCAAACCTGTTGTCGTTGAGTCGATTCCAACTCATAGGTCCCTATAGGACAGGGTACAACCACCGCATAGGATTTCCAAGGCTGTAAATCTTTACTGAAGCAGACTGTCACATCTTTCTCCCATGGAGTGGCTGGTGGGTTTGACCAACAGACCTTGGTTAGCAGCTGAGCACTTAACCACTGTGCCACTAGGCCTCCTTCCCCTAAGCTAAGACTTCCCCTTTTCCCCTCCTTCCCACCTGGAGTAACCACCAATAAACTTGAGTCTCTATAATTTACCTATTTCATATAAGCAGGATCATACAATATCTGTCCTTTCGTGACTGACTGACTTCACTCAGCACAATGTAGTCAAGGTTCATCCATGTTGTAGCAGATATCAGAACTTCATTTCTTTTTAATGGCTGAGTCATATTCCATTGTATATATATACCACAATTTGTTTATCCATACATCTGTTAATGGTCGGTTAGGTTGCTTCCACCTTTCGGCTATTGTGAATAGTGCTGCAATGAACATTGGTGTATTCATTATCTTTTTAGTGAATGTTTGAAGCACATGCACATATGATTATCTTTCCCCTGAAATAGTGTTCTAAACTGTTAAAAACCAAAGAACCAAACCCATTGCCGTCAAGTTGATTCCAACTCATAGCTACCCTATAGGACAGAGTAGAACTGCCCCATAGGGTTTCCAAGGAGCAGCTGGTAGATTCGAACTGCCTACCTTTTTGGTTAGCAGCTGAGATCTTACCCACTGTGCCACCGGGGCTCCAAACACACTATTAGTAGGTCATATTTTCAACCCTGTTTTTAGATCGGCCGCGAGGTGTAGTCAAGCTATTCACACTGGCTAGGGATAGCAATGTCACGTGCCATCATCTGAGGTGGGGACACCGAGAAGTTGTAGGGAAAGGCTCCTGACTTGTAGGGGCACTAACATCTGCCTTTGGTTTCATAACTGAACCATCTTTCAAAAGAGCACTTCCATTCTCCAGAAAGATCCAAGGATTGAGCTGAGTTCCTACTACCCTCTATTTCTATTTCCCATGCCACAAATGTGAAGGCAAAGGATTGGATTTTCGTAAGACAGTGAGCCACTCATTCCTTTGGAGCCTTTGGGTGTTACGTAGAATGCTCTGGTGTTCTCAGGATGGGCCACTGGAGAGAGATGGCACAATATTTTATTCAGACATTTGCAAACCGAGTCTGATTTGGGAAGGGAAGGAGAGAACTGGATGTTTCTTATGTTTATATTTGTTTCTTTTAGGAGGATAAACTTCTTGATGTCAGGTATTGTGTTCCATGCGTTTTGTTGTCTCTAGAGCCTAACATAGAACCCAGACCAAAGCCAGTGCTCAAAACTTTTGTTGAATGATTGGTCTTTGATTCTTAGGAAAACAAAACAAAAGAAAACAAAAACAAATCTGGTTTTTGCTTCTGTGCTTGCTGTACAAAGCCCCCAGTCCCAAACTGAAATCCAGATGACATACTGAAAGTGTATATATGGGAAGAGGAAGATAAACAG
>NW_004444054.1:5578535-5580024 GCF_000243295.1 Trichechus manatus latirostris
CAGCCAGCTGTAGAGAGTTTCTGGGCCAGCCTGTGGTTATTTCATTCTTAGAATAGCAAACTGCTTACAAATTTGGAATTTTTCCCAAAAAAGATAAAGCATAGGTGCAGATATGTGTGACATAATTTATGAAACTAGACTGATGCCTACATGCAAGAAATGAATCCTTTATTCATTGGGGTGTAGTCATTCATTCATGCATGCATTCAACATATTGATAGTGTACTCTGTGCCAGATGCAGACTTAGGAACTACACATCTGGAAGATTTTTCTTTCTTATAGCTTTGTACCAACTCTTCCCTTTACTTGGATTTCCTTGTGTCCAGAGGTGGGTCTTTGTCAACTCTAAGTCAATGGTTCTTACATTTTTCTATGAATGAGAATTCCCTTTGGGGCTTATTAAAAATTCAGATTACTTGTTCACTCTCCCCAAAGATGCTGATTTAATGGAGCTGGTGTGAGTTCCAGGAATTGGAATTCTTAACAAATCCTCCAGGCAATTCCCATGCAGGTGGTCCATGGACACCTGCACTTTGCAAAACACTGCTCTAGAGTTGGGAGTATAGGATGAGAGTACAGTCCTGACCTTAGCCATGTTAGCACATTGCTCTTAATACCTGAGTTAGGCCAAAAGCAAAAAACCAAACCCATTGCTATTGAGTCAATTCCGACTCATAGCAACCCTATAGGACAGAGTAGAACTGCCCCGTAGGGTTTCCAAGGTTACAGTCTTTACAGAAGCAGACTGCCACTTCTTTCTCCTGCCAAATGACTGGTGGATTTGAACCATCGGCCTTTCAGTTAGCACTCCCAGAGCTCTTACCCACTGCGCCATCAGGGCTCCTTCTGAGTTGGGTAACCCAAGGAAAATAAGTGTTGTTGGAGTAGTGCTTGTGGGGTGTGTCTGCAGAGATACAGTATGTGTTTTTCAGTTGGAGAAAGGGGAGAGTTGGAAAGAGACCACAGCTAGGACTCACCTTCCTTGTTCTCTTTTCACTGAGAAGTCTTGGGCACCAATGGCCAGGGTGTGCATTCCTGTTTTCTTTGCTTTCCTTGACTCAACTCAGCTCACCAAAGTCCAGCATTAAATTGTTTTCTTGAGTCGTGGAATATGATTTTCAGCTGGTAAAAATATAATCAAGTTGCATGACCCTTTGACTTGGGCCCTACAGCAGCTTCTTGTCAGTTTATACGAACCTGTCGGTGATTCAAGCTCTGCTTGGAATTCTCAGGAAGAGCTCTTCTTTGCTGCTCTGAGAAGCAATTGTTCTCACACCCATTATTTCCAGCTTCATTTACAACGTTTGTTACTGAGGGAAATTCCTTTGCTTATGCTTGGGGGTCTTTTGTTGAGATCTGAGATTTCTGTGTTTACAGAATGAATATTCTAGCTTGGATAGACAGTTATTTTTATCCCATCCCTACGCTGAAAACTAAACGGGAAATAAACCCCTAATAACTAGTGGGGAATTGCACCACCTATGGCAA
>NW_004444054.1:5580124-5580868 GCF_000243295.1 Trichechus manatus latirostris
GTCTGATCTTTTATGCGCCAATCGTTCCTGAAAATACCCCTGCAATTTCAATGCCATCTAGAGCAGTTACTGTCCATATTCTATGTAAAGGTGTAATGGCAGAAGAGGAATAAATATTATGGCAATTATTACTATCAGCTTTTATTTTAAGTGGCAAAGCCAAGATTTCTACAGAGACACAGTATATCAAATGGTATTTTTTATGGTCACATATAAAGTGAGCAATAACAGCATATCAATAAACTTCAATTACACTCAAGAAAATACTAAAAGTGAACCTCTAACGATGCTCGATAAAGTCTACAGGCTCATTAGAATTACATAGAGCAGTGACATCCATCTGGTATTTTTTGGTGACTTCTAGCCAACTACTCCATTTCATCTTGTGTAATCCTCTTTTATCTCCAGTTCCTGCTGCTGTGGTAATTCTCACTCTGCTGCATCTGTGGCTTGGCTGTGAATTTTTATCGCCTGTGAGGGAGTCCGTCCTCTCCTGCTTCTGGATGTTGCTGTACTGCATTGGCTGAAGAAGACATAATCGTAAAATGGTATAGAATATGGATTTAGAGGCACATATAAATATGTACAGTGATGGGCAACATATTAAAAAATGGGCATGCTTTGAAGAAAATGTGGCTTAGTAGTTGTCTTAGTCATCTAGTGCTGCTATAACAGAAATACCACAAGTGGATGGCTTTAACAAAGAGAAATTTATTTCTTCACAGTAAAGTAGGCTAAAAGTCC
>NW_004444054.1:5582020-5583157 GCF_000243295.1 Trichechus manatus latirostris
GTGTTAATACCTTTGGTAGTTCACCATATTTGTTTACTACCCTCATACTATTCCCTTCCCACCAAACCCATTTTTAATTGCACCATGGACGCATTCATTCATTCATTCATACAGCTGGGCAGGGGTGCCCTGGTGGAAGGTAGGACAGAGGAAAGGTGGAATATGAGGCGAACCATTTCCACCACCCTTTGTCTTCTCTCCTTACCATATGGAAACTTTCCCTTAATGTACAGACCATGCAGCAGCCTTGGTTTTGATTTTTTTTAACCTTATTACTAATTCATTCTAGGTCCCTAAAGTTCCTGATGCCAGATGTGTGTCCTTGGATTCTTCAATCCCAAGAGAGGTTAAGAAACTGGCCACAGCTCCTCCTAAAATTATGGAAATAAGGAGAAGTTGTTCTGGTTCCATGGATGGCCCCCATAGCTCAAACTACAGTCTCCAAGGGAACATGCTGTTCCTCCCAGACCGTGTGAGGCTGCATCACAGGGCTGATGGGGTGACCTCTAAGATGCTCTCATCCCACCATGGCTGAGGTTGCAAGCCCTGATTATGGGTCTCTGCTGCCTCTTGCACAGCCCCGGCTCTGGCTGCTGCCACCTGGACCTCTAGCTGTTGGGAAAGCACTTAGATTTCCCTGACACCATGTGGTTTTCATATCCTCAGGGCTCATCCTGTGGTTTCATCTGCCAAGACCTGAATGAGACAGAACATTGTATCACCCTCTGTAGCAAGACGGGCTAACTGCTGTAGTAAACAACCTCAGCCTCAGTGTCTTAACACATTGAATGTTCATATCTTCTCATGTTACAACCCAATGCAGGTTGTCAGAGGGACTCTGCTCCACACAGTGATTTAGGTATCCAGGCTCCTTAGATTTAGAGGCTCTGCCGTGTCTCAGGCCCTTGGAGCCCTTTACTGTATCATTTTGTACTCACTTAACCGGCAGAGGAGGGAAGAGAGAGCATGGAGGGTTTAGTGAGGGGTTTTATGGGCCAGGCCTGGAAGTGGCAAACATTACTTTCACCTGAGTTATAGACTTTTTTACATAGCCAACCCAGACATAGCCATACCAGGCCAAAAACCATAATAATATAAGGCATAATAAATAGACACGTATGTGTTATCACTTCAACA
>NW_004444054.1:5602242-5603937 GCF_000243295.1 Trichechus manatus latirostris
GGATGTGATCATACCACCTTACCTGGTTTTTCAGGATGCGATAGTACTGATTATAAGGAAAAGTTGTTAGTAGGAATGGTAAAATCTTTGTGGACTGATTAATTTGACTGGAACCTAGTTAGCCCTATAACTCTTTTGAATGATTATGCTAATATGTGAGAAATCAACCATCCTCCTGTCTCTCTCTCCTCTCTGTCTCTGCCACTCCTTCCCAGTGCAAGCGCTTTACCTACAGCGCAGCACTGAAGCTATGTGGTATCGTGGCTGCCGGAAGGGAGCCAGACCCAGAAGCTGCCCCAGAATCACCCAGACAACAGTGTGTGACTGTGGGTGAGTCTCTTAACCACTCTCATAAAACAGTTAGAATAAACTAGAATAAGACAATCTCTTAAGTCCCATCTCACGCTAACATTTTATAATTCTACATTTAAAAACAATATCCTCCCCACTAGAATAAAAACAAAAAACAAAAAAACCAAAAAAACCAACCAAACAAAAAAAAAACAAAACCCTGTTGCCATCGAGTCAATTCTGGCTCATAGCTACCCTATAGAACAGACTAGAACTGCCCCATAGGGTTCCCAAGGAGCCACTGGTGGATTCCAGCTGCCTACTTTTTGGTTAGCAGCCTGAGCTCTTAACCATTGTGCCACCATGACCCTGCCCCACTAGGATGGCTGTTAAGAAAAAATTTGGAAAATAACCAATGTTGGTGAAGATATGGAAAAATCAGAACCCTTGTGCGTTGCTGGTGGGAATGTAAAATGGTGCAGTTGCTGTGGAGAACAGTTTGGGGGGGTCCTCAAATAGCTAGAATTCCCATGTGGCCCAGCAGTCCCACCCTCAGGTGTACACCCAGACGAACTGAGAGCAGAGACTCACACAGATACTTGTACACCATCAATGCTTGTTGCAGCATTATTCACAATCACCCGAAGATGGAAACAACTCTTGTCCATCAGTAGATGAAGGGATACACAAAATATTAAATGCATGCAATGGAATATAATGCAGCCAGAAAAAGGAACGAAATTCTAAAACCTGCTACAACATTGACGAACCCTGAAAACATCACGCGAAGTGAACCAAGCCAGACACAAAGGACAAATATTATATGATATCACTTATAAGAAATATTTAGCACAGGCAGATTCATGGAGACAGAAAAGAGATTAGAGGGTATCAAGGGCTGGGAGGAAAGGGGAAGGGGGAGTTATTGCTTAATGGGTGCAGAGTTTCTGTTTGGATGATGAAAAAGTTTTGGAAATCGATAGTGGTGATGATTGTACAACATTGAAAGTGTAATTAATGCTAGTGAATTACTTAATTACTTAAAAAGGCAAATTTTATGTTATATAGAATTTACCACAATAAAATAAAAAGGAACTAAAAAAAATTATTCTCTACTAACTGTGGGCCTAAAGACCATTTCTTGGATTGTGGGAAATTAGTGTGCTACTTAGCTTTGCTACTCAAAGTGTGGTCCATGGACCAGCAGCATCACCATCACCTGAGAGCTTGCTACAAATGCAGAATCTCAGGCCCCACCCAGACATGCCGCATGAGAACTTTAACACGATCCTTAGGTGAGGCATATCACATTAAAGTTTGAGAAGCACTGCTTTAGATGACCAGGGCTCAGTTTAACTGATTGGTATGAAATTCACTGCCTTCATCTTCAAAGTACATCTTCAG
>NW_004444054.1:5604671-5606247 GCF_000243295.1 Trichechus manatus latirostris
CTTACCCATTGCACCACCAGGGCTCCAGGCCAGCTGTTTTTGTACCCACTTTCCAATGGGCTGGTGAGGAGACACACTTGACTTGGCCACAAGGTGAAAAGATAAACCTGAGTTTCTCTCAGTTCACTGGTTCTGTTCCTCTATTTTTTGTGAAAAGGAAATGCTCCTGAGTGGAGGGGTATTGCAGATGGAATAGTGTGTTCATATAAGCTACCAAGAAATGCACAGGAAGAATGGACAAATCTGATGAACAAGTAGGAAATGCTATCACGCTCTTTTCTCTGAAAGAGCTTTGCATTATTATTTTTTTAATGTCCTGTTTGGTTTTGCAAGCTTTCTTATTGTTTGCTAGTGCTGCTATGACAAAATAACACAAATGGGTGGCTTTAACAAACAGAAATTTATTCAGGAGGCTAGATGTGTGAATTCAAGGTGCCAGCTCTAGGGCAGGGCTTTCTCTGTCTGCTCTGGGGGAAAATCCTTGTCTCAGTTTCTCTAGCGTTCTTCTTGGCATTCCCTGGAGATCTCCATGTGGCATCTTTCTCCCATTCATGCTTGCTTCTCTGTGCCTAATCTGCTCTTTTATGTCTCAAAAGTGGTTAGGTTCAAGATACACCCTACACTGATATGACCTCATTAACATCACAAAGGAGCCCTGTTCCCAAAGGGGATTACATCCACAGGTATAAGGGTTAGGATTTACAATACATATTTTTGGGAGACACAATCCAATCCATAACATCTATCATCTTTTGGAGACTCCTACATCACACGATTTAAGAGGAGGTGACCCTGCCCCATCTTGTGTCCACCTCTGACTGCTGTACTCTAAGGAAACCAGAACAATCTTTCGGCATAGAATGTTGGTCATAGCATGGAAGGCAATAACTGGACAAAGCTCCTTTCAAATGTTTCTGAAACCAGATAGTAATTTTAAACAACACATTTTCTAGACACGTTATGCTAGCTATCTTTCTATCCTACCTGTTCCCCCCCCCCATCATTTTTGAGTATATTTAAAATCACTGTATTTGGAATTCAGTTTCACAAAGTATCTTTTAAAAAGATAAATGGAGGTCAGCCCCATAATCTTTATTGCATGGATAGTTTTGGCTTCCCATTCTTAACTCTTATAAATAAAATTTCAACATGCTTTTTAACACCTTGTCTCTGGTGAAAATTAAAATGTTGCTTAAAAATCACACCATGGCAATTTTGTGTGGAATATGAAACTTTCACACTACTTGATGCTATTATAAATCACTCATATTAAGTAAGTGTCAAAAATGACAAAGAATTACTTGCTTAGAGAATAAAGTCCTTTTTTTTTTTTTTTTTGCTCTAGCCAAAGAATTTTAATGTAGTTTGAAGATCTTGAGAGATGAGTTTAACCATTCTGGGAAGATGGAAAGGTTCTGTAAGTGTACTATCCAATATGGTAGCCACTGGCCACATGTGGCTCTTGAGCACTTAAAATGTAGCTAGTGCAACTGAGAAACTGAATATTAAATTTTAATAAACTAAAATTTAAAGAGCCACATTGTGGCCAGTGGCTACAGCATTGGCCTAGACCAGG
>NW_004444054.1:5607516-5626300 GCF_000243295.1 Trichechus manatus latirostris
CTTTATCTCAACCTTTTAAAGACAACAAATATTAATCCGTCCCACTGCCAGATAACTTCTCACGTCCATGTTCATTTCCTCTTTTCAGAAGAGCAGTCTTACTCTCTGAGTAACTTCTGTGGTATTTGTGCTACAGCTGTAGACCTGGGAATTTGTTTGAAGTCTCAAGTAAAGTATCCACACGTATATATGTGTACTCCAAATTTCAAAGAGAAGAATTTTGATATTTCTTATCAGTAAGAGTTAAATGTGAGAGGAAAATTAAACTTACTATTTACTCTCGCATCTAAGAAGAAGCAGAGTAAGACAGTGGATGTGTTTGATGAGAGATTTTATTTAAGCCTTTGAAAAAATTCATGCAGGTTTATTTCCTATGTTCTGGGAACTGGGTGTGCTGTATAGGGAAGACATTGATTCAACCAAATTCTTTGGGCACTGGCTTGGTGAGGCCAAATGGGGTTAGGATATAAGTGAGAGATATACTAGTGTCTTGGTCTGTGGTCTCTCTGGGTATAAAAACATATAAGGATGAAAAGGTAAATGCAAAATTCTATGTAATTAGAACTCACCTAAGTAATGTAGTAAATGTTAAGGAACGTCTATTGTTGTTGCTCACTTCTGCTTAACCCAGTTACAGAAGCTCATTGTTGTTGTTGGAAAAAAATAATTTCAACCTCTGCTAGGTATGGTGCGGGAGGAGTCTCTGGGTGGTGGCAGTTAATGTACTCAGCTGCTAACCAATAAGTTGGAAGTTCAAGTTCACCCAGGAGCACCTTGGAAAAAAGTCCTGGCGATTTACTTGTGAAAAATCAGCCATTGAAAACCCTGTGGAGCACAGTTCTATTCTGACACACATGGGGTCGCCATGAGTCGGAATCAACTCAATGGCAACTGGTTATGGTGCATGAACGTGAACTAGGAACTCTGGTGTGAAGCTAAAGAACCAGAAATGAGTCCTGCCTCCCAGGAGTCCAACATCAATTTTGGCATATGGAAAAGATGGAAGTTTTGGTGAGTATGATGGGGGCTAACGTACGAGGAAGCAGCATGAAAGGCTAAAGGGCAGAAACAAGGGGGCGAGGCTCAAACCATCATTGTAAAGTGAACATATAAAGACTGTGCAGTGACAGAAATATTGCAGACTTTTAATTTTCCCTCATCGTTATCCTTCTGCCTGGAATGCATAATATTGATTTAAACTATGTTGGAAAGAACCCTCTGAGGCTCTGTGAAATGCAACGCATTTGGGAGGGGCTAAAGAACCTGATTATGTCCAGGGTAGAGAAGGGAAACCTTGGTAGAGGCAATTAGCAGCCTATGTATACTTAATGGGCTGTTTCAAAGGGTACTGGTGGGAGTCCTAGTGGCACAGTGGTTAAGAGCTCAGCTGCTAACCAAAAGGTTGGCAGTATGAATCCACCAGCCACTTCTTGGAAACCCTATGGGGCAGTTCTACCTTGTCCTAAAGGGTCGCTATGAGTTGGAATCGACTCGACGGCAACGGGTTTGGTTTATTTGGTTTGGTAACAATTAGCCTGGTACTTACCCTGGGCCAGAAGGAAGTCATTTCAGTTAACACCAAAGTTGGTTTACGTAGATTGCTATAAATAAAACTTTCCTTTGGCTGGAAATGACTCAGCAATGTCCTTCCACAGCTCCACTATTTCATTAAAAGACTGTGAAGGAAACTTATTCCAGCTTCTTGGGGGACAAGCTGAACGGGTAATGAGGACAGACAGTGCCTGTCCTTGAGGGCAGGAGGGCTCCATGAGTAAGATCTGGGCTGGCGATGTGATGACAGCCGTGCCCTGTGCTCCTGCCTTGGGTAGACTCTGTGTGCTTCAAGGAAAGAACCAGAGAGTGGTGTTGAAGGCCAAGGTCCTGGTTATGTGACCTTGAACAAGGCATGCAACCACTTCTGTAGATGTTTCCCCTCTCATTTCTCTGCCCTATCTACCTTACACTCAATGAGGGGATGTGATAATAAAGAAAGCTTTGAAAAAGTCAAAGACCCTACACAGATTTAAGAAATTACCATTACTCTAGAGCCAGAGGCAAAGGTGAAGATCAGAACTGGATATGACCTGTGGGGAGGAGGCGGAGGTGGCACTTAAGACATTCACCCCAGATCTGATTTAGATCCTCAATCTGGGGGCTACTGTTGGGATCCTATTCTATGGATCCATATTGTATTGACCCATAAACTGGCCAAGTCTATAGAAAGTTCTCTGGGAAAAACCCTACCCTGGGTCTGCAGCGTGGGGACTAACTTGAAAATGTATCATCTTATCAGTGTATCAGTATGAGGTTATACGCAGCATTTATGGGTTCACGATATTCATTGCCTTTGAAACCATGGAAGGCAAGCCTGGAATGATAGTTAAGACCAAATACAGATGAAGCTTTTCATTTAAGTTCTTGTTTTTCTGTGACTTGTGTTACCTTGAACAGGTCACTTAAGTTCTCATCTATAAATGAGATCATATTAATTGCCTTGGCATAGTGCATCGGATTGCATTATGGCCAAATGAAATAAACAAATACCCGATACAGTAGCCTATTCGCTAGGGCATTGAGTAAATTTCAATGATGACAATGATGAGACCAGTCTACAATAATAGCTATCCTCTTTTTCTCCCTCCTACATTATGGTGTTGGCAAAGAATATTGAAGATACCATGGACTGCCAGAAGAACAAATAAGTCTGTCTTGGAAGAAGTACAGCCAGAATGCTCCTTAGAAGCAAGAATGGTGAGACTTTGTCTCATGTATTTTGGACATGTTATCAGGAGGGACCAGTCCCTGGAGAAGGGCATGATGCTTGGTAAAGTAGAGCGTCAGTGAAAAAGAGGAAAACCTTCAAGGAGAGGGATTGACACAGTGGCTGCAGCAACGGGCTCAAGCATAACAACAATCACGAGGGTGGCGCAGGATCGGGCAGTATTTCATTCTGATGTACATAGTACATAGGGTCGCTATGAGTCGGAATGAACTCGATGACATCTAACAGCAACAAGGGTCTGGGACCTGAACGGTTTTGCAATTCAAGGTTTAAATATATCAATTTTCAACCCCTCTTGCAAAAGTTGTAAAAATTTATTGAATCAATTGCATTAATTTATTCTCAAAAGTATCATATTTAACTTACAAGTCTGTCAACAGAACCACTCATAATTCATCCAAAATACTTTTGACCCATGATGACTGGTGTTTCCTTGATGCTGAACTGCTTGTAAACTACAAAGACTGACATTTCCAACATCCAGAAAATTTATTTTCTTAGTGTCATTGTCGTTTATACTCATGGTCTATCTATGCTTGTGAAGTCATCAATGCTGAGTCACCATTTCTGAGCTCTCAGTATGTGCTGGGAAGTGCCCAGCATTTCACATTATCTCATTTAATCCTCATGACAGCTCTATGAGATAGGTATTATTACCCACATTTTGCAGATGGAGAAAATAGTCTCAGAAAGGTTAAGTATCTTGCCCAAGTCTACACAGCAAGGAAGCAATGGAGCTGCAACTCCAATCGAGCTTTGCCTGATTCCAAACACATGCTTCTAAACACCGAGCCATGTTGCCTTCCTAATGCTGAAAAGGGCATGATACCATTTTGTTTTTCTAAGAGGTTGTACTATTGTTTACTTTAGAGATGCAGCCTTCATTTGAATACTTCTGAATGAAATTCCATTAATCAAGCCAGAGTCTGAGTTGTATCTGATTTGTCTTCATCCTCTTTAAGGCTGAACTAGAAGGTTCCACCCCATGGTGAAAGCTCCATGGATCTGGGAGAACATGGCTGTCTTTTGAGCAAGTGTGCTGTCAAGTGTACTCTGACCCCATGGGTGTCAGAAAGAACTGTGCTCCGTAGGGTTTTAATGACTGATTTTTCAGAAGTAGATCATCAGGCCTTTTTTCCCAGGCACCTCTGGGTGGACTCACACCTCCAACCTTTCAGGTTCTCAGTATGCAACGGCATACATAAATACTGAAAAAACTTGGAGTATTTTGGTTTATCAGCTGTCAGAGTCACTGCCCTTTCCTGCCTCAAAAGACTATTTAGAGATTAATTGAATAAAAATTGTAACATGATTGGGTGGTTGGGAATTGAAGGCAGTGATTCGTATTCTTCACAGCACCTGGTATAAATTAGAAGTGAACTGACCGTTTTGCGTTGCTAGCTATACTAAGGGAACTTTGTTTTTGCTGTGGTTAAATTGGGTTTGAATGGAAACAGCAAAGAAACAGGCTTTGGGGATTGTGTGTGATAATGTGGTTGTGGGAGGATGTGTGTGAGATGGGGAACCAGAGAACACAGAGGTAATGAATGGCCTAAAAGGAACAGCAGCCCTTAGTTGAGGGTGAAAGAGTGCCCATTAAAGGAACACCACCGATCGTCTTTGCTGGCCCTGCTGACCTTTGCAGACGCATTAACCTAATGGGATATCGCAGTGACAGACATTCCGAGCAATTGAGGTCCCAAGTTGGCTTATTTCCCTTTCATTTTCCAAAGGACAGGCCTTTGGAACATTCTGGGGCTTAGATTCCATTCTGCCACTTCCTGTTTTGAAGCTCAGAGCCTGCAAAACATTGTGATGAATGGCTAATGTGTGTCTGTTTTAGAAATGGACAAGCATCGAATGGTGGCTGTCTAAGCTTTGCCCTGCCCACTAGACATGAGTCATGAGAGGAGTCAGGTTGAGTAGTACCCAGCTTTCCCCATCACCGTCTGTGTTCTCATGAAACACACGCACACGGTGTCTGATAAAGGTCACATATTCGTTGCAGTTCTTTGCTAAGGACAAAGTTGCCTTAGTTATCCTGTGAGAATACATCCCAAAGGGGGAAAAATTTTGTTTTATATCACTTTTGTTGATGGTTCTCAGTGGCTCTGTGTCAAGGTCTTCCATGAGATACTAAAACAAACAAACAAACAATAATGGTTAGCATTGAGTTGACCCCTACTGACTACAACCCCAACTCATGGCAATCCCATGTGTGTCAGAGTAGAACTGCGCTCCATAGGGTTTTCAATGGCTATTTTTCCCGAAAAATCAGCCGTTGAAAAACCCTATGAGGCACAGTTCTACTCTGACACACATGAGGTTGCCATGAGTTGGAGTTGACTCGAAGGTAACTGGTCATTCTACCTCCACCCTTCGAGAATCTCTCTTCTAAAGAAATACAGGCCAAGCTACCAGGCCTTTCTTCTGAGGCGCCTCTGGGTGAACTCAAACCTCTAACCTTTCGGCCAGTAGCCAAGCACATTAACTGCACCACTCAGGGACTCCTTGCATGGGTTTTTTTTGGTTTATCGACTGTTTGGTTCACTGCTCCTTCCTGCCTTAAAGGACTGTTTAGACCCTGACTATTGAGAATTGTTCATTATCCTTAGGTAAAAGGCCTTCATTTCCCAAAAGGAAATATCATTCTACTTCTGTGTAATTTTGCTCTTACGTAAGAATATAAAAAGTTATACTTTGTACACTCATGAAGAGACATATGTGCTTTCTGATCTCTAACTAAGTAGGCTGAGTTCAGGCTGAGATGAAATACAAGCTTTTTCTTCTTTCAGTCAAGCTTTTCAGAACAAGGTGTTAATGGATGCAGAAGCATTTTAACTTGATTGGAGAATTGTTCTTGTAGGAGAACAAGATTTTTGTACTATTGTTTACTTTAGAGAAGCAGCCTTCATTTGAATACTTCTGACTGAAATTCCATTAGCCAAGCCAGAGTTTGAGTTGTATCTGATTGTCTTCATCCTCTCTAAGGCTGAACTAGAAGGTTCCACCTCATGGTGAAAGTTCCATGGACCTGGGAGAACTTGGCTATCTCTTGAGCCAGTGTGCAAAAAAGCCAGTGTGCTGTCAAGTGGACTCTGACCCCATGTGTGTCAGAGAGAACTATGCTCTTCCAGGCAAACTGGGGCAGATGGTCACCCTACCTGTTACCCATACTCCCTTAAAAAGGCAGCCAAGCCCCTGGGCTGGGTGTGTAATGACTCCAGATTCCCTGATTTGGGATAGACTAGGAATACTGAGTCAGAGAAGCTTCCAGAACCCTCATCCTCTCATCCACAGCTACCTTATCTGCGGAGTTAGCAGATGATAGAAAATATTCTTTTTTCACCTGGAAATTGGCCCTGTTCCCTTCTCTACCCACTCGGGAGATAAATATAATTTTGAGGCTCTCTTGGCTACAGTGGCTAACAGATGACCGTGTGGATGAGCAACTGTGTCCCAATCAAAGCTAAAGTTCTAACTTTGAAAACCACTTTACTCTGCTGGGTTTTCGTTTTCCTTTCCCTATAAGATTTAAGGGCAATTTCCTTTTTTCTGTGAATGAAAGTAAACAGTTCATGTCCTATGGTGATAGGAGTAAAGATTCTAAATCGTTTTCATACTATTTTATTAATAAAACATACGGAGGACAATTGGCGCTTTGCGTTTATAACAATAGTTATAAGGAGACCTAAGTTCTCATTTCAGAATCCATGCCATTTGGCAATCAGGCATTGAGAACTGTGGGGTTGTGTTTCAGGCCAAGGAAGGGACATGTCTGGCACCGACATGTCTGGGACTGACCGTGCTGGGGCAAAGGCATCATGTGAGGAAGCCATAGTTGACTGAAATAGGGGTAGCCACAGTCTTGAGTGTAGCATGGAGGAGAAACAACTCTCAGATGCCATAAAGGCTGGGGCTCTGAACCATTTAATTATCATCGACCAGTGGGGACCTCTGAGGTTGAATCTGGGTGTGTGTCTTGTAAATCAGTGATCTCTTTCCCTCACCCTGAGCAAACCCTACTGTTGCCTTGAGAGGGAGGAGAAACATCTTCATGTCCCCATCATAGCTTTCTTCCTTACACAGAGGTATGGAATTATGAATTGTGCTACTGCTAACCCCATCAATATTTCTAGCAAAACTCCATCTTATTTATAAAATAGGAAGGAAGGACAGAACTCATGGCAAAAAACAATAGATTATATGGTATGGTCATGGCAAAAATGACCAATTTTACGGTTTGTCACATGTAATGGAGAGAGAGACCCTTGAATAGAGAGTCTTGAATGGAGTAATTTCATTTACCCCAAATTATGCACAGAGAAATAATTGTGCTTCTTTAATGAGTATAAGTAAAAGTAACCATTTAACTCATAACAGTATGTTCAATGCAGCTGATACAGAGGTGAAAACAATACACTGAAAAATGCAAAGCTTCCCTTGGAAGAAGGTCTCCTGGATTTGGCCAATTTCTTTCGTCATGCATCAGGAGTTGTATTTCCATGACAGGCTCAGAATTTCACAGCCCTTGTGGATTGTAACATTGTGATTTCTGTGGAGATTAAAAAGGAATGACACGCCAGACTAGGAATTGTGTGATCCCAGAATGAGTTGTGCCACAATCGAAATCGAGTTTGCTGCTTTGTTTCTGGGACTCCACAGAAAGCCCTGTGGCTAACACTTCATGTTTGTGTCATAACCAAGCTATAGAGCTTCGTTAGTGTTGCCTTGATGGACCTCAAAAAACAAGGTTGTAAAGTCATACCAAAGTTAGGGGTGGTGGTGTCTTAACTCAGAGCCAACATTTGCATGTTGGAGAGTAGACTTGCAATGGGCATGCTAGTTTGGCTTGTATTTCTTTAGAAGAGAGATTCTTGAAGGGTAGAGGTAGAGTAACTAGTTGCCATTGAGTTGACTCCAACTTATGGCGACCACATGTGTGTCAGAGTAGAATTGTGCTCCATAGGGTTTTGATGGCTAATTTTTCAGAAGTAGATAACCATACCTTGCTTCTGAGGTGCCTCTGAGTGGACGTGAACCTCTCAATTTTGGTTAGCAGCATAATGGGTTGACTGTTTGCATCACCCAGGGACTCCAGAGGTAGACTGGTGTAGTGGAAACGGGCATGACATGAGCGATAGTGTCAGAAAACTGGCATTTGACTTGACGTTGCTGGCTGAGTAACCTCGGGCAAGTCAATTAATATCTCTGGAGATGGGTTTTCTTATCTTTAAACAGGGAAAAATAATTGAATCTACCACAGAGATGGGATGAGGAAGTAAAAGAGTTTTCATAAAATGTGGTAATTAAATGAAAGAACACATAAAAGCACAAGTGCTGTGTAGTTATCAGTGGTTAATATTATCTCAGCATTCAGGGAGTGTCCTCCACATAGTCTCTCGGTTGGTCTTTTGAAGGATTAATATTTACAGCATGATAATATTTGTATCTTTATTTCAAGACTTAAAATTTATATCACGTCAAAATTAGGAAAATTATTTTCATTAGAAGCCGAACTTTTTTTCTTTTTTCCCCAAGGGGGAGTGGCAGGTGGAGATGGGTGAGATCGAGGGAATCAGTGGAGAATTTCACTGTCATGGAAGTGTTCTGTGGATTAAAAATAGTTCTGAGAGTTATTGCTTACTTTGGAAATGATACAATCTTCCCCTGAAACTGGCTTTGTAGACTGATGGGAACTGGGATGAGGTTCTAGGAGGTTTTCTTCACTTCCTGTACTCGGGAAGGAGGAAGTTAAGGCCATTTCAAGACCAAGCCCATTGTCTTATAAAGTGTTTTCTTGATGTACTGTTTGAAAAACTTTACTCCTCCAAGATGTTAACAAAAGGATTATGCCATCTACCCCCACCAATAAGAGCCCTGGTGGTGCAATGGTCAAGCGCTTGGCCACTAACCAAAATGTTGGTGGTTTGAAACCCACCCCCCCACCAGTGGCTCCCATAAAGATTACAGCCTAGAAAACCCTATGGAGCAGTTCTACTATGTCACATGGGGTCACTATGAGTCGAAATTGACTTGACGGCACCTAGCAACAACAATAACCTCCACCAGTGTTCCATTGCTAATCTTCCTCATCCACCCAACTCAAGTCACAGGTGTCCTTCGTCTGTTGCCTTAGTGCTGCCCACCTCCTGAGCCAGTTCTGATGAGAGGAAGTGAGTGACTACCTCAGTCCACAAGTTGGACCTAGATACTGAGAGCTTCTTGTGGGCCAGATTCATTCATAACATCAGGATTCTCCTTCACTTTCCCTGCTAGTTCTCCAGTTTCTTACTGGCACCCCTGGGGAGCTGGATCCTGCCTTCTATGCCCCTCATATGATGGCTGAGGCCCTGGAATCCCCAGTGCTGCCATCTGACTTAAAGCATTGGGTGCTGCCTGGACTTGCGCTGCTAACTAAACATAGTGGCTCTTCTGGATTTAATTCATTGCTGCCCATGTCTTTCACCCTGAGTTTACTCATTCCCATGTGGGCTCTGTATTACATACGGAGCAGTGAACAACAGTCAGCCTCACTTGCACCACTCCTGTTTGTCCAGTTCCATCCAGCTTGGTCCTGGTTTCCTCTCTGTGCTTTCTAACTCAGAGCTTACAGGAACCCTTGTGGCGTAGTGGTTAAGAGCTTGACTGCTAACCAAAAGGTCAGCAGTTTGAATCCACCAGCCGCTCCTTGGAAACCCCACAGGGCAGTTCTACTCTGCCCTATAAGGTCACTGTGAGTCCAAACTGACTTGACAACAATGGGTTTTTTAGTGGGAGCTTGCCTCATTCTTGAGAATGTCCAATGACTGCTAAAAATGAGCACTTGGAGTCCCATTTCTACATAGAGAGATAAAGATTTAGATGTCAGTTACTTGACTAGAACATCAATACAGCAGCCTGAGTGGAAGGTATGTTGGTTTTGGAGTCAGACAAACTTGGGTCCAAACCCTGACTCAGCTTTGTGTCTTTGAGCAAGTCACTCAGTGTCCCTCAGCCACTATTTCTTGCCTATTAGATGTGCATAAGGATACTGAATTTGCAGGATTGTTGTAAGGATTATTATTATGGTGTTATTATTTATAATGATCATAATAAATTATATTTTATTATTATTGAAGCCATACTAACAACTGATTACTGCTGAAAAATAATTAGATACTACCACTTTTTTTTTTTTAAATAATATTTTATTGTGTTTTGGGTGAAACTTTACACAGCAAGTTAGGTTCCTATTTGACAACTTCCTCCCTCCCATAAAAATTGTTCAGTGACATTAGTTACCTTTTTCACAATATGTCAGCACTCTCTTTAATTGTGTTCTGGTTCCATTTATATACTACCACTTTCTAAATAATCCCAGCCTGGAAGCAGGGGCCCGTGGAAGATTTTCAAAAAGAATCGAAATGTTAAAACACTTAGTAAAATTATTAACGCTTTTGTAAGGGTGAATAGCATTTTATTCCATAGGGAAAACAAAACCCTCGTTGAAACGTATGACGGGTTCTGATGAAAACATGAAGGAAGATTACAGACTACACTATGGCATCAAATGACAAATTTTGACTAAAAGTCAACAGATGTTCAGCAAATCAGTGATCCATTTAGACAATTGTCCTATTGTGTTGTCACTACAGCTCGCCTAGATTCAATAAACTGGACACTGGAAAAAAATCTAATGTGCCTAATTTATCTTTGAGACACCTCTGTGTTTAATAAGTACACAATATCTGTGCTCTTAATGATAGAGTTTTGTTTCTCATAAAGTAGACAGGTTGTTGTAATGACTACTAAAGAAGCGTGAGACAGAAAGAGAGATGGGAGCCTTAGCAATCTGGCGGGAACATCTGGCAGGGACACTACGGAACAGGAGTGAGGTGGTGGGGGCCAGCTTTGAACAGCCTGATCACCTACTCTATGAAGAGAGAACCCAGCTATCTGAGGAGCCCATGGTCCTTGCAGCTAAACTAAATGGTATGATTTGGCCGCTCATAGCTAGACTATGTCAGCAAAGGAAGACGTTCTTGCTCTTTAGGAGAGTTAGACACTCCATGAATTGAGAATGAAATATAAAACTCATTTGAAGTTTTTGATATGTCACAGAATGTTTGAATACCTACTTCAGTGGAATGTTTATGCTAATCTTGACTTCTCTTAGTAAATAAAGATAACGTACTTACATACCAAATATACCTCAATATAAGAGTGTCATGTAACATACGGGTACATAGTAAAGAAAAATATTAAAATGAATACCTGTGTACTAGTACCTAAGATGCTTTCTTGTGCGACCTGTAGAGTGACAAAATCAGGTCCATTGGCCCATTGCAATGAGGAAGAATCACTGAGGTTCTCACCAAACAAAGGAAAAGAGAGTGACTATAGAATTTTGAGTGAAGGGTTGCGTTCAGGTGCAAAGCAGAGCTGTGTGTGAGGGGGTCAGGCATGGACTGCAAAGTGAAGCCAAGTTCCCATTTCTTTGAAACCTACAAAGTTAAGATACACGTGGAATCCAGTGTCTAGAACCCCTTATCTGATGCTCTTCACCAGAATCGTGAATCAAGACTGCTTCTCTGTGTCAAAGTGACTTAGATCCTCAGGCAAGAGTGGAATACTTCATTCTTACTGATATGATTTCAAATTTTCTGACAGTCTGTGATCTTAGAGAATAAAGTTTCTCTAAACTATGTGGTAAGTTTGTTGGTGATGGAGAAAAATTAACCAGGGAAGAAGGATAGCAAACTTGGGATAGGGGATTGCATTCTAAATATTCAGGAAGGCTTCACATTTGATCAAAGATGAGTGAGCCATGCAGGTGTCATGGGAAAAAGAACTCCAGGCAGAGAACAAAGGCTGAGGCTAGAGTGGGTCTTGAATATTGCGTGTTCAGCAAGGAGGCCGGTGTGTCTGGAATGGAGGGAGGGATAAGAAGAGTGATAGGATACAACGCTATAGCAGTAACGGGGGCCAGTAAATGTACAGTCTTGCAAATCATTGTGAAAGTTTGCTTTTTACTCTGAGTGAGATGAGAAGTCATTGAAGAGTTTTGAGCAGAGGAATGTCAAGATCTAACCAGTGTTTTTACAGTACCAGTCTAATTGCTTTATTGAGAGTAGATTCAAGGATAAGAGTAAAAGGAAGGAAGTCAGGAGGTTGCTGCAATAATCTAGGAGAAAGATTCAGGTGGCTTGATCCTGAGTATGTATCAGAGAGGCGATGAGAAATAGATTTTGAAGAAACGTTGAAGGCAGAGCTGAGAGGTCTGTTGTTGTTAGGTGCTGTCAAGTTCACTTCAACTCAAAGAGACCCTGTGTATAACAGAGCAAAATGTGGTCTGGTCCTGTGCCATTCTCACAATAGTTTGAGCCCACTTTTTTTTTTCTTATTGTACTTTAGATGAAAGTTTACAGAACAAATAGTTTCTCATTAAACGGATAGTACACATATTGTTTTATGACAATGGTTAACAACCCCACGACATGTCAACACTGTCCCTTCTCAACCTTGGGTTCCCTATTACCAGCTTTCCTGTCCCCTCCTGCCTTCTAGTCCTTGCCCCTGGACTGTTGTGCCCTATTAGTCTTGTTTTGTTTTATGGGGCTGTCTAATCTTTGGCGGAAGGGTGAACCTTGGGAGTGACTTCATTACTGAGCTAAAAGGTTATCAGGGGGCCAGGTTAGCCTGACTAGAGGTTTATCAACTTTACTGATTTTTTCAAAGATCCAGCTTTTGGTTTCATTAAATTTCTTTATTGTTGTCCTATTTTAAATTTCATTGATTTCCGTTCTAATTTTTATTATTTCTTCTCTTCTGCTTACTCTGAATTTCATTTGCTCTTCTTTTTTGAGTTTCCAAAGGCGGAATCTTAAATTATTGATTTTTAACGTTCCTTCTTCTCTAGTACATGCATTCAATGCTATAAATTTCCCTCTAAACACTACTTTTGCTGCATTCCACAAATTTGGTAAGTTGTACTTTCATATTTACTTAGTTCAAAATCTTTTTAAACTTCTCTTGAGACTTTTTCTTTGCCCCATATGTTATTTAGAAGTATGTTCCTTAATCTCCAAATATTTGGGCATTTTCCCAACTATCTTTCTGTTATTGATTTCTATTTTAATTTCTTAGTGGTCTGGGAGCACATTTTGTATGATGTCTGTTCTTTGAGATTTGTTAAGGTGTGCTTCATGGCCCAGAGCATGGTCTATCTTGGTGACATTGTTGTTGTCAGGGGCTGTCGAGTCAATTCCGACTCATAGTGACCTTATAGGACAGAGTACAACTTCCCCACAGGGTTTCCAAGGAGCAGCTGGTGGATTTGAACTGCCGACCTTTTGGTTAGCAGCTGAGCTCTTAACCACTACACCACCAGGGCTCCATCTTGGTGATAGACTAAGTGAATTCGAGAGAATGCTTATTCCGTTACTGTTGGATGAAATATTCTATAAATGTAAATTAGACCCAGCTGATTGATGGTGCTCTTTAGTTCAACTATATCCTTACTGATTTTCTGCCTACTGGATCTGTCAGTTACTGAAAGAAGGGTGTTGAAATCACCAACAATAATAGTGGATTTGTGTATTTCTCTTTGCAGTTCTATCAGTGTCTGCCTCACAAATTTTGATGCTCTGTTATAGCTACATACGCAATAAGGATTGTTACGTTTTCTCTGATAATTGACCCCTTTATCATTATGTGGAGCCCTGGTGGTGCAGTAGTTAAGTGTTCAGCTTCTAACCAAAAGGTCAGCAGTTTGAATCCACCAGCTGCTCCTTGGAAACCCTATGGGGCAGTTCTACTCTATCCTATAGGGTCACTATGAGTCAGAATCGACTCGACAGCAATGAGTTTGGTTTTGGGTTTTTTTTAATCATTATGTAATACCCCTCTTTATCTCTTTTCTTGCTCTGAAATCTGCTTTGTCTGAAATTAATATAGCTACTCTATCTTTCTTTTGATTACTGTTAGTATGGTATATCTAATTCAATCCCTTTACTCTAAATCTACCTGTGGTTTTATATTTAAAGTAGGTTTATTGTAAACAACATATGCTGCCATTGAGCCAGCCCTCACCCCTCATCCATCACAAATTTATTTCTATTTTATCTCTTAGATATATTTTAAATCCAACTCCTCTGCTACTGCCTCAGGCCAGACTTCCATCCAGTGTCGTCTATGCATTAAATTTGTTTTCTAACCAGGCTCCTTGCACCCAGTTTTGGTCCCACACCCCAAGTACATCTTCCACACTCCACTGCAATAATATAATCTAAATAAAAATGATAGAATGTCACTCATGCTTTCAAAATCTTTACACATGTTTGGACCTGGAATAAATGCTTTTTAGTCAGTGTGCAAACCTTCATTTATTATTCAAAATTCTCTTTAAACATTACTCCTTTGTGAAGCCATATCTTACCCTATACCCTTCCCAACTGAGTTAGTACTTTCCTCTTTAAAAATGTATTTTCACCCTCGTTTTCCTGAATTGTTTATTTGTTGATTTCTTTCATTGAATTTTCAATTCCTGTAGAGAAGGAAATGGTGTCTTCATCTCCCTAACGCTGAGGCAAGTGCTTTGCATATAGTAGGTGCTCAATAAATGTTGAAATATTGATTAAACTATAGGCACATAGATATCTACATGAATGGATTCTCCCCGGGGTGGTTTCATACCAGCCTCTTACACTCTACTTTACCCATAAGTGAAGTAAATCTCCCTTCTAGGTTGTGATTTGAGGAGAATTGTGAATTCCCCATCCCCGGGTGCTTGCAGTCTCTCCACAGATGCACTATTTACTTGTTTTAAGGTTCCCCACCCGTCTGTCAGTTTGTTGTACTGTGTTGACTTGCATGTTGCTGTGATTCTGGAAGCTATGCCACCAGTATTTCAAATACCAGCAGGGTCACCCATAGTAGACAGGTTTTAGTGGAGTTTTCAGAGTAAGATAGACTAGGAAGAAAGACCTGGTGATCTATTTCTAGGGAAAAAATTAGCCAGTGAAAACCTTATGGATAGCAGCATTGTCTGGAAGATGAGCCCCTCTGGTTGAAAAGCACTCAAAATACAACTGGGGAAGAGCTGGCTCCTCAAAGTAGAGTTGGCCTTAATGATGTGAATGAAGTAAAGTTTTTGGGACCTTCATTTGCTGACGTGGTATGACTCAAAATGAGAAGAAACAGCTGCAAACATCCATTAGTAATTGGAACATAGAATGTATGAAGTATGAATCAAGAAAAATTGGAAGCATTCAGAAATGAAATGCTTGAAGATCAGTATCCTAGGCTTTAGTGAGATGAAATGGACTGGTACTGGCCATTTTGAATTGGACAATCATATGATCTACTGTGCCAGGGATGACAAATTGAAGAGGAACGAGCCATGGTATTTTCTATCACCTTATATGCATGTGAAAGCTGGACAATGAATAAAGAAGACTGAAGAAGAATCGATGCATTTGAATTATGGTGTTAGAGAAGAATACTGAATATACCATGGACTGCCAAAAGGACGAACAACCCTGTCTTGGAAGAAGTACAGCTAGGATGCTCCTTAGAAGCAAGGTGCAAGGCTTTGTCTTGCTTACTTTGGATATGTTATCAGGAGGGACCAGTCTCTGGAGAAGGACATCATGCTTGGTAAAGTAGAGGGTCAGTGAAAAAGAGGAAGACCCTCGATGAGATGGATTGATACAGTGGTTACAACAATGGGCTCAAATATAGCAATGATTCAAGGACGGCGCAGAACTGGGCAACATTTTGTTCTGTTATACATAACATTGCTTTGAGTCAAAACGGACATGCTAACACCTAACACACACACATACAAAGTGGGCCCTCTTTCTGCTGGCCCATCTAGAATTGACATACAAGGCGTAAGTCATGATTCTCCAGTTCTTTAGTACGAGTGGGTTCATCTGGTAGCTTTTCTCCTTGTTAGGAGAGTATTTTGTATTTGGGGAATGGCCAAGGGTACAGAAGGAGGGGATGGAGAATGCTAAAGGATGTTTGAGTCATGATCTCTCTTTGATAGCCCTGTTTAGAAGCATGATTATTATTATTATTATTGCTAGTAATTTACTACACCCATTATTGTTATTCAATGACAGGTTTCAAAATGTGTTCTGTGGAGACTTAGGCTTCTGTGGAGGCTTCTGCTTTTGTTGGGTCTAGTCGGGCAGATGACCAGTGAACAGGGTCTCAGACCTTTTCCTCCCACGTCCATCCAACCAGGGCATCTCCCTGATTTCAAAGCTGGCTTCTCCTCAGAGTTGGACCGATGAACAACATCATGATAAATGGGGAAAAAAATTGAAGTTGTCAGTGATGTCATTCCACTTGGATCAACAATCAATGCCATGAAATAGCAGACAAGAAATCGAATGATGTATTGCATTGGGCAAATCTGCTGCAAAAGGCCTCTTCAAAGTTTTAAAAAGCGAAGATGTAATTTTAATGACTAAGGTGTGCCTGATCTAAACCATGGTCTTTTCAATCACCTTGCATATGAAACCTAGACAATGAAAAAGGAAGACTGAAGAAGAATTGAAGCTTTTGAATTGTGGTGTTGGTGAAGAATATTGAATAGACCATGGGCTTCCAGAAGAATGAACAAATCAGTCTTAGGAGAAATACAACCAGAATGCTCCTTGGAAATGAGAATGGTGAGACTTTGGACACTTACTTTGGATACATCATCAGGAAAGACCAATCGCCGGAAAAGGACATCATGTAATGACAATGTAGAGGGTCAGTGAAAACGAGGGAAATCTTCAATGAGATGCTTTGACACAATAGCCACAACAATGGACTCAAACATACTGATGATCATGAAGAAGGCACAGAACCAGGCAACATTTGTTCTGTTATACTTAAGGTTGCCATAATCGGAGCCAACTCGACAGCAGCTAACACCAAAGACCTCTTTGTGATAGACAGATTCTACTTTTCCCTTTAACATTTTAGCACCCAGAGTTCACAACTTATTTCAGCTACGATTTAACGGGAAATTTTCAGCCCTAATTCTCTTTGCATGTTCTTCCCTACTAGACTCCTGATTCCGAAGACTGACAGGAAGGGCCCTACTCTATTTCCCAAGATAAGGAGTCAAAGGAGGCTCAATGAATCACGATGACAGACTAGAGGAGTGCTTTCCAAACTGTGTTCTTTTGAAACCTAAGGTTTAGCAAAGGCATGTCCATGCTCCCTGGGGGGAGGGGGAAGGCGGGCTAAAAGAGAATCAACTGCTTTTGTGCTTTAGCCAAGCAGTGATACTTTTATCTCTTAATTACTGGGGTTTTGTGGTGTATTTCTTGTGAAAACAGGATTCTGCTGCTAAAAGACATTTGGACACCACTGGTCTAGAAGATTAGGAGACCTTCTTTCAGCCAAGTGTTCTTTGTTATAAGGCTATAAGGAAGGGGAAGTTATCATGTTATTTTCATTGTATGGAGCATAAACTATGGCTCCTGAAGCACACTGTGTTAAGCCCTGGATGGCTTTGCCTCCAAACAGCAGATCCAAGAATCTCATTCAAGAAAGAAGAAAACGAATCTTAGTTGCTAGACTGCATGGTGCACCCTGCTTTACGAGAGTGCATTTTAATGCCAGTGTCAGGGCAAACTTCCACCAGCTGTCTAAACATTTACCAAACCAAATAATAGCATGCAAGATATGTGGGTTTCAGATATTTGCCATCTTAAAACGGCACTTAGTCATTAACTTATCACAGCTGCTCTATGCCAGCCAATATATTTTGTTCGTGAACAATGCATCTGCTCCGGGCAGCCACTGGGGGCTCTGCTGCTATAGTGTATAGCAGGCTGGTTAATGCAGAGATGAGCAACATGAGCTTGAGACTGAAGCAAAAGGACCATCTCTCATACCATGCTTGGTGACTCCAGTGGGGAAGCCAAAACTTAAAGTTTAATTCCATCCCAAGTGCTGCTGTCATGGTCTTCTCTCAGCAGAATTAGGTGTTGGGCTTGGAGGAATGTTCTGATCTCCACGGTCACGTGTTCATTTGAGTGGGACATATCTACTGAATATTTAATTGTTCAGTCTTGTGTTATGGATTGCATTATGTCCCTGCTAGAAAGATATGTCGAAATCCTAATTGCTAGTACCTGTGAATGTGACCTTGTTTGGAAATAGGGTCTTTGAAGATCTTATCAGTTAAGTTAACATGGGGAGTCTCATGTTGCAAATGGTTAATCTACTTGACTGCTAACCAAAATGTTGGAGGTTCAAATCCCCCCGGGGTGGGGGGCCTGGTGATCTACTTCTAAAATATCAGCCATTGAAAACCCTATGGAGCATAGTTTTACTCTGACACACACATGGGGTCACCATGAGTCAGAATTTTAAATTAACATGTGGTCATTCTTTACTAGGGTGTGTTCTAATCTAATCTGAGTGGTGTCCTTATAAAAGAGGAGAAGAGACACAAAGACAAGCACACAAAAAGAAGACAGTCACATGGCAATAGTGTTATGCTACAGGTACAAGCCAAGGAAAGCCTGGGGCTACCAGAAGCTTAGCGAGACCAGAAAGGATCTTCCCCTAAAGTCTTCAGAGAGAAAACCTGGCCCTGTCAATACTCTGAATTCAGACTTCTAGTCTCCAGAATTGTGAGACAATACATTTCCATTCCTATAAGCCACTCGCTTTGTGGTACTTTGTTACGGCAGTGCTAGGAAACTAATACACCTCGTTTTTCACTCTTTAAATTTCTTAACCCAACTTGTTTATCAGTGGAAGGCATTGAAACTTCCTAAATTTTGATGGATTCTCTCATTCATCAGCACCTGTTGGAAAATACTTTATTTTGCCATGTAACTTACTCTCTTCCTTTGGTAATGGATGAACTCCTTACTCTCTCGCTAAGAGAGAACGTTGACTTCTTATCATCCCCACAGAACTGCTTAGACCACCTGTATTCTTCATTGTCTTTGTTTGCTTCTTGTCCCATTCCCAAGGAGTTTAGACTGATTTGTTTCTATT
>NW_004444054.1:5627870-5628907 GCF_000243295.1 Trichechus manatus latirostris
ATTTGTAGGAGTTCATTATATATTGGGCATATAAGTCCTTTGTCTGATACATGTGTTGCAAATATTTTCTCCCAGTCTGTGGCTTGCCTATTCCCCTGTTCAGAAACTTCCTGTTATACCTCAATGTCTATAGACAAAAGTATCAACTCTCAGCCCTCCAGTATGAGTCTTTTTTCACACCCACTCTTCACATGGAGCCGCCATGGTTGGAAATGACTTGATGGAAATGGGTTTCGTTTTTGGTTTTCTCCAACATGAATCTCCTGCTTCTGTACAGCTGGTTTCCTCCTCAGTTTCCGGAACTACCATGCTCATTCTTGACTCCATGCCTTCATCTAGACTCTGCCCATCTGGAGCACCTGGCCACTTCAGCCTCAGTGGCTGCCACATTTGTTGTTTACAACACTCATCTTTGTATATCATTAAACATCTTGCTTTACATTAGCACTTTATACCTGTATATTTTGTCTTGCCACAGGGACTGTTATTTCCCTGAGGACAGGGCATGCGTCTTACTGTTTCCTTACCGCACCTAAGGCATTGCTGTGCAAATATACTTGGAGCCCAACACATTCATATATTTCTAAGTGGGAATCCTCTAAACAGGAGGTTTTGGTAAAGATTTTCTGTCAGCATCTTAGCCTAACATAGCTGACCAGGGCTTCAAACTGGTTCTTTCCAGTTAGCCCTCCTGCTGAAAATTTGCATTTCCACCCCAGATATACTGAATCACAATCTACATTTTAACAAGATTCCCAGGTGATTCTTATATTTCATTTTAGACTAGAAATTGAGCAGTTTTGTACATTTGCACAGATTTTTCATTGATTCTTTTTATTTTATAACTCCAAATAGTTATTAAGTATGTGCAGATATTGAAGTAAAGATTACCTGTTATGAGAACATTATACCATTATATCCTGGCTTCAGGGAATTGAACAAATTACATACTCTCAAAATCAGAGTTACCAGAATATCACTATAATAAATTTGTGGGAAATAGTAAGAAGAAAAAAATAACTTCTTATCTTATAGTT
>NW_004444054.1:5630887-5632219 GCF_000243295.1 Trichechus manatus latirostris
ACTTTTGGCGATATGCATGTCTGTTGACCCATTCCCCATATCTGAAAATGGCTGACTGGAGCCACTGGAGGGAAGTGATAGGTAATTAATCTCTTAATCTGTAGTAGAAGTCTTAATGTGAAGTAGCTTCTGCTAATTTTGAACTTCTGGCCAATAGGGGGGCCGGGGCTGACACAAAGGCCTACCCCCACAACAATACATAGACGTGTTGGATAACATATGGCAACAAGGAAAAATGTATCCAAACTGAAAACAAGAAAGGGAAATCTGCAGGTGCCAAAATGAAAGATAGAATTAGGAACAGTGAGCAGAGAATGAATGCAAATACCTTACAAATGTAGTAAAATCAGGTACAGGCTGATAGGCTTTAGGCAGTGGTTTCAACATAGGATGTACATGGGAATCACTTGGAGAGCTTAAAACAGCACTGATGTTTGTATCTCCCAGAGACTGTGATTTAACTGGTCTGGGTAGCCTGGGCTGCCTCCATAACCTGGGTGCTGGGGATTCCCATGGAAATAAATCCTTTCTGAGTATGAGTTCACAGCCAAAATTACATATTAAATGAGGAAAGTAAGGAGGGTCAGCAGACATAAAATAAAGGGAGTATTTTCATGCCCAAACAAGAGAAAAAAGGACAACGTAAAATAATTTAAAATATATTTTAAATGTTCGAAGATTTAGAGGAAGGAATATAAACTATGGCGCAGAAACATGATATTATGACAAAGCGCAGGTAGATTTGAAAGAAAGAGAACAGAATAAAAATTATAGAAGTTAAATGAAGAGAGACCAAGAAATGGAGAATTTGAAAGGGAAGTTATAAGGCATGGGACAGAGTAACAAGGTCCAACACTTGCTGAGTAGACCCTAAGGACAGAATAAAAAGGATGGAGTAGAGACACAATGTTGGAGAATATTCCATATCAAAGAAAGATACAAATTCTTAGAATGAAGGAACGCACAAGCCCTAAAGAATAAATAAAAAGATATTATCTCCAGATGCAACAATGTTATACTGTGAAAAATCAAAGACCAAGAGAAAATGTTATACTCTACCTGAGCAAAAAGACCAGTGACCTGCACAGAAATGGAAACTGGACAGCAGCTTCCCCTCAGCAGAAAGAGATGCCTGACAACAGTGTCTTCAAGAGGCTGAGTGAAAATAAGAATCATCCCTATCATTCAAGACTTAAGGCAAAATCTAGACACCTTCAGATCTATAAAAGAAAAGAAAATGTTCTGTCTCCAGGTCTTTAAGAAGGAAGTGACAAGGAAGGACTTCAGCAGAAGGGATATTACAAATTTTTTAAAAATTAAATCACTACATAT
>NW_004444054.1:5633893-5634831 GCF_000243295.1 Trichechus manatus latirostris
TTCAATCTCCCTTGCTCCCAAAGAGGTGAGACCAGTGGAGTATCTTAGATGGCTGCTCACAGGCTTTTAAGACCCCAGACGCTACTCATCAAGGTAGAATGTAGAACATTGTCTTTATGTTGTGTTATGCCAATTGAGCTGGATGTTCGGAAATGGCAAACTTTAATGTCCATCAATAGAGTTATGGATAAGTAAATCAGGGCCTATAATATCCTGGAATACTATACAACATTTGAGATGAATGAGCTTAGATCAGTATGTTTCAATGTATGTTGATATAAAAAACATACCATATGTTTTTGCAAATAATATGTACCTTCCATATTTGTTTGCCAACCTCCCCCAGCAAAGTATTTTTTGTAAGTGCTATTATACCAGTTTTTTTACATGTCACTGTAAAAAAATTAGCATAGAGTGCTTATGAAAATACCTCTCAGAGGAGAGGGCCCAGTTGGCATACAAACATAGATGGTGTACACTATTTGTGTAAAAATATGGTAATGTTGAATGAAGTACTAAATTTGTAGAAAAATAGGTTCATATTTTATTTAAAGACGTTTAAAATTATTTGTAATACATATTGTTTGTTAGCTGCTGTGGAGTCGGCACAATGAAATGAAAGCCTGCCAGATCCTGTGCCATACCTCTGACCAGTTGTGGATCAGGTCTTTGTGATCCATGGGCTTTCATCGGCTGATTTTCAGAAGTAGATCACCTGGCCTTTCTTCGTATGATACATGCATGTATATTAAAATTATAACAACATGAATGGATAGGATGCACACCAGCTTCAGGGTAGTTGTTCATATGGAAAGGGAAGAAGCAAAATGAGGGGCTTCAACTGTGTCTGTGATATTTTATTTCTTAAAAAAGTAAAAGTTCTGAAGGAAACATAATGAAATGTTGACACTTAATTCCTAGTGGTGATACCTGTACAT
>NW_004444054.1:5636083-5638070 GCF_000243295.1 Trichechus manatus latirostris
TTTTGTCCCAAGGTGAGATGAGAAGACAGAGAGGGTCAGGAGCTGGTTGAATAGACACAGGAAATCCGGGGTGGAAAGGAGAAGTGTGCTGTCACAGTATAGGGAGAGCAATTAGGGTCACATAACAATGTATGTACAAATTTTTGCGTGAGAGACTAACTTGAATTGTAAACTTTCACTTAAATCACAACAATAAAAAATATTCAGAATAGAATCAAGCAATAAATAGGTTACTTGAATCTTCTCAAGGTTGCAGATTCATCAGAGATGAGAATTCATGGACTGTGAGCACTTTTAAACCTAGGAAGATTTAGAATTAAGTATAGAGATGGTGAAGTAAATCAAATTCATAGTATAGAAATAATAAACTGAATCTAACAGTGTTAATGTTTTTGCATGAAGTTTGGGAAAAATCTATATATATTTGGTATTTAAAATAAACAGTTATTCATTTCTCCAAAAAAAAAAAAACAAAAAACAAAAAACCAGACCATGGTGTTGGAGAATGTTCTGATCATTTAGTTGACTATTTCTAAAATATTATAAAATAGGATGGTGACAGGGTGGAGGTGGGGAAGGGAGCAGAGCGAAAATATTAGTCCAAGTACCATATATCTCTCAAACACCTGTTTACATCTTTCCTCTGAGGAATTTAATTACTAGACGATTGCATGTATTGTGATGGGACAGGTGAGACAGGAGTGGTCCTTGTATTTAAATGAATAAAGTGAGCCAGCCTTTTAGTGGAAGACTTTCCACACAAAGTCCTCGAGGAAGAGAAATCGTCTGGAGCCTTCTGGCTGGCTGAATTGCACATGGTTTCTAGCTAACTGTAAATAACCATGAACAAAGAATATCTCAGTAGCCAATATTTTTCTCTGCTGGTATCAAATGAAATTCATTTGGTATCAGCTGGAGTTTTTATAGTGCTAATGGAAGTTATTTTCAGTTATCACGTCAGTCTATAAGTATACAAAGGCAGCAATTTCTCTGGTAATCTGGAGATCAGTTTGTATGTAGGGGGTATGCTTTAGATTGTTTCTGCGGTGTAAGCTTTTATCTTAAGAAATGTGAGGAATCATAAATAAAAAGGGAACGATGAAACAGAACATTCAACAGGGGCTAAGGCTGGGCTTGGAAACATTTCATGGCATGAACATCTAAACTCCAAGATATGTTGAGGTCCGAGAAGCCCTAGGCACTGTGGGGAGCTCACGCATCTCAGAACTCATTCTACCAAATGTTAGTCAGCTTCCCTCCACATTCCAACGATTGCTCTTTAAATACTGACAGTCCTTGTTTCTCTGTGGCTGCAATTGGATCTCATTCCATGGGGTAGAGGAATGGAGCCGGAACCATCAATTTTTGTTTTTTAATAAACTCATGTAATTTTGCCATACTCCCACCAGGTATAAGAATGACAATGGAGCCCTGTAAATAAAAATCTGCTCCCCGCAGGATTTTAATTATTTATGTTCTTTCAGCAAACAGCACCTCCATCCGTTGTTGATGGTAGCATGTGTAAAATTGGAGGATCAAAATGAGGTGCCAAGGCTGTGGAGCCCAGAGAGGGCAATTTAATTTCCTCCCCTCTGGACATGAAAACGCTGAATGTCTGAGATATCTGGACCAAATTTCATAACTGGGAGCTTTTCGGCAAGCTTGTTTTGTGGTAAGGGCTCCTGACTCTAGGCTTCTCTTTTTCCCAAGATAAAAGGGATAGTCATCTGACTCCCATTAACATGCCACTTGTCCCACTCTTGACAGAAGACTGCTTTTAAAATGAATAAACAAGGGTTAATAAATGTTAGGCCTGGAGCTTCATGCCTGGTAGTGTAGGAGAATGACAGAGACTCCTCAGGGGCAAGAATACTGTCTTCATTCATTTTTATACCTACTTTCCCTTATGATCCTTCCCTAGTTCTAAGTGCCTGGCTAACAGTGAGCAAACAAATGTTTATTGAATGAAATAAAATATATGCTCCCT
>NW_004444054.1:5638325-5646730 GCF_000243295.1 Trichechus manatus latirostris
TGGTGGCATAGTGGTTAAGAGATATGGCTGCTAACCAAAAAGGTCAGCAGTTCAAATCCACCAGCCACTCCTTGGAAACCCTGTGGGGCAGTTCTACTCTGTCCTACAGGGTTGCTATTCAGAATCGACTCGACGGCAACGGGTTTGGTTTGGTTTTATTCTCAAAGAGCAGGGCAGAGCGAGCACTCCTCCACAAAATCTAAGGGAAGTTATTTATTTACATGCATCTATCCTTTTTGGAGTGCATCATATTTGCATCCTCCTCTGCACTGAGTCCGGTACATGGTTGTATAGTGGGGCCCCACCCAGATCCGTTTACTGAACCAGCACCCACTCCTCTAGCTCCTGGGAACTTTGGTGCTCACAGCTCACTGCTGCCCTTGGCCAACTGAGAGACACCCTCTCTTCAGATGGGTGCGTTTTTTGTTTGTTTTTTTTTTTTAAATTGTGGTAGAAAAAGATATAATACAACATTTACCAATCCAACATTTTTTACATGTAAAATTCAGTGACACCAATTACATTAATCATGTTGTGCAACCATCAGCAGTATCCACTTCCAAATTTTTCATCACCGTTTACAGACACTCAATGCTTCTTAAAGGATGACTTGCCTTTGCCCCCTCTCTCCTGTCTCTGGTAACCACTAAAAATCTCTGATCTCTATCCATTTACCCACTCTAGATATTTTATATAAGTGAGATCATACATTTGTCTTTTTTGTGGCTGACTTATTTCACTCTGCGTAATGTTTTCAAGGTTCATCCATGTTGTGGCAGATATCAGGACTTCATTTCTCTATAGGGCTGAGTAATACTCCATTGTATGTATATAGAGATTGGGACATTCCTGCTTAGCTTTATTCGTCTGTCCTGTCCTGCTTTCTTCATTTTCCTTCTCCTGAGATCTCTCACCCAATAAATCACTTGAATAAGGATCCTTGTCGTAGACTTTGTTTCTAGGAGACCTGACCAAAGACAGCATGAAAAAGACATGCCATACACATTGGACAAAGGAATGAACAATGGTTTGGCAATCTGGGATGGGAATAAAAACATATGTCAAGGAGTCACAAAATCTAGGGGTTGAAAGAGTGGAATTAATCAAGACTAGAACATGAGGGCCTCATGGGGGATGAGGGCATGGGGACAGGAAAGAAAACACTGGGGCTTTTTTTTCCTAGTCTCGCTCCAGAGCTTGAAGACCTAGAATAAATCCACACCACTCCCAACCCATCAAAATAATTCCATTTCTTTCCCTTCCTTTATCATATGACAGGATGAGGTTTCCTGAAGGAAATGGTTTTGAGACTCTTTTGAGGTGGCCGTAGATTTCTGGAGGCACTTAACCATAAAATAGCCACATATCTTATATGTCATTCTATTTTGTAACTGCTGCTTTATTATGCAAACAATTCAGAAGGTCCATCCACCTTCAGATAATCAGCAGGAAGGCCAATGTATATTAAGATTTTAAATTATTTTCTTTAAAAAAAATTGTTGCCATTGTAATTATTTTCAAGCATACAATTAAGTAGCATTAATTATATTCACCATGTTGTGTAGCCCCCACCTATACACTTCCACCTGGTTTTCATCCTTCTAAATAGAAACTCAGTACCCCTTAAGTAATAACTCTCCATTACCGCCTACCCCAACCCCTGGTAATCACAGATAAACTTTTGTCTCCATGATTTGCCTATTCTAGATATTTCATGGAAGTGGGACCATAAAATATTTGTCCTTTTTTGTCTGACTTATTTCACACAGCATAATGGCTGAATAATATTCCATTGTATGATTATACCACGTTTTGTTTATCCATTCATCTGTTGATGGACATTTTGATTGTTTCCACATTTTGGTTATTGTGAATAATGCTGCAATGAACATTGGTGTACAAGGATCTGTTTGAGTCCCCTGCTTTCAGTTCTTTAGGGTATATACATAGGAGTGGAATTACTGGGTCATATGGTAATTCTATTTAACTTTTTGAGGAACCACCAAACTTTTTCCATAGTCCCACCAGCAATGTACCAGGATTCCAGTTTCTCCACGTCCTCTCCACCACTTGTTATTTTCTGGTAATTGCCACCCTATTATATGGGTGTGAACTGAGATTTTAAATTATTTTGACTGTTAAGAAAGATTTATCTCTTATAATTTAGTTCTTCAAGTCTTTCAAAATCCCATGTTTTTTCCTCTGCTGCTGATGTGGGACAACAGCTATTGCAGAATCTGAACTGCATTCATCTTTATACCTTCATCTTCCAAGTAGACTGACAACTCTATCCTTTAACCTCTGCTTTGCAGCTGAGCCTCATGAAAGAAAGGGTCATTCTAGGCTGGACCTTTTTTTCTTTTTTGGCCCTTTAACAAAGATCTTTCTGACACTTTGCTAGAGAGTCTAGAGTTTCAACTTCATCAGGTGCTTCAGAGCCCAGAGCTCTGGAAAGTGACGGTCATCAGTATTTGCAAATACCACAGAAAACAAAACTAGGGTGTGTGGCTTTTCACGGTTTTTGTATTTTAAATAAAAACAAAACCAAAGGTCTTTGTTTAAACAGAATTCCTGTCTTCCCCTAATCCTGGCATGGATGGGGCACAAATACCACCAGAGCTGCTGCCTTTGCCTCCGTCTACTCAGTGGCTACTGTGGCTAAGTCATGCTGGTTATATTGGTTTTATTTTTGAAAGGGAGAAAGGGGAGGGTCACCATATATCCATACACTGACGTTACACGTAAAACACAAACACTCAATTTTTTTAACTACGTGATATTTCATGGATAATATATAGATTTTGAAAAAAAAGTTGGAAAAATTCCCTGAGGGAATGATTTATCTGGTGTTTGGCTTGTTTAGCCTGAAGTCTAAAGTGCCACAAATCTCATATATACGTTCATTGTCTTCTTTTTGTTGTATACCACATTTTGCCCTAGCCCCAATTCCTCACTCCCAACTTTTTTTTTCAATTGTGTTGTACTTCTTTCTTATTTCCTTTAGAAGTATGTATTTATTTTAAATCAAACAATACATGAGTACATTCCTGTGGTAAAAATGATAAAATGAAGATCCCTTGACCAATCTTCCCGGTTCTAGTCTCTACCAAAGCTATTTTTTTGGTATGCATCCTTATAGAATCTTTATATATATATATATGGAAAACAGTTAAAACTGCACCCCAAGGGTAGGGGGTTACATGGAAATGAAGAAGAGCTTCACCAAGCTAGAATCTTGAGGAGGTTTATAGCAGTGGTCTTAACTGGAATAAATTTTTCAGAGGACATAAGAGCATAGATAACTTTAAGGGAATCAGTGTTCAGATCTTTAGATTCTATAGGTTCTCTTCCCTAAAATCCATTACTTGTGTCAAGCAGTATCCTAACTCACACTGAGGCACTTGGCATAACTAAAATGGCTGTTGGTCAGTCTAGCCTGAACTCCATTTTGTTGTCCTTCTCTAGATGCCTAACCCATGACTAGAAAATTTACTGCCTGTGTAAGAAAGTCCATTGTGAGCTCCTTCAAAGAGAATGCTTTACTCTTTGACCTCTCTTTCTTCTTTCCTAAGAATGGAATCTGTGATTTAGAGCCTTAGTGACATGTAAAGTCTTGTAGAATTTTTACTGCCCTCAGAAAACAATGGAGGGTTTATGAAGAAATATTTGCCAAGAAAATGTTTGTCAAGAAGACCTCAGAGAATATTTGTTCAGCATGCCCCAGAAAGAATGTATATGTAGATATTTCAGAAAATTATTTGCTAGGTTGACTCCAAGAAGTCTGTGTTAGAAAATAAATCAACTAACTTGTAGAATTTTAACTTGCTATTGCCTTGTAGCTATATGTAATCCCAAGCCCCCATGATTATAGACACATACTCCCTTCCCCACTTTCCTATATAAAAGCTCACGTCTCCCTGAGAATTTTGGAACACCTGGTATGTTCAATTTGTGTCTTGTGTTTCCCTGGTTCAAACTGTATCTTATTCTTTCAATAAACTCTCTATTTTACTTTTATAGAGCAGAGTGGTTTACTCTTTGACACCTGAGAACTTGCCTGAGTTCACAACAGTCCTTCTTCCAATTTATATACCAAATGCAGACCCCTAACACATCCCAAATCTTACCAATGGATTGCTCCGAGGTGTGAAAACCTCTTGGGCCTCCAACAAAGGGAAGCTTCCTTTAGATATTAACGAAGGTAAAATAAGCCCATAGGGACTCCTCTATATCCTGTTTTAATCACTATTTTGTTGAAGGTGAAATTTGGTATTCTGGCCCTGGATTGGATGTTCTGGTTCAGATATAGGAATAGTGAAAGTTATGACAATTTTTGTTTAATGACTTTGTCTCTTCCGTCCCTCTCCTTTTCACGAAGAATGTAAGATTCCAAAAAGGGTGTCCTATGAGAAGAAAATAAAGAGAGAGCATCTTAAGAAATATAAAGTGCTAAAAAATGGCCTTTTAAAATGTATTTAACTGTAAGTTAGTTTTTTCAGCTATTCTCAGGACTCATCCTTGGCCTGTTTTATTAGCTGGAAAGAACAGAACTTTGAACAGCTTGGCAGTAGGTTAGTGTTGTAGAATCTTTTTTTTCTCCTTGCAGAATCTTTTCAATGTAACTGGAATATTTCTAGAGTTATTAGAATTTTTAGGATATATTACATAAAACCCTTAGATAAAACTTTTATGTGATTTCTTTTAGATTCAAAATGTGCTGTCTAATTAGGTAATTAGAAATTATTTTATCACATCATATAATAACATGTTTATTCTACATATAGTCATCCTTAACCATATTTCATGTTATAAAATGTTTAATATTTTCAACTTCTTGTTATGCAAATGGTTGAACGGAGAGTATTTTTTTTTTTTTTTTTAGCACTCTTACATTAAGAGATGATTAATTTTCAGTTAAATTTTTTTAGATGAGTAATAATTACTTATTCAAATTTGAACTATTTTTGTATTTTTGATCTGTCATATACTACTAATACAGTGAAAGCTGTGAGAGCTAGAATTCGATGGATTTCTTTGTTTTCTGGGTCTTGCAAGTTTTCTGCCTTTGACAGGGTGTAGTCTTACCACTTTTGTATTGCTTTCTATTAGTGGAAAATATTTGAGTTTTCCTTCTCTGGCAGATTTCCACTTTACACAGGTTCCAGCTTTCCCAGGTTTTACAGTAATCGTAATGATTATACAATAGGGAAGAATTTTTTTTATACTTTGAGCACTATGAGCATAGGAAATAAAACAAATCAAAAAATTTGAATTTCAGTAAGCATTTTGTTTTAAATTGACTGAAGAGTAGTAGAGTGATCTTAATAGAAGACTTCCAAGCATTAGAATATATTATGTTAAGATAAGAATCTGGAGTAAGAATAATGGAAATACAAATTTAAAAAAAGTTAAAAAAAAGAAATCTCTGGAAGTTTAGAAAGAGCTTGTTCATGTACCGTTAAACTGATAATAGTAGTGTCAAGAACCGTGAAAGTCTGAAATTTTACCCTCCTTGCAAGCTAACAAGTTAACCTGACAGTTTCATGGGTGCTGGCAGAATACACAAGAATCCTGGGTCAGAAACAAAAGACTATTCTTTAGAGCACAGCAAGCAGCATGAGCTTCATGTTTGGGCTGGTTTCCCATGCCTGGCAAGGTCCATGGTATGATGGCTTTGCAATGTGTCTACTTGACTAGGATGAGCTACATTTCCCAGGCTCCCTTTCTTGTATGTTTCTGGTTAGAGAGGAGGCTTGGAGGGCCGAAGAGAAGTAGCAGCCAGTTCGTAGCTCACACACGTTACTCCTGATCTGCTGATTCACCTCCTTGGCATGAGGCAGCAGCTGGGCCTTTAGGTAGTCCACCTTCCCTGGATGCTCTTTCTGCTTCTCTGACTCCTGAGCCAGGTATGCATATTTGCCTTTATGATGAAGGGCCCACCTTCTACAGGATATTCTTGTCACCAAGGTTCAGAGGCAGCAAGAGCTGACACAGATTTCAGTCCATCCATGGGGTTCCAGCTCCTGCTTGTGGTATCTGTCTGCCTTGATTTTCCACACTTTACATCCACCTTCCCTTTCTGACTGCCTGGTCTGTGGCAGCTCCAGCATCAGCTGCAGAGACAGTAATAGCCTTAAAGAGCCTGCTTAACATGTTTTCACAATTGAGTAAGGCCAATACCCTGCAACAAGTCCCTTAATGCATATGTATGTGTCTCCTGGTGCTTCTGGTTCTCTGCACCTTGACTGACACACACTGGACAACAGAGGTGGGCCTGGATGGAGGTTGTGCACACGGTGGGGCTGCGTCACAGCTGAGGAACACTTCTGCAGACCTGCCTAAGCTTTGCCCTAGAGGGAGGCATTATCTTTGTTATCCTGGACATCACCGCTCTCTGCTTTAGATGAAGGCATAAGCTTTGTTTACTAAAGCTATTGGTGATATGTACTGTAGTGATATCTATTGCTGCTGTAAAAGATCACCACAAAATTGGTGGTTTAAAGCAACACAAATTCATTCTCTTACAGTCTGAGGGTCAGAAGCCCAAAATGGGTCTTGCTGTGCTAAAATCAAGATGTTGGCCAGGCAGGTCCCTTCCGGAGGCTCCAGGAGAGAGTTTGTTTCTTGCCTCTTCCATTTTCTAGAGGCTGTGACATTCCTTGGCTCCTGACTGCATCGCTCCAATCTGTTTCCATCATCACATCACCTTCTCCCACCTTTGCCTTGTTGCCTTCTTCTTATAGGGACCTTGTGATTACATTTAGGGGACACATGGATAGTACAGGATAATCTTCCATCTCAAAATCTTTCATTTGATCAAATCTGCAAAGTACCTTTTGCCATATAAGGTAACAGTCACAGGTTCTGAGGATTCGAACTTGGAAATCAGCCTACCTCAGTATATGAACATCCTTGAAGAGAGAGCCTAGAACAAAGGCTACCAGTGCCTTTGCTCACAAGATATGCAGACAAGTGAGAGATCCACGGAGAACTGTCTTCCAACAGGTGACTTTCGAACTATTATACAACTTAGATTGTATTGCATACATTTAAAAGGACGTTGTAGCTTTTATTTTTAAATTTCAACATTTACAGATATGCTAGAAATTGCATCCTTTACAACTAGTTAAGCTTGTGAAGAAAAGGTTTAAATGTCAACTTAAAAATGTGCAAGGGGATACATAATTTTTCAAAATAACTTTAAGGGGTATATAAGCATTAAAGTTGCAAGGGTCTTGGTTTATAGGATAGTCAAATACAAGCATGTGGACCTCTGGTCATTCTGGTGCCATAGGTGGCATCCAGAATCACAGTAGGGTTGGAGGTAGTAGTGACGCCAGTTCTCTCTTCTAGACACAGTTCTGTGACAGCAGTCCGTAAAACTTTACTTTGGGAAGAAAATGATTTAATATAAAGCATCCCAATTTGAGTAAAAGGAACCCTGATGGTGCAACAGTTAAGCACTCGGCTGCTTACCAAAAGATTGGTAGTTCGAACCCAGGAGAAAGACCCAACTATCTGCTCCTATAAAGATATCGGCTCCTAAAAACCCTATGGGGCAGTTCTACTCTGTCCCATGTGGTTGCTATGAGTTGAAATCATCTTGGTGGCACCTAACAACAACAACAACAATTTGAGTAAGAAAAAATACTGATTGTTGATGATCACATTGATGAGAAAAGTTCCCTCCAAAGGAGGTAATTAGAAGTGATGTTCCAGCAGCCAACCCATTGCCATCAAGTTGATCCCGACTCATAGTGACCCTAAAGGACCCTAAATCCATAAGATTTCCAAGGAGCCACTGGTGGATTCAGACTGCCAACCTTTTGGATAATAGCCAAGCTCTTAACTACTGCGCCACCATAGTGCTGTGTGATACCTTTAAGGAGGGCAGGTGAGCTGGTAGTGGGTATGTCTGTGAGTTTGTCTGTCCTAATCATGCACGTGCTTTCAGAGTCTGCTCCAGGCAATTGGATGAACACATGGTCAGCGGGGACCAGGAGAATCTCTTTCCTGAGAATTTGGGGTAATGATTCATCTGTGTGGTGCTCAGGCTGGTCACGGTCGGGCCATATCCAAGTGTAAGTGGAGAAAGCTGGTCTACATCAAGGTGTCTCAACCTCAGCCCTACCGATATTTCGGGACAGACAATTCCTTGTCGTGGGGCTGTCCTGTGCATTGTAGGATGTTTCCCAGCATCCCTGGCCTCTACTCACTAGATATTGACAATCAGACATGTTTCCAGACATTGCCAAATGTCCCATGGGGGACAAAATTGTTCCTGGTTGAGAACCACTGTCTACATACCGGAAGACAAATAAAGTGGGTGTAAAGAGAGAAGCCTGGAGGAGGCACTGTGGAGCCTCAGAGGGACACTGTGTTTCTCAAGACTTTCCAGTTCTGGT
>NW_004444054.1:5647004-5648895 GCF_000243295.1 Trichechus manatus latirostris
TTTGATATTCAAAGGAATACCCTGGAATTTGGCTGCTTCCTAAATTTGTCGTTCAGAAGTAAACATGGTTGGGGAACGTGAACGACTCTTTACCCAAGTCACAATAAACTTGTGGTGGGCAGAGTTTTAGTAGTTCAAGAGAGTTTGAAGAGGGAATTGCTCTAAATCTTATCTAATCTCAAGATTCTGTCTGAAATCTAACCCAAGCTGGACATTTCAGTTGGATACAAGAATTTTCTTTCTATCCTCTAGAACGTCCATTTCTGTGTAACCAGTACTGTCAAAGGCTGTTTCACTGTGTCTTAAAGGTGGGCACTTATCTGTGTCAACAGAAATCAGGTTCCCAAGACTTTCCTTCACGGCCAGTCGTGAGCACTGAGCTACTCAAAGGACCATAAGTACGTGCTTCTGACAGTATATACCGGTAAGTAATGCATGCAAATCCAAGACTAACCTTTCCTATAGTCAGAGCCTCAAGTGATCGGCTATGCTGCAGCCAAAGTGAGCTGGGGGAGAATGTCAAAGCTGCTGGCTGACTCTCAATGACACAGATGGCCGGACTTTGCTCAAGGCAGCCTGCTACACTTCAGAGGACCCTTCCTAGGCATGAAGGAAAACCGAAAGATTAGTGCACCGTGTCTAGAGCTGGTTGTTGCAGGTAGGTGCTGTCAAGTTGGTTACAACCCATAGCTGGCAAAACCAGGCTATAGAGCGTCTCTAAATCCAGACATCTCACCTCCTCATGGCAGACGTATACCTTGTTGGCTGGAAGTATACAATGTCAAGTGCCCCATTAAGTTATTCTCTTGTGTCCTGCTCACCCACTATCTAGTCCTTAACACAATGAGATTATCTCAAGTTTCAAAATTTTTTTTAAAGTAGGCTTTGACTATTTCCCCTTCTTCTTTGCGCTGATAATCACCTTTCTAAAAGGAAGCACATATTTGCCTTGTCTGTTTGCTATTGCCGACAGTTTTTGTGCTAAGTCTTATCCTCCTATTTTATACCCTTTGCCATTTACCACCTTCAAATGAATTATAATAACTGTATATGGGTAACAAATTTATATTATAATGGCGCTAGGGGATATGTATCACATCTACTTAGTTAAAGAAGATATGATTTTTCCCATATGGTTCAATTTTCTGTATTTCATGAGTGCTGACTAGTTTAATTGCTCTTGCCTTAGCCTTATTTATGATCGTGTCTACCATATCTTATAAACATCAACTTTAATACGGTGGAACTAATGGGATGTGGAGTTAGAAGACCCAGGTTTGTGTTATACTTTCTCTATGACCATGGGCAAGCCACTTAACCTTTCTGATTATCTACATCTCTAAAATAGTGAAATGAATAGGGTGGTTAAGAAAATCAAACCAAGAAACATATGTCAAAGTACTCTGTAAAATAAAAAGTGCTCTAATAGCCCCCGGGTGGTGCAAAGAGTTAAGATTGGTGATTCGAACCCACCCAGAGGTGCCTGGGAAGACAGGCCTGGAGATCTGCTTCAGAAAGGTCACAGCCTTGCAAACCCTGTGGATCAGTTCTACTGGCAGAGGTGGGGTTGCTGTGAGTCAGGATTCACTCGATGGTAACTAACAACACCGTAGAGTCTAAACTGCAATTCACAAAGGATCTGTTTATCTGCATCCTTGTTTAGAATCGTATTGTAATATGGGCTCATGCATTCAGCCCCCCTTTTGCCTCCAGCACAATATTTATTATTTTTCCAAATATTGGAAGTTAAGTGGTACTGATGGTCAGCTAAACAACCAGCGTGTTGATCTGTGTACAGTAATGAAGTACAGGTATCCCCCACGTTTTGAAGGTTCGCTTTGTGCCACTTCGCTTTTACCAAAGACCTACATTTGCACCTGTCTTCACTAAC
>NW_004444054.1:5650004-5650931 GCF_000243295.1 Trichechus manatus latirostris
GTGGAAGAGATGAACATTAACATAACCATTTAGCTGTAATTATAAATACATCAAATGTGATGCAGTTTTAATTATACAAGGCCAACTGCAAATGCAGAATGTGAATATGCGATTTTAATTAAGATACATGCATAATCACCGGGGTACTTCTCACAGGGAAAGGACGGGAAAGTTCATTTTCCCTCCTCTTTCCCCCGCTTCCCTTAAATGCTAGCCTTGTTCATTAAATCCCCTAATATCCCTGGAAATGTTCTGCTCTAGTTCTCCTTGATTGCTCATAGACACTAGGAGCTAAAACCCCAATCCCCCTGAAAACCAGTGTGAGAGTGTCTGAAAGGCTCACTTTACTTTTTGAGGAGAATGGCATATGGTCCACGCTGTTCCCATTTGTATTGTCCCTAACCAAATATCTCAACAGAAGTGGATTTCTGACCCATCAATCATTTAAATGAAGATATTTAACATAAACATGCAAATAAACCAAAACTAAACCCGTTGCCATTGAGTGGATTCCGACTTATAGAGACCCTATAGTAAGAACCGTATTGTACTATAAGTTTATAAGGGTATCCAAAACCAAACCAAACTCATTGCTGTCGAGTTGATTCCTACTCATAGCGACCCTACAGGACAGAGTAGAACTTCCCCATGGTGTTTCCAAGGCTGTAAATCTTTTATGGAAGCAGACTGCCACATTTTTCTCCCAGGAAGCTGCTGGTTAGCAGTTGAGCACTTAACCAATGCGCCACCAGGGCTCCTTTGTATGAGCATACTTGGTTCAAAGATTGAAAGCTATTTTCGATATACATCTCTTTACTTGTTTTCTTGTATTCCCCTGTCATGGATTGAATTGTGTCCCCCCAAAATATCTGTCAACTTGGCTGGGTCATAATTCCCAGTATTGTATAATTGTGTACCATTTTGTAA
>NW_004444054.1:5653577-5779073 GCF_000243295.1 Trichechus manatus latirostris
GCCTAGCAACAAAGCACTTTCATTTTACAATACTGGCTGCAATCTGGCTACTCAAAACACAATGAGAAGAAAATTTTCATTCATCTGCTTAAAGATTTGCCACTGTTATTTCAAATATTTAAGTAGATTTCTCAGAAACATAGTGGAATTAAAAAAAAACACCTACACATACAACAAAATTAGTGCCTTTTATTCTTTCAGTGTCTTTTTGGGAGGTTTTACTCTTCAACATCATCTCAACCAATATCACAATGATCATTATGAAGATTATTTACCAGAAGCATATATTAAAAGCAGCTTCCTGGATTGTAGAGAAGGTCTCTGTTACTGTGGTATAGAAGTATTTCACTGAAGAGCACCTTAACAATACAAATGCATTTACACAACCTTTCATGTTGCTTTACCAAGAGTTTCTGGAGTCATTTTAATAAGCAATCAGCAATAATTGAGGCGAGTGAAAAGTGTTTTGCGATTTAAGTACCAGCAAACTTGACTTTGCAACATTATCGCTATCCTTAATTACGAGCCACAAAGATGATGATTGTCTTTTGTCAGTTCACCAGAAAGCAGCTTGCTTGTTTCCAACTGTGTATGCATCCAGTTCAGAGAAGTATCAGAGGGAGAGTTGTTTCAGTGCTCGTTGAGTGGGTGGGTTTCTGGGTGGTCAGAAATCCTGTTTTGTCATTTAATTCTGTGACTCAGAGATGTTCCCCACGCACCATCTCTGAGAACTGAGTATAAGATCCTGATAGATACAAAGTTTAACCCACATGCAATACTTGCTGGTTTAAGAGTAACGAACGGGGAATGAACGTTCTGTCTAACGTTTTTAATGAACATAAAATTACCAAAATACTAATCTTGTCTTACTGCTTTTCAGTCACTAATTTCCAAACAACTAAAAAATATATGGCCAGTTAGCCAGTTGCCGTCGAGTCAATTCTGACTCATGGCAACCCCGTCTGTGTCAAAGTACAGCTGTGCTCCATAGGGTTTTCAATGGCTGGTTTTTGGAAGTAGATCGCCAGGCCTTTCTTCAGAGGCACCTCTGAGTGGATTGAAACCTCCAACCTTCGGTTAGCAGCTAAGCGCATAAACGGGTTAGCACCACTAAGGGACAGGCGGATGGATTCTCTCTTCCTCTCTCTCTCTTTATCTATATATTCATCCAGCTGAAAATATTCGGGGAAAAAAAGTTCCAAAAACAAAACTTGGATTTGCCGCACGCCGAGCACTATGCTGAATCCACTCGAATGAAGTGACGTGTAGGCATCCCCTGCTGTCCCTGCTGTAGACTTCCGCCACAGTCCCTCAGTCTCTCCAGCGCTGGCTGTTGGAACATCATTCACTTCGCGTCTTGTGAATTATTCCCTGAACAATACAGTACCGTATAACAACTGTTTATATAGCGTTTACCTTGTATCTGGCATTTTAAGTAATTTAGAGATGATTTAAAGTATATGGAAGGTTATGTGCAAATACTATGCCATTTTATACAAAGGATTTCAGTACCCTCAGATTTTGGTACCCTCTAGGGTCCTGGAACCAACCCCATGGATTGTGAGAGACGACTGAATTAAAACGACAGTGACCATAATCAGGATCTAATCTCAAACATCACATCGGGAAAGTCACATCACTCTCCCTTTCTAATCACTCTTTAATCCTAGCCCGTGTTTTATTTTTTTCTACAGCACTCAAAACTATCCGAAGTTATCAGGTGCATTTATGTGGTTACAGACTTACTGTCTCTCCCCTGCTAGGCCCCGGGGACCTACAAGGACACAGGGATGATGCCGGTCTGGTTCACCACTGTATCATCAATAGCTAGACCAGATCCTGGTAGCTAATCAAAGCTCAGTGTATATTTGTTGACTGAATGAGTACATTTCAAAGTGCCGTAGGGTCACGACCAGCCAGATTCTCCAAATTATGTGTCATGGAAGTCTATTCTTATGGAATTTTAATAACTATTATATGATAAAGGAGATCTAAGGTCAAATAAAATTTGAGAATTGATGGAGTAAACAGCAGAACAGATTTTTGTTAACAGTAGGATTTCCCAGAATCTTTAAGATGCTAATTTTTTGATCCCACAGCCCTCTTTTTTTAGGAAACGTCTTGAGCAGCATTTAGAGAAACAGACTTTGAGAAATATTGCTGCATAGCAATGAGGACAATTCTGGTTGTTTGGATTTTTTTGTGGTTTGGATTATGTATGAACAGAAATATATTACAAGAGAACTTAAATGAGGTAATCCATGTAACAAGGTCAATACATACCGTGAGATGTGTGTGGGAAAAAGGTGAAATTGTAAATATTCGAGCCTTTGGTGTTGCTGAAGCCTAATCTTGTCACCGTGTTCCTTTTTCGAGCCTTGTAACGTCCTGGGAGCAGCAGCTCAGGGCCTTGTTGCAAAATATGGAGACAAGGAAAAGCAACAGTTCTGATTTTACACCGTGACCTTCGTGACCTTCTTGTACAGGCAGCGTATTCATCAGTAATTAGATGCCTTTTTCTTTTTTCTAGAATAGCCTCTTTTAGTTTGTCTGTTAATCACAAATGGTTGGCATTTAAGAAACTCTTTTGGATCTTGATCTTGGGTGTATATATTTTTTCTGGACTTTCAGTAAGATTTTTTTTAATGATCTTTTGACTTCCTATGGGATTAAAAAAACATTAGTTTTTCCTGCCATGCATTTGATATTACATTCCAAAACAATGCCATTATTTTGTAATTTTTTTTCCTAAAACTGAGTGATCAAATGGTTTTTCTCCTGCTGATCATGTCCCTCCAGATGTTATGATGTTAAATTTAACACTATTTGGCGTAAACAGAGTTGTCCTATCTTAGATAGTTTCTGCATCATTTTTTATTGCTCAGAATCTAGTCGAATTTATTTCTTTTCCTCTAACCCGTTGCCATCGAGTCTATTCTGACTCATAGTGACCCTATAGAACAGAGAAGAACTGCCCCATAGTGTTTTCGAGGAGCCGCTGTTGGATTTGAACTGCTGACCTTTGGGTTAGCAGCTGAGCTCTTAACCACTGGGCCACCAGGGCTCCTCTTTTCCTCTAGTAATCTGAAATTACTTTTTCAAGGGTATTGTGATATAGTTGATTAAAAAAATTCTGTATTTGGTTCTGGTGAATTATTTTGCCATGGTTTAGCGGTGTTGTTTTATGTCACCAAGACGATTCTGACTGACAGCCACCCTGTGGATAACAGAAGGAAACACTGCCCAGTCCTGCACCATCCTCACAATCGTTGTTATGCTTGAGCCCATGCTGCAACCACTGTGTCCATCCATCTCGTTGAGGGTCTTCCTCTTTTTTGCGGACCCTCTACTTTACTAAGCATGATGTCCTTCTCCAGGGACTGGTCCCTCCTGACAACATGTCCAAAGTATGTAAGACGAAGTCTTGCCATCCTTGCTTCTAAGAAGCATTCTGGCTGTAGTTCTTCCAAGACAAATTTGTTTGTTCTTTTGGCAGCCTGTGGTATGTTCAATATTCTTCACCAACACCATAATTCAAAGGCGTCAATTCTTCTTTGATTTTCGTTATTCACTGCCCAGCTAGCACGTGCATATGAGGCGATTGAAAACATCACGGCTTGGGTCAGGTCCGTCTTAGTCTTCAAGATGACATCTTTGCTTTTTGACACTTCAAAGAGGTCTTTTGCAGCTGATTTTGCCCAATGCAATGCGTCCTTTGATTTCTTGACTGCTGCTTCCATGGGTGTTGACTGTGGATCCAAGTAAAATGAAACGCCGTGGTTGAACATACTCCTCACCACTAAACACTGTAATTTTGCCTCGCCCTCAGTACGGTAAAACATTTCCTTCTAGTCGTATTGCGGGTTAGGTGACATCTTAGTTACCTCGTGCCACTGTAACAGAAAATACCATGAGTGGGTGCCTGTAAAGAACAGAAATTTCTTTTCTCACAGTTCAGTGGGTTAGAAGTCCAAAATGATGGCATGGCTCTAGGGGAAAGTCCTTCCTTGTCAGTAGCTTAGTAAGGCCTTTGACATTCTTGGCATTCCTTGCTGTTCCTTGTCTTCCCCTTCGGTGTGTCTCTGTGTCTATGCTGCTCTTTTAATAACTCAGAAGTAATTACATTTAGGATCCACCCTCTACAGGTTAACATAATGTAAAAAAAGAAAACCTTTTTTTTCCCAAACAGGGTCATATTTACAGGTATTGGAGCCCTGGTGGCACAGTGGTTAAGAGCTACGGTTGCTAACCAAAAGGTCAGCAGTTGGAATCCACCAGCAGATCCTTGGAAATCTTATCAGGGCACTTCTACTCTGTCCTCTAGGGTCGGGATGAATCGGAATTGACTCAGTGGCAACAAGTTTGGTTTGGTGGCGCAGGGGTTAAGTGCTTGGCTGCTAACCAAAAGGTCTTTGGTTTAAAACCACCAGTTGTTCCACAGGAGAAAGAAGTGGCAATCTGCTTCTGTAAAGATTCACAGCTTCGGAAACCCTATGGGGCAGTTCTTCTCTGTCCTACAGGATCGCTATGAGTTGGAGATTGACCTGACGGCAATCAGTTTGGGTTATTTATTTTTGTACCATTGAGTTGATTCCAGCTCATAGTGAGTTAGCAGCTGAGTGCTTAACCACTGTGCCACCAGGGCTTGTTTTTAGAGGTACAAGGGTTAAAATTTCAACACATAAACTGGGGAGGACACAATTAAATCCATAGCAGGTTGTCTATGTCTGTGGTTCCTAATTTGCAGGCCATGATTTCCAGTGGGTCACAGTTACTTCGTGAGACTAAGCAGTGTCTGTAGACTGAACAAATACTGTCTTGCATGCATGCAAATCAGTCTTTTTCAAATACAAGTAGACACTTAAGATGAATAAAATTCAAGTTATTGGAAAGCATTATTAAATTCATAGAAGTTTTTTGTGTATTTCCTCAGTAAGAAAGTAGTAAATATGTAAACACTATCTTATAAGGGTCTAAGAAATGTTTTAATGTTAAAAAAAAAAAAGATCCTTATTTTCAACCTTAAGGGCCTCCATGTTACTTCCTTCTTGTAGTAAGAGTTTTGCTCTATTATAGTGTGCGTTCTTGTCCCAACACAGAATGGCAATCCCTATATTTCCTTTTCTCTTGCCTTTCAAATTATACCCTGCAGTGTGCCAAATGGTTTTAAAAAGTGTGGTACCCTCTTTACTTTAATAATATTTGTTCATCCATTGAAAAATATGGATAGAGCTCAAGCTGAGTGGCTTGCATCCTTTGTTATGTATAAGAACAAGTGTGGAGCTTCAAAAACTAGAGACAACTTCCTTCCACCCCTCCACTTCTGGATCTCCACCTCCTGGGGCGGGGGGCAGGGTGATTGGGCATCTGTTTTAAAGAGTCCCCTAGGAGATTCAAATGCATAACAAGTGGTGGGAACCAATTGCCCGCTGTGTGCTGTGGGCCCTGTGCTTGGTTCTCAGGCATACAAGAGTGAAAAAACTAGACTTGGGAATCGTCTCGTCTTAGAGCTTGTTCTTCTGGGAATCCTACAGCAACTTCTCTTTGAATCCAGTCAGCTTGCCATCCAATGTGTTAGAGCTCCTGCAATTATTACATAAAAATGGCTTATTTAATTAGAAAATGCCAGATCTCAGTGTTTGATTCTTGGCCTTAAAAGCTCAGATACCAGAATGTCTGGCTCTAAGCTGCAGGCCTGGCAAACTGAGTGTGCAATGCCTGGCACATAGACATTAATCAATAAATAGTTGAGTTGAATGAACAATCAAGTAAAAGAGCAATGCTTAGTACAAAGGAATTGTTTGCTAACTCCAGAATTTCAATTACTAGTGGTGGGAAAACATTGCCTAGAGGCAAAATTTTTGATTCACAGAAAATGGTCACTTACAAGCAAAGCTGTTCCTATTACATCTCCCAAGTCTATTAAATTTCAAGCATATTATAGTCCTTACTGCCAAATGTTACAAATTGTCCTTAATTCCAAGAAGAATGAAGTAGATTTAGGCTTTTTTCTATGGACGTACTTAGCTTTTTTATTTTTTTCTGGTTATTGTTATTGTTCCGACTTCTGATTTTCTTTTGGCAAGGGTCAGAAGACTTTGATTCTGCTACTTGCTTGTTGAGTGGCCCTGGGAAAGTTTGTGCCCAGTATCTCCTCATCTGTAAAATGGATAGAACAATGTTTACAGCATCCTATTGTTAGGACACCAGAAAACATATGAAAACACACTTAACACGATAACATAGAGAAATCGATCACTGCTGTCCCTTTGACTCCAACTCATGGCGACCTTACGTACAATACAATGAGATGCTGCCCGGTCCTGTGCCCTCCTCAAGATCAAACGCATGTTCAAATCCATCATGGCGACTGTTGTGCGAATCCATCTCACCGAGGGTCTTTCTCACCCTCTCTAGACCTCCACTTCACCAAGCACACTGTCCTCCTCCAGTGATTTATCCCCCGATGACATAGCCGAAGAAAGTGAGTTGGACGGTGTTCTGTTGTGATCCGTAAGGTTTTCATTGGCTAATTTTCAATAGACACCAAGCCTGTTTTCCTAGTTTGTCTTAATCTGGAGGTCTGCTGAAACCTGTCCACCGTGGGTGATCCTGCTGGCATTTGAAATACTAGTGGCATAGCTTCCAGCATCACAGCAGCATGCAAGCCACCACAGTACAATAAACTGTCAAACGGGTGGTGGAACATAATACATAAGAAGTGGTAAATACATGTAAACTGGATATGAATATACTCCAATATACTTCACTTTACAGATGAGGAAACTGAGACCTAAAGAGTTTAATCAACATTCTCAAGGTCCCACAGTGATCTAGGACCGGATGCATGCTTGGGATGTGGTGACAGGGGTACAGGGCATAGAGAGGGGTGTGTCATGATTATAGAAACATCTCTTATAGTTGGAAGGTGGCATGAGTAGGACTCTGTCAAGCAAGTATGAATCTATAACAAAACTCCTGAGAATGGAAGTGAGGTTAATGTTAAAAATAATAGTCATAAAGTGAGTGACCATAGGTGAGAGGCACGTTAGGACTTATATGGCCCACATACAAGGAGGGGGAAGCAGGAGGAATGGTGTGTTGGTTATTTATTTCGCAGTCATGCTGCACAACAAACCACCCCAAAACTCAGTGGCTTAAAATAGTAACAGGTTATTGGTCATGTGTCTGAGGTGATAAAAACAAAACAAAACAAAACAAAACGCATTGCCGTCGAGTCGATTCTGACTTATAGTGACCCTATAGGACAGAGTAAAACTGCCCATAGGGTTTCTAAGGAGTGGCTGGTAGATTCCAACTGCCAACCATTTGGTTAGCAGCCACGCTTTTAACCACTGCACCACCAGGGCCCTGTCTGGGGTAATAGCTGCCAGCTAATCCAGAATGGCCTCAGCTAGGATGACTGGGGTGGCTTGGTTCTGCTCCACATGTCTCTGACCTTCCATTAGGCCAGCCCAGGCATGTTCTTACATTGATGGCAGAGTACGAGAGTGAGTAAGCATCAACACACAGTGCTTTTCAAGACTTTGTATCATACTTGTTAATATTCGTTGACCAAAGCAAGTCCCAAGGCCAAATCCACTTTGAGAGTAGGGCGTGTTCCTTTATTAGGCCTATATTCTGCTCTCTATGAATGGTTTTTCAGTCCATTGTTCTCCACAACTCTTATCTTTGCCCTCTGAGATGTTCTTATTTTTCCATTTTCTTCCTTGGCCACTTCTGAAGAGATATTAGAAGATTTGAACAACTTTCTCAGTTTACTTCCTGCCCACAGAATGTTGGAGACCCAGAGGCTTTATTAATTCTAGACAATCAGTGGTTTAAAATTAAAGAATGTTTATTACTTATGCAGATAGGATCTTGGTTGGGCTTGTATATCTGGGGTCTGGCTGTTTGTCAGCTGTTCTGGACAGTCTTGGCTAGGATTACTGGAGTAACTTGGCTCTGCTCCAGCAGGCTATTCCAGTTACGTTCTCACGGCAATGGCAATGCTCAAGAACAAGGAAGAATCAATGTGTGAGTGCTTTTCAACATTCTGTGCTAACATCTCATTGACCAAGGTAAGTCACTTGGCCAAGTCCAAGGGTGGAGAGTTATGCCCTGCCCATTAAAGGGTGAGGCTATAGGAGCAGGTGAAAAATTGAGGTCATTAATGTAAATGATGTTTCACAGATGAAGAGTGAGAAAAGATGTTGCTTCTAGTGCTGGGCCCAGAAAGGAAACTGAGTGGTCCAAGACCCAGTGTTTAACTGGGAATCAAGCCCAGGCATACTCTGGTAGTAAACTTTTGAAATCAGAAGACAGAATGGGGGTCCAACCCAGCAGTGGGGCACCATGACCATAATAACGGGGACAGACCAGAAGTGGAGTCAAAGTGAGGAGAGTGTGATAACTTGAATTGTAGTAATGTGTCCTTTCATGAAAAAAGTTCACCCAGTTGGTGGAAGATTTTGGGAGTAGAATCCAGTCCTCTAGAGTACTGGACTAGTTCTGACAAGAACTGGTAGTCTTAAGGCTCTAATCATGCTAGTCCAGGTTCAAGGTTAAGCTCTGTCCTATAATGAATGAGGAGGAACTGGGGTACCAGGGGGGAAATAAGTGGACTCTTGGAAATGGGTAGGCAAAAGAACAGAGACTATCACAGCTGAGACACAGGCGCCAGGAATGCTGATGGTAATGGGGTGTAGACTCCCAATTTATCGCTTAACTGAATCAAGATTGTTTCAGAAACTTGAGTGGATTGAGTCCCATAGCCCTTTACATTTGTGAAATATTTGCACATCCATCATTTCATCTGATGCTCGTATTGTGCAAGGTAAGCAGAGCAAGCATCATTATTTCAAATTTTCATATGAGGAAACTGGGACTCAGAAACGTTATATGACTTGCCCCGAGTTAATGAGCCAGATATCCTGACTCCAGGAACTCCCTCTATTGATGCCGAACACTCAGTGAGGAGTGATGTTGCTCTGGCAGGGTACTGCAGGAGACCTCCCCAGATGAAGCATACAGATGGTTCTTTCACAATGTGCAGTGCAGAAATGGCACAGAGGAAAAGTAAAACTCTGACGAGAGTCTTCAATTTTCCAGACATCTCTAGAAAGCCTCATTCTAGTCAGAGCAAGAGAATCTGGCAAATTCTTATCTTACCTTGTTTAAAGAGTAGAGGAATCAAAGAGACAGAGATGCTCTACGTGATCGATGTCTCATTATCAAAGAGTGGGTTAAACCAACCAAACCAAACTTGTTTCCATCGAGTCGATTCCAAACTCATAGCGACCCTGTAGGACAGAGTAGAACTGCCCCACAGGGTTTCTTGGGAGTGGCTGATGGATTCAAACTGCCAACCCTTTGGTTAGCAGCCATGGCTCTTAACAACTGTGTCACCAGGGCTTAGCAATGCGGAAATGAATGGAGAAAGTGTTAAGTCTGAAACTGAGAAAGGTCTGAGAGTTTACCCTACTTACAAGCTCAGAAGTTAGCCTGGCACAATTATATATCGATATTTTGACAGAAGACAAGAGGTCTCTGGATCACAGAACAGACTATTACTCACAGAGTATCTTAATGCCAGTTCCTGAGCCCCAGCTCCACAGAGCGACAGGATGAGTTACCCAGAATGCTTTAGTTAAACAACAGTGAAAGAAAATTGTTCTTCTTGCTAAGAATGGCCAGGGAGGCTCCATTAATGGGAATGAGTGTGGCAATGGGGGTCGGTAAGAAAGTTGGATGAGAAGTGGGGGAGAGCAAGGATAAACCAGAACTCACATGTACTTGATGGAACTTATAAAGATGGACTGGGATCTGTGCTGAACTCTTCATTGTCTCCAAGGCCTCATCTTTGATGATAGGGGATGTCCACCAGGAGCAGCTGGCACCCTTTGTTACAGAGTCAGAAAAGTTGAAGGAGGGGAAGCCTGGCTGCTTCCCCAGGTCAACAAGGTAAGCAGGCAGATAAATAATAACCTGCAGGGGCTGTGACAGCTCTCTTGCCCTGATCTGACTTTCAAAACCTAAAAAGCAGTATAGCTGCTACTTCACTTCCATCTTCCAAATCTCATGCAACGTGGTGCTTGGTGTTCGTGCTAACCCAGAATTACGCAGGGGAGGAAATTCTGGGAAATGAGATTTCAGCTTAGCTAAGTTGACTCTGTTCACTTCGCCTACACCCTGTGTCTGTTTGGACCTGTTTGGTGGACTTGGAGAGACCCTTGATTACTCCCTTCACTAGGCTTTCAGACTGCTCCAGAATCTTTCAGCAGTCTCCTCTCTGTGGAGTCCTTGCATGTTGCTGTGGAGTCGATTCTGACTTATAGCGACCCTACAGGACAGAGTAGAACCACCCCATAGGGTTTCCAAGAAGCGGCTGGTGGATTCGAACTCCTGACCTTTTGGTTAGCAGTTGTAGTTCTTAACTACTGGGCCGTGGAGTCCTTGGGTGGCACAAATGGTTAACGCACTTAACTTCTAACTGAAAGGGTGGGAAGTTTGAGTCTACCCAGAGGCACCTCAGATGAAAGCCCTGGCCTTGTAGTTCGGAAAAATCAGCCACTGACAACTCTGGGGTGCACAGTTCTACTCTGATACCCACGGGATCACCATGAGTTGGGGTCAACTCAGCAACTGGTTTTTAAGCATATTCTCTTCTCTGCAGTGAACTGTTCCAGAACCTCTATCTTTTTCTTCTATTTGTGTTACTCTTGACTCTCATTTGTACTCTCTACTGAGATTCCACATCTCTCTGGAGCTGGTGTGGCTGGGTACCTGGCAAGGGCCCAACCAATTCTCTACTTACAGGATCGAGTACCTCATGGTTACTACACTTTGTCCTGTTTCCTTATGATTTTTAAGCTTGTTTATACTGAACTGGGTGCACGTTGTGTTTCTGCAGGGGACTGTTCCTCATTAGGGAGTCTATCCTGTGTGGGTCTCTACTGAACCCAGACCTGACTGTTTCTCTGATTCGGAGCAGGTCAGTAGGTTATTTTCCTCACAAAGAAAAGCAGTATGCTCTGGCACAGCTGGTTGACATTTTCAGGAGGATGCTAGAAAGAAGCTGACATTCATTGGTTTTTGCCAGTCTCTCTTCATCTAAATTGTCCCATTTGGCTTGGTCTGCTGGCTCTCTTCTATTAGAATTGTGGATGTAAGGAACAGTTTCTCTTGGTTTATGAGCTTAAACCCAAGTGTATCAACATGTGTCTTGCTAGGAAAGAGATTTACATAAATTTTTCTGGGCCGTCAGATCTCTGTGAAGAGCGTTTCCACGTTCCAGATGTAGGACATGCATGTGCGAATCCCATGTGGGTTCACAGTTCACTAACTTGTCAATGGCCACCCAGAGACAACAAGTGATTCAATGTACTGATTCTGTAATGACTAAAGACCCAGATACCACCCTCCTTTTGGCACTGTTTAAAATTTGGGCAAGGAGCCACATTTTTGAGGCGAGGCAAATTGCATTTCCCTCTTTAAAAAAAAAAAAAATCTTTAGCACTTTCGAATAAGCAATATTTGTCTCTCAATTAGTATTAACAGCTAATGAGAGTGCAGCGGGGTGGCAGAGCTCTCATCTACCAGCAGGCAGCTTGTTTTATTTTTTTCAATGCCGCTTAAAGATTATTTGAAACATCTCCTTCAGAGACCAGTGTGCAGGGACCCACCCAGGCCCAGTCAGAATTTGAACAGATCCAAAATACAATATCAGTGATGGATGCAGAAGCTCACGGTTTGGTTCTGGGGTTTAATTAGATAAGTGTAGCAGCTGCTTTTGGGGGAAGGCAACTTGATGGGACACAAAGCTGTTATGTGACTTTCCATCTACAGGATACCTATTGGAGCGGAAACAGAAGCAAGCCACTAGCAATTGAAATGATGACATTTCTTTCTGTGCGGAAATGAGTAGAAGCCTGACAGGGGAGGAGGGAGAAACATGTTGTAATTAAAAAGATGGGCTTGAAACTTCTATTGCATTTGCAGATGATCTTTGTTGTTGTTGTTAGCTGCTGTTGACCCATGTACAACAGAAGGAAACCATCCCCTTAATCAGTTGGGGATCAGACTGTGGTGATCCACAGGGTTTTCGGAAATAGGTCACCAGGCCTTTCTTCCTAGGCCATCTTAGTCTGGAAGCTCCACTAAACCTGCTCAGCATCATTGCAACACACAAGCCACGACTACAGGGTGGCTGCACCTGAGGTGAATGGGCCAGGAATTGAACCCGGGTCTCCCGCGTGGAAGGCAAGAATTCTACCATTGAACCACCGACGTCGCTTGATGATCTTAACACGCACAAAAACCAGAGAGCTGCAGTGAAGCAAAGATCTGGCAAGCCACGTATAAGGAACCTACGTGTGTGGCCGTTTCAGCCTATACCAAGTCACACTTAAAAATCCTCTTGTCTCAGACCCATCCTTCACCTTGAACGTGTTACTAGTTATGTCTGGTTATCTAATGCTTTAGCCATGTGGACAAATATCTTCCATAGCCTGCTTTGGAACCATTCTCTCTCTCTTTCTGAAAACTGGAGAATTTAAGCTGAGGTCCATAGTGTTCATTTTACTGAATCAAAGAGACTTGATAATGTTTAATCACAGTAAGAATTTGGAGTCTGCCTTATCACAAGCTAGAAATGACTAGAATACATCGTGTAGCGGCTGCCTGCAGCTAAACCCTTCAGTATATGAGGGTGACCTCTAGAAATGTGAGCAAAGCCAAAGAGAACAGTTCACTGAAGCTCCTTGCAAATGAAACATGGAAGGCTTAGAAAATGTATTCCACCAGAATGAGATTCAAGTACTGCCCATTAAAGCAATATTGTTTAATTGATCTTTAAACATCTCTGTCCGATAAAATGGAAGCCTGTTGAGGTGTTCTGTGTTGTGAAATAATTATAATAGTATTCCAGCCATCTATGAAACAAATTCTTAATTGCTTCTTGTCAATAACTAAAAAAAAGTGAAGTTCATGTGAATGACGAGTATTATTTTTGTTGCGTAGATTAAGCTTAACGAGCCTTCTCCTGATTGTTATAAATCAGTTTGTGAAAATTTTGAATAAATTTGATCTTCCAATGTTAGTAGGGGAGAAACAAATCCTTTCCATGGTGCCAGGCTCACGGGTTATTAAATTATCATTCCTTCACTGAGAAAGGGTTTGTGCACTATTTTTTCCATTCTACTGTGTGCTCTTGGTCGATTTGCTAACTTTGAGCCTCCGTTTCCTCATTTGCAAAATGGGCACAATTGCACCTGCCCTACTTATAGCGTGATTATGAAGAGCAGATTGGACGGAAGATGTCTTCAGATTTATACCTGAACATGGGTGCGTCCAGTAGTCTGCAGATACTCTTGTAAGAAGTCAACGGTGGCCTCTGTGGGACAATTCCCAGTAGTCCGTGCCACAAAGGCACCTGAGAACCGACTAGTCTCTCTCAGAGTTTTCACTGAGCAAGGGCAATAGCTAAGTGCTTGGGTTTCCAGAGCTTTTCCTAATGTCACTGTTGTGTGCAATCAAGTAGATTCCAACTCACAGCGACCCTAGGACAGAGTGGAACTGCCCCATAGATACGTTTTCTAGGCTGTAATCTTTAGGGGAGCAAATCACCAGGTCTTTTCTTCCTCAGAACAGCTGGCAGGTTTGAACATCGACCTTTGGGTTTGCAGCCGAGTGCTTAACCGCTGCCCTAGCAGTGCTTCTCTTTTGCTAAGAGTAATATTCTTATCACCTGCCTTTTTTAGGGAGGGGACGGTGTGTGTAGGATTATTGACACGTATATATAGACGAGGAGAATGATATTTTAGGTATGATTGAATGAATTACAAGTCAAAACTTAGACCCAGGTCTTCTATTATTATTCATATAGCCTATGGTCTATCTGCAGACAGTATGGCACACCAGTGGAAATGGACAGGTGGGCTATCCAGGAAATATGTGATTGACTTTGGAATTGAAGTGTAGAGATGCCACCAAAGCATGTAATTCATTAGAGCAGATAAATAAGCTTAACAGCAGGACTTGCCACAAGATACATCGTAGATAACTGTCTTGTGTATACATGGGAATTGTCTATATTGTGAGTCAAAAGAGAGAGAGAGAGACCATACCCCTTTTAGTTGCTTGCAATGATTGTTGATCGCTTGCAAGTGACGCTTCCATGCTTTTCCCTTGAAAAAGTAATTAATGAATATATGGTTCCTTTGTGTCTTTTCTAATTGACACCGATGTAAAAGCTGACAGCAATAAGTAGTAGGTTATTGCAGTACTTTGTCAAAATCTCTGAGGATAGAGATGGATGATAGTGCTTTAAACATCACCATACGTCCTAAAGTCGATCAATAAAAATTACTGATGATGGATTGAATTAGTGAACCAAAACCTGGTAGTATGCTGAGTGTAACATAGGCACAAGTATTTTGGATAAAGGGGATGGATGGAATGTAGGAAATATTAATAAAAAGTTAATGGATAGGTAATAAGTCCAGGGCTTGAAATGTGTAGACAAGCACTTAACTTGTAGAATAATAGCAATGGTGACGAATGATAACAGTAATTTTGTTTATTGGTACCCACTTCTCTTCCAGTCCAGTGAATAGTTTTTTTCCCAGGGTTCTAACTTGGGTTCTCCTTTCTCCCACTGCACACAGTCTCCTTGGGCTACAGTAGCCACCCTAAGGCTGTCTTAGTTTCCTAGTGCTGCTGTAATCAAATTACCAAAAGTGAGTGCCTTTAGAGAACACAGATTTATTTTCTCAGAACTCTGGAGGTTAGGAGTCCAAATTCAGGGTGGTGGCTCTAGCGGAAGACCCTTTTTGTCTTTTTCAGCTCCTACTAGCTGTCAGCAGTCCTTGGTGTTGTTGGGATTGTAGATGCATCTGCCTCCGTAGTCACGTGGCATCTGTCTTCCCTCTATGTGTGTGCCTCTCAGTGTCTGTTTTTCCTTTTTATAAGAGGTCTCTCAGAAGGGATTAGGTTCAGGACCCACCCTACTCTGATATGACCTATTGCATTAAAAAAGGAAAACCCCTATTCCCAAACAGGGTCACATTCACAAATACAGGGGTTAGGGCTCCAAAATCTTCTTGGGGTCACAATTCAATCCACAATAGACTGTATTTACCTTCTGAGTAGCAATGACCCAGCTCAAGCAACCTTCCACTTGCCTTAATCATACACACCTCTGAACAGTCCTATAGAACTTTCAAATATATCTCTATTATATTATGAAGTTGATACCATAGATCTGAATGAGATTGCCTAGAGAAAGGATGTAAAGTGAGAGGGGAAGAGGGCCTAGACTCAAAGATTAAGGAACTTTGGCATTTAAAGGCTAAGCAAACTCAGACTTTAAAGACAGAGCCAAAGATAGAGGAAATGAGTAGCCAGAGGGGTAGGAGAACATCAGGAGGGAGTGGTGTCACATGGAAAGGTAAAGGAAGAAAGCATTTCATGAAGAAGGGTGTGGGCAATATGAATGAGATGTCAGGTACGATGAGGACTGAAAAATACCCAATGGATTAAGCAACACGGAGGCCACTAGTGACCTTGGCAAGGGCTGTTTTAGTGGATATGAAGTGGGAAGAAAGCAGATTTCTGTGGATTGAGAAGTTAGCAGGGGTTGAATAAAGGGAAACAGAAAGTAAGGACAACAATCTCACCTAGAGTTGTTTTAAAGTCAATGACACCATTTCCATTTACTCCCTTGGAGTCACAGTTAAGACAAGCTGTGACGGATTCCTTCCAGAAAGGCCTCTCATCCATCTGGAGCTAAGGCTATTTTCAACACTCAGTGAGGCTCCTGGGAACCAACCAATCTTGTTGCCAGCCCACCTGGTCTAGGATTTCCAGGAGCAGCTGCCTGCTTGCAAAGAGGCCCAAGTCCTCTAATCTGTCAGAGACTGCTGGGCCCAGTTCTGTGGAAATTTCTAGGCCAGTTATTTTCCTCATGACTCATCCATGTTTATCATCCAAACCTAAAAAAAGCTCCTCCAGTCACATCCTCTCTGAAGTCCCAACCTCATGTGGCTCTGTCCTTCCTTCTCTCAGAACCAGATGTAATTATTCTCCTGCTAAACTTTTCCTGTGTACTCTTTAGCACTGCTGCTTGATGACAAGCAACTTCACGGACACCTTTAATTTAGACACAGAATCCTTCATCCATGTCTTGGTTCTAGTTAAAACCTTCCCTCTCAAGTGAACATCTCTCATTTCCCCACCCCATGTGCTTCAGAGTCTGGGACTTGGGGGTCTTCCTTGTCCCAATGTCATTTATAGATCTTACTCCCTCATCTGTCACTCCCCCCTTTCAGGGAGCTCCTGGGATCCTGGTCATCCCTGTCATCTCAGGTGCATCAAGGATCTCACAGTTCTCAGTATGTATAACCCACCCACCCTTCACCCTAGAATATTGTCTCCTTTTCTACCTCAACCCAACAGGAATGTGGTAGGATTTAATATAAACATATATCCTGAATCTGACCATTTCTTACCACCTCCCCGGCTCCCATCTAGTCCAGGCCACCACCATCTTTCAGCTGAACTACAATCACCTCCTAAGTCACTTCCCTGTTTCTCTTCTTGCCCCATGTTATGGATTGCACCGTGTCTTCTCAAAATTTGTGTTGAAGTCCTAACCCCTGTCTGTGAATGTAATCTTGTTTGGAAACAGGGTCTTTGATTTTGTTAAGTTAACATGAGGTCATATTGGCATAGGGTGGGTCCTAATCCACTCTGAGTGGTTTCCTATAAAAGAGAAAAAGAGACACAGAGAGATACACAGGGAAAATGGCCGTGTGATGACAGAGTTACGCTGCAGCTGCAAGCCAAGGAGTGCCTGGGGACCTGAGGAGCTGAGACAAGATAGGATCTTCCCCTAGAGACTTCAGATAGGACTTGGCTTTGTGGACTCCCTGAATTTGGACTACTAGCCTCCAGGACTATGAGACAATAAATTTCTGTTCTTGTAAGCCATCCAATTTGTGGTACTTTGTTATGACAGCGGTAGAAATGTTTTGGGGTGCTGTAGAGTCAATTCCTACTCACAGCTACCATATAGGACAGAGTAGAACTGCCCCATAGGGTTTCCTAGGCTATAATCTTTATGGGAGCAGATTGTCAAGTCTTTTCTCCCATGGAGCTGCTGGTGGGTTCAAACCGTCCACCTTTAAGTTAGCAGCTGAGCAGTTAACAATTGTGCCACGAAGAAGCTAATAAAAAAGAAAAAAAGAGAGAAAAACAGAAACCAAACCCGTTGACATTGAGTTGATTCTGACTTACAGCGACCCTGCAGGACAGAGTAGAACTACCCCATAGGGTTTCCAAGGAGTGGCTGGTAGATTTGAACCACTGACCTCTTGGTTAGCAGCTGAGCTCTTAACCACAGGAAGCTAATCCACCAGCCATATTCAACTTCCCATACAGCCAGCAGGGGAATCTTTTAAAAACGTATCAGACCATGTCATCTTCTACTGAAAACCCATTATGGGCTTTCACCACACTGAGATTGAAATCCAAAGCCTTTCATGACCTGGAGAGCCCTCTGTGGTCAGACTCTGCCCATCTCTCTGACCGTATCTTCTACCAGGCCCACCTTCCCAGGCTAATCTAGCCATACTGGAATTCTTTGACTCTAGCAAGCTCATTCCCTCCTCAGGGCCTCTGCCTGGGGCCCTCCTCTTGCAGACATTCATAGGACTTGCTTCTAGCTCCACTCAGCTCTCTGCTCAAAAGTCAACTCATTGAGAGCCCTCAGTGAGCACTTTATCAAAAATACTCTTCCTCCCTCTACCCCCAGTATCACTCTCTATCCTGACACCATGGACATGTAATATGCTGAATTACAGTGTTCGTGTGTGCTTGTTTAAGCCTCTTCCCTCCATTAGAAGCTAAGCGCCTTGAGGACAGGGATTTGCCTGTCTTGTTCACCTCTGTCTCCCTAGCACATGGAACATAGCACATCATATGTGCTAAAGAAAATAGATGTTGAATGAATGAATGAACAAACCACAATGATTCTCTCTTCTTCATTCATCAGGTCCTAAGGTCATAAAACAAGTGTTTGTGGAATCTCAGCTTGTTAGGGTATAAACACAAGAGGGTAAGTTTTTTCCCCCCCAAATTGTTACTACATTCTTGTTGTTGTTTTTAGGTGCTGTCGAGTCGGTTCCAACTCATAGCGACACTGCGTACAATAGAACGAAACACTGCCCAGTCCTGTGCCATCCGCACAATCGTTGTTATGTTTGAGTCCATTGCTGCAGCCACTGCGTCAATCCTTCTTCTTGAGGGTCTTCCTCTTTTTTGTTGACCCTCTACCAAGCACAATGTCCTTCCCTCCTGATAACATGTCCAAAGTACATGAGAAGAAGTCTCACCACCCTCACTTCTAAGGAGCATTCTGGCTATACTTTTTCTAAGACAGACTTGTTCATTTTCAAAGGCATCGATTCTTCTTCAGTCTTCCTTATTTATTGCCCAGCTTTTGCATGCATACGAGGTGATTGAAAATACCCTGGCTGGGGTCAGGCACACGTTAGTCCTCAAAGTGACATCTTTGCTTTTTAACACTTTAAAGAGGTCTGTTGCAGCAGATTTGTCTAATGCAATGAGTCTTTTGATTTCTTGACTGCTGCTTTCATTGGCTTTGATTGTGGATCCAAGTAAAATGAAATCCTTGACAACTTCAGTCTTTTCTCTGTTTATCACGATGTTGTTTATTGGTCCAGTTGTGAAGAGTTTTGTTTTCTTTATGTTGAGGTGTAATCCATACTGCAATCCATACTGATCTTCATCACTAAGTGCTTCAAGTCCTTTTCAGTTTCAGCAACCAAGGTACGTCATCTGCATATCACAGGTTGTGAATGAGTCTTCCTCCAGTCCTGATGCCCTCTTCTTCTTTATATAGTCCAACTTCTTGGATTATTTGCTCAGCATACAGATTGAATAAATATGGAGAAAAAATACAACCCTGACACACCTTTCTTGATTTTAAACCACGTAGTATCCGCTTATTCTGTTCAAATGACTGTCTCTTGGTCTATGTACAAGTTCTCCATGAGCACAATTAAGTATTCTGGAATTGCCATTCTTGGCAATGTCATCCCTAATTTGTTACGATCCACACAGTCCAATGCCTTTGCATAGTAGAAAAAACACAGGGAAACATCTTTCTGGTATTCTCTGCTTTCAGCCAAGATCCGTCTAACATCAGCAATTGTATTCCTTGTTCTACGCCCTCTTTTGACTCCAATTTGAATTTCTGGCAGTTCCCTGTCGATGTACTGGTACAACCGTTTTTGAATTATCTTGAGCAAAATTTTACTTGTGTGTGGTATTAGTGATATTGTTCAATAATTTCCACATTCTATTGGATCACCTTTCTTTGGAGTGGGCACAAATATGAATATCTTCCTGTTGGTTGGCCAGGTAGATGTCTTCTACATTTCTTGGCATAGACGAGTGAGCACTTCAGCGTTGCATTCGTTTGTTGAAACATCTCAATTGGTATTCCATCAGTTCCTGGAGCCTTGTTTTTTCACCGATACCTTTAGTGCAGCTTGGACTTCTTTCTTTAACACCATCAGTTCTTGATCACATGCTACCTTCTGAAATGTTTGAACATCGATCAGTTCTTTTTGGTGCAGTGACTCTGTGTATTCCTTCCACGTTCTTTTGATGCTTCCTGTGTCATTCAATATTTTGCCCATAGGATCCTTCTAAATTGCAACTCGAGGCTTGAATTTTTTCTTCAGTTCCTGCAGCTTGAGAAATGTCAAGTGTGTTCTTCCCTTTTGGTTTTCTAACTCCTGGTCTTTGCACATTTCGTTAGAATATTTACTTTGTCTTCTCGAGCTGCCCTTTGAAATCTCCTGTTCAGCTCTTTTACTTCACTATTTCTTCCATTCACTTCAGCTACTCTATGTTCAAGAGCAAGTTTCAGAGACTTTTCTGACATTCATTTTGGTCCTTTCTTCCTCTCCTGTCTTTTTAATGACCTTTTGCTTTCTTCATGTATGATGCACTTGATTTCATTCTACAACTTGTCTGGTCTTCGGTTGTTATTGTTCAGTGTGTCAACTCTAGAGATGAGCTCTAAATTCAGGTGGGATATACTCAAAGTCATAGGTTGTTGGTATTGCAAAATTCTATCATGCTATCTCTGGTGTCATTTCTACCACCAAGCCTATGTCTTCCAGCAACTGATCCTGCTTCATTGTTTCCAACTTTTGCGTTCCGATCACCAGTAGTTATCAATGCATCTTGAGTGCATGTTTAATCAATTTCAAACTGCAGAAATTGGTAAAAATCTTCAGTTTCTTCATCTTTGGCATTAGTGATTGGTGTGTGAATTTGAATAATAGTTGCAGTAGCTGGTCTTCCTTGTAGGCATATGGATATCATCCTATCACTGACAGCGTTGTACTTCTTCATAGATCTTGAAATGTTCTTTTTGACAATGAATGTCATGCCATTCCTCTTCAATTTGTCATCCCTGGCATTGTAGACCATATGATTGTCTGATTCAAAATGGCTAATACTAGTCCATTTCAGCTCACTAATGCCTACGATATCTATCTTCTAGTGTTCCATTTCATTTTTGACAACTTCCAGTTTTCCTAGATTCATACGTCATACATTCCACGTTCTGATTATTAATGGATGTTTCCAGCTGTTTCTTCTCATTTTGAGTCATGCCATATCAGCAAGTGAAGGACCTGAAAGCTTTACTTCATCCAGGTCATTAGGGTTGACTCTACTTTAAGGAGGTAGCTTTTCCCCAGTCATCTTTTGGGTACCTTCCAAACTGAGGGGCTCCTCTTCTGGCACTATATCAGACAGTGTTCCTCTGCTATTCATTAGATTTTCATTGGCCAATTTTTTTCAGAAGTAGACCTCCAAGTCTTTCTTCCTAGTATGTCTTTGTCTGGAAGCTCTGCTGAAACCTGACTGCCAAGGGTGACACTGCTGGTATTTGAAATACTGGTGACATAGCTTCCAGCATTATAGCAACAAGCAAGCCACACAGTATAACAAACTGACAAACAAGTGGTGGGTTGCTACATTGGGATGGCTTTCTCAACATCTTCTCAGGCGATTCTCATTACTTTGTGGTAACTCTCCATTCTTAGAAGAGATTATTTCAGTGCTACTCCTCTTTAAAGTTTAGTCTATGGTTTAAAGGCCTCCTTCCAACCTCAGCAGAGGGCAACAGCCCTCCGTGTTCCTCTGTCATCTCTCTCCCACTTCCCATAGTAGTTACTTCAAGGCTTCCTCAGCTTCTCTACAGTCCTTGACCCTCCCTGAGAAAACAGAAGACATCAGATGGGAATTATTGGAGGATAGGAGGTAAATGGGGTTATTTTGATAGTTTCTGTGAGAATTCTGGGTTTTTTTATTTGCACCACTGGTCATTTGGAGAGATCAAGTGGTGCAAATAAATGAAAGGCTACTCGCCGCTGCCACCACCACTATGTTGTTGCTGTTGCTGTCATGGTGACCCCATGCACACTGGGATTGGACTATTGTGATCCATTGAGTTTTCACTGGGCTGATTTTTCAGAAGTGGATTGCCAAGGCCTTTCTTTCTACCACCACTATTGCCCAGGACAAAAGATACCCATCAACATAGCATTGCAATGACCCAGGAAAGAGGGTTTCTTTGGTATGGTGGGATTGGAAACAAGATTATAGAGGGTTATGGAGTGGAGGGGAGGTGAGGAATTAGAATAAAAATGTATGGAAAATGGAAAATAATGCGATAAGACAGAATCTAAAAGAAACATGGAGGGGATGGGTTTGGGAGTTTGTTTGGCTTGTTTATTTAATATTGGAGAGATTTCTATCATGTTTAAATACTGATGGCAAAGAGCCAACAACAGAGAAGATGCTGAAGTTACAGGAGCAAGGCTAATTGATGGAGGTGGGAGAGCACAAGAAGAGGGAATGTGTTTGTGTGGGTAAAGGAAAGGGAAGTCTGTTCCATATGGAAATGAATAAAGGAGGTGAAAATGGCAGGTGATCATATCTTCCTAGCCTCCTAATATCTTTATGGTCCAAATCATTCTTAATAGTCTGTGCCATTCTGTTTCTACTCTCCGACATCCGTCTGTAAGCCGTCTCATATGGAGCACACGGTGTAATTTGCCTCACTAGGAAAACCCCTCCTCCTTCTGGAATAATCTAGACCTTGGCAGAGGCCTGGAAGAGGGCAGTTGGGTGACTTCCCTCCCGCAGGACTCCCACCAAGTTGTGATCCCAAGATAAAAGTTGGCTCTTGTGCCTTGCTCTGTGTGTTCTACATAACTGTAAAGCTGACTGCTCTTCTCATCTCTTGGGAGGACTTTACAGGTCGCCTGGACTTCGTGTGTGTCTCGTGAAAAGAACAGAAGGTTATAGAGTCCTGAGGTGCTACTCCAGGAGTTTGGAAGTATCTGCTACAGATGGTTAGAGAGATGTTTTTGAGAATCTTGGAGGAAAAAAATGCTGTGCAGTTCAAGTGAATTTTTTTTTTTGTTTATTTTAAAGCTTTCTGATTTTTACATGTTCATCAAATCTGCTTGCAAGAGGGAGAACGGAACAAGGGATAAACATTTTGGAAAGGTGAAGGGGGGAACTAGTAGTATAAGGAGCTAGAGGAAAAGCCATAGTGAATGAGGCATGGAGGGTGGATATGCTTTGCCTGGTTGCTGTGTGGAAGATGCTGGAGCTGACACGTTGTGCTTTTTGCTGGCAGCATAGTCTTGCTTATCTCCTCCTCCGTCTCTCCATGCTCCTTGCATTCCAAAGCCACACCAGTGACGTCATGGGGGGGCATGGGGGGAGTGCGGACCTCACCAGGTGACACTGTCAGGGGGGTGACACCAAAATGACTATAAAATTTCTGCGCAGTGCTTTAGCAGAAATTTATTATTTTTTATAAAAATATTCCTGTAGTTAGTTGTAACAGCAAAAGTATTTTTCATAAGCCCAGCTTACATGTATCAATACCTACAAAGCTAAAATTCCATGCTAATTTACTTTTTGAAACTTCTAATGTGCTTCGCTCAGAACTGTCATTATTACCCAACTGCAATGACACTTCGAATCACGTGGTTTCGTCTGCACGTGCTACGAGCAGGCGCTATGGTTTCTGTTGAGGCTGGTGTTTTCATAATCACTGATTTTGTCAAATTTTCTGGTGTTTTAGCTACAATATTGTGGTAATTATCATGGGGGGAGTGACACCACGAGTTACTGCACTGGGTGACACCAATCTAGTGCCGCCACTGAGCCACACAACACTAACTGCTAGTTCACAACCCGCACATACCTTTAGTTTTCTTAGTCAGAAATCTTCCTCCCTGTGTTGTATATCTACTGAACTCACAAGCCTTAAAATCTCAGCTCAAATGCCACCTCCTCCATGAAGTACTCGCTGATTTCTACACCAGCAACCCCACCGTAACTAACTTCTCCTTGCTAAGTACTTCAGAATTTTGTTTTACTACTTCTATCGAGGAGTAACACAGTGCAGCAAAGAGAAAGAACATAGGTTATAGAGTCAGACAGACGGGCTCATCCAGGATCTATGACTTACTCTGTGTAAACTTGAGTGAATCACTTAGCCTCTCTGAGCCTCTATTTTCCCATCTTTAGAATGGTGATAGTACATAAATTAGAGGGCTGTTGTGAGGATTGAGTGAGATGAAAAACATTACATTCTTTGCATCTGTTCGGTGCTCTGTCAGTGCTAGCAGCTTCTCCTCTGCACTCTGTGCGCGCTGCCAGGCGTCAGCGTTGGCTGTTTGTCTCCCTTGTTAGATGGAAAGCTCTGTGATGGTGGGTAGGGCACCCTGATCAGTATAATATGCTCCGGGAGTGCCTAGCAGAATCCTTGATAAGTGCTAAGTAATTATTTGGCAGATTAGCCAAACTTCTGTAACCCATTGCCTCTCAACGGTGTTGACCTCCTAAAACCAAAACCAAACCAAACCCGATGCCTCGAGTACATTCCAATTCGTAGCAACCCTACAGGACAGAGCAGAACTGCCCCATAGGGTTTCCAAGGAGCAGCTGGCCGATTGGAACTGCCAACCTTTTGGTTAGCAGCCTGAGCTCTTAACCACTGTACCACCAGGGCTCCCCTAGCACTCATAGAAAGTGTTAATCTTTATAGGGGACTCAGGGACCATTTGAAGGGGGCTTAGGGGCATCTATATGAACAAGTATCTGTATGGGACTTGTCCCTGGGTGGTGCCAGCAGTTAATGCATTTAGTTGCTAACTGAAAGTTAGGAGGTTTGAGTCTACCCAGAGGCACCTCACAAGAAAGGCCTGGCTATCTACTTCTGGAAAATTAGCCATTCAAAACCCTGTGGAACACAGTTCTACTCTGACGCACATGGGGTCACCAAGAGTTGGAATCAACTCGACAGCAACTGGTTTGTTTTTTAATATGGTACTTGGTGAAGAAATTAAGTACGTTTCCTTTGTTTTATATAATTATGAAAAAGAAAAGAAAATATTGAGAAGTATATTAAATATTTTACCCCTATAAAACTTTAAAACATAGTGTCTTTGCTGAATTCAGAGAGTTTACTGAGGATTATATAAAAATAATTCAAAAATAAGTTTTGAGTGGTTTTTAAAAAATCTTTGGTTTTGTACTTTTTAATCACTATAAAATATTTACAAACATTATTAACTCCCAGGACACCATTAGTTTGTTTTGGAGAAAGCAAATTAGGAAGATCAGCCTAAGCCAATGTTTGTACCAAATTCTAGACGTTTTTATAAGTGAGGGAAGGGATCAGCCAACAGGTGGCGCCCTACTGGAGGTGGGTGAGTCAGCCGCTGTGGTGGTAATAAAGGCAGGCCGGCCTATCTGAGCCTAGGTTGGCAGCCAGCAAATAACGTTGTCCAAATACATCTTTAGGCTGAGCCCAATTTCTTCTGTGGTTCCTTTAAAAAGGAACATTGATCATCATCTAATGTTCTCTGTAAAGAGCTAGGAACTTCCTAACAAGGTCACTGACTTGCTGTAAGGATGGCTCATGCTGGTAACTCTGGGTTTCTCATTCTGCGTACCGTGTAGGCTGGATTTGTTTACTGTGCAATTCTGGAATGACTTTGAAGGATACTGTTGATTCCAAGGGACTCACTGTCTGCCAAAACTGTTCCAGGAAAAGAGATGGAAGGAAAGCAGAGAAGTACAGCCTCAGGGAATGGAAAATTAGACAGATGTAGCCATCTGTTACGGCTTCCACCTAGCTCAGGAGCCACTGTTATTAGAGGGCTATTTTTACAGGTGCGTATTTTTGCTACGTTTGTCCTACACTTGTCTTTCTGGGTTGTTTTGAAAAACTTGAGGGAATCCGGGGAGCTCCTTGGCTCTGAAGAGCAGAGGCGTAGCAAGGGGGAGGGAGTGGAGGGGACACTTGCCCCCTGGCGCGAGTCCAAGGCAGCTCCAGATGAGGCTTGGAATGACATTCTGAGGAGCCACAAATATGAAGGGCACTTGACTGAGAATACTGGACAAGAGGAGGGAAAGATTTCTGCTGAAGCATCGCTGCTATCAATGTCTATTCATCTTGAAATTGTGGGGAGTGCAAATTTAGAGATTGCCCCTGGGCAATTGATTTGGGAGGGGGACAATTTAGAGATTGCCTCTGGGCTCTGTTACCTTCACTAAGCCCCTGCTGAAGAACCTGCAGGATGGCTCAGACCCCTGAAAAGTCAGAGAAGATCTGTCAACATCCTGGTGTACTTCCACATCTAAGGATATGAAGGGCATTTCGTGGGAGTGGTGGGACAGAGGGCTCAATGGAAGCACCAGTTTAGCCAGAAAAAAACCTAAATAATCTTGGGTTACCCTTAAAATAACTTCATTTTCCCACATGTACTAAACTGAAATACTGGAAGGTCATGCTAACCCCATTAGCAGAGAGTAAGAATGATGAATAAGGAAGACAGAAGAATTGATGCCTTTGAATTGCGGTGTTGGTGAAGAATACTGAATATACCATGGTCTGCCAAAAGAACAGACTACTCTGTCTTGGAAGAAGTACAACCAGAATGCTCCTTAGAAGCAAGGATGGCAAGACTATGTCTCACATACTTTGGACATGTTATCAGGAGGGACCAGTCCCTGGAGAAGGACATCATCCTTGGTAAAGTAGAGGGTCAGAGAAAAAGATGAAGACCCTCAACAAGATGGATTGACACAGTGGCTGCAACAGTGGGCTCAAACGTAGCAATGATTGTGAGGATGGCTCAGGACCAGGCAGTGTTTCATTCTGTTGTACACAGGGTCGCTATGAGTTGGAACTGACTTGACGGCACCTGACAACAACAACAAGATCAGAATGAAACTAATTCTCATATATGGGTGCATATGTGGGTGTCTTTGTGTTTCCCCCTATATAATATAACCCTACAAGTGGGGTCTCTGGGTGGTGCAAATGGTTAAGCGCTGGACTATTAACTGAAAGGTTGATAGTTCAAACCCACCCAGAGGTGCCTCCAAAGAAAGACCTGGCGATCTGCTTCTGAAAGGGCACAGCCTTGAAAACTTTATGAGCAGCTCTACTCTGTGCGCTTAGGGTTGCCGTGAATCAGAACCAAATTAACTGCAACTAACAACAACAAATGTGGTTTTACACAATGTGCCAAGTCACCTGGTGTCGACTGAACTTCTCTTCAGGTATGGCTCTGTTTTGGTTTGGAAGTTTCCGTTTAGAGAGAAGCTCAGGTTGTAAGACTGGAGGAGTTCTCTCTCTCTGACACAGATTTTTATCATTTGTTTCTTTTATTCATTCGTTTCATACAACACAATTACTGAACATCTACCATGGCCCTGGAAACCCTGGTGGCGCAGTGGTTAAGAGCTACAGCTGCTAATCAAGAGGTCGGCAGTTTGAACACCAGGTGCTCCTTGGAACCCTACGGGACAGTTCTACTCTGTCCTATAGGGTCCCTATGAGTTGGAATCAACTTGACGGCAACGGGTTTTGTTTTTTTTTTTTTTGTTTTTTTGTTTTTAACCATGGCCCCAGCATGCTGGGGACACAGGGCTGATAAAATAGTCCCTGATCTCAGGAAGTCCCCAGCCCAGTGTGGGAAACAGACATCTAAACCCACAGGTTCACTCACTGACTCAGGGTGATTTGTGTTATAATGGTGATAATACAGTTCACCATGGAGACAGAGAAGAGGGGTACTTAAATCAGGCTCAGCTGTCAGAGGAGCTTCATGTAAGGGGCAATCACTTCGTTTCCAGGAATGGGTAAATATTACTCAAGTGAGTGAAGGTCATGGAAGGACTAGAATGGTGGTCCAAGAAGATGGAACAGCAAAAAACAAAAACAAAACAGTTGCCGTTGAGTCAGTTCCAACTCATGTTGACCCCATGCATGTGTATCAGAGTAGAACTGTGCTCCATAGGGTTTTCAATGGCTGTGACCTTTCAGAAGTAGATTACCAGGCCTTTCTTCTAAGGTTTCTTTGGGTGAATTTGAACCAGCAATCTTCCAGTTACTAGCTGAACGCTTAACTGTTTGCACCACCCAGGGACTCCGCCTAGTACGTAGTAGACACTTATTACATATTAGTTTAATGAATGCATAAGCTGGAGAGTATGAGTTCTAGACTTGGATTTGACATTGTGGGATTTGGGGCAAGACACTCTAACCTCCTGAAGTGTGGTTTCTCCATATGTGGAGAGATTAGGGTTCGAAACTCCCACTTCCTGGCATCAGGCGACACTTAGATTTTCATAAAAACATTCCAAAGGATAGACTTCACTATGCAGGAGTAATGTGGTTAAGGCGCAGACATGGCGGAGGCTGTGGAGGGCAGCCCCGGAGCTGCCCGGCTGCTAGTCCACACTCTCAGTACTTTCGCTTTTCTGAAAATCCATTGTTGCAAAGTCCTTGTCAAATTTTAGCTCAGGGCCAGGGTGTAACTGCAGCCTGACTGAACCAGGGAAAATTTGGATCAGGGAGGACTAGAGACCTATAATGTCTACATGATCTTGGTAAAAAGCCATCGCTATGGAAGCTTTCCACTTTGCTTTACGTGCGCAGCATTCTGAGAGCGACTGAGCCAGAGTGACACAGCTAGCTCCTGGAAATATGAAAAATCACACCTCAAATTTTTGTAAGCTTTGTGACCCAACCTTTCGTTAATGATGTGATTGTACTCTGAAGTTCAATAATATTGTTACCCTTGGTTTTTTTTTTTTATAAGTTCTTTATTAAAAATAATTGCTTCAGAATCACTGATCATTTCCTAAGACTGATGATTTGCAATGGGAGCAGATGCACCAGTGCACAGAATTTTAAGAATTCTATTTTAAAGGACTCGTCCTCATTTTTAGTGAGTTTCCTACCTTTAGGCATTTTTGCCTAAAGGCTTGATTTTGCTCGATTTGGGTTTATTCTTCTTCCCTGTGGGAAGTCCTAATTAAGATTTGTACGCAGTTTAAATAAAACTTTAAAAATTTACTTGCAAAAGTAGTAGACATTCAGCTGCAAAAATTGGGCTTTTTCTCAAAAGAAGTGTTTTGTAATCATTCATTTACTCATTCAACAACTATCTATGATGCACCTACCTTGTGCTAGATGAAGTGATGAGAAAAGAGTAGCCCTCAAATATTTGCAATCCCTGCCCTTATGCGTGGGGTGCACGGTCTAGTCAGGGAGAGAGAAGTTAAAGAAATAATCAAACAAAATATAATTACAATTATGCTAAGTGTTAGTGAGGAAAAGCAGGAGACTGATTATCAGAAGACCCAAGCTGGTCTCGGGAGGGGGGTTGCAGAACCTTCCCCTGAGTAGGTGTCCTTTAAAGTGGACTCTGAAGAGTCAGCCAGGTCAGGATAGGGGTAGGCGCTTGTGGGAGGGATGAGCAGGAAGACATAATTGAAGAGCAAGAGTGAAGGTTCTGGGGAGAGCGGGAAATAAAAGGAGGCCCACTCTCCTGGAGTTTCACAAGAAGAAGAAGGTTAATAAACTGGACAGGGCCAGATCCCTTAGGGCCTTGGGAACTGTGTGAAGAGTTTTGGAATTAGTTGAAGAATAGGAGGCATTGGTGGATCAGTGGTAGAATTCTAGCCTTGTATGCAGGACACTCGGGTTCGATTCCTGGCCAATGCATCTCATGTGCAGCCACCACCGTCCCTCAGTGGAGGCTTGTGTGTTGCTATGATTCTGAACAAGTTTCAGCGGAGCTCCCAGACTAAGATGGACTAGGAAGAAAAGCCTGGAGAGCTATTTCCGAAAATCAACCAATGAAAACCCTGTGGATCACAATGGTCCAATTCACCACCAATCATAGGGAAGGTACAGGACTGGGCAGTGCATGGGGTTGCCATGAGTTGGGCGCTGACTTGACAGCAGCAGACAACAGCAACACCAGAGTAAGTGGTATCCACTGAAAGCTTTCAAGCTGATGGTGGGGTGGGGATGGGTGGCAGCATTTAGGAGGCTTCTGTACCAGTCCAGACATAACTATTTTTGGTGCTTGTTATGGATTGAATTGTGCCCCCCACCCCCACCAAGATATATTGAAGTCTTAACCCCTGGTATCTGTGAATGTGACCTTGTTTGGAGATTAAGTCTTTGAAGATGTTATCATTTAACTCAACGTGAGGTTATACCAGGGTAGGATTCTGATTCCATGTAAGTGCTGTCTTTTTCAAAGAGGAAAACAGACACAGAGAGTGACAGAGAAAGGTGAAGATGTAGGCACAAGCCAAGGAATGCTGAGAAACACCTAGGGCTGACAAAAGCTGGAAAAGAGACAAAGAAGGACCTTCTAGAGCCGACAGGGAGAGAGCATGGCCTGGCCAACACGTTGATTTGGGCTTCTAGCCTCCAGAACAATACACTGCTGTTGTTCAAAGCTACCTACTTCGTGGTACTTTGTTAGGGCAGCCATGGGAAACTGTGGTAGTGGTGGTGGGGTTGAGGGTCAGTTACTGGCAGTGAAGATGGTGAAAAGGGAACCCATTGGACATATATTTTGGAGGTAGAACTGACTGACCACAAGGTGAACTGGATGTGTGGTTTATGCTTTCTCTAGAATAGGCTTGCAAGACATTAGATGAGGCCACCTGATGGTACATCAGTAACAAACCCAGACTCAGACTGAAGCTGATGGATTCACACCTGGAGTGGCCTCCACTTGCTCTGGGGTTTCACATCCTCACACTCCCCCCAAGGCCTAGCAGTGGAGCTGCATGGTCAACGCATGGTAGAAGTCTCAGAGGTCTGGTTCCAGCAGCCCCTTGATCTCCATTCATAATGTGCCCTTTACGTACTCCTGCCTGCCAACTGCCAATCTTGGATTATATTTCTGGGGAAGTTTCTGGAGAGTGGTTACTCTAAGTGTGTTGAAGAAGAGCTCATTCTCCTCTGTTTCCTGAGAACACTTACAGAAAGGTCAGTACTTCCAGGATCCTGGGACACTTTTCTTTTAAATGTAATTAAAATTTCTTTTTTCGTCAGAGTAATACATGCCCATAAAAACCCGTTGCCATCGAGTCAATTCTGACTTATAGCAACTCTATAGGACAGGGTAGAACTGCCCTATAGGGTTTCCAAGGAGTGGCTGGTGGATTCCAACTACTGACCTTCTGGTTAGCAGCCAAGCTCTTAATCACTGAGGCTCCAGAGCTCCATACATGCTCATAGTTAAAACAAAAATAAAATTGTCTAGAAGGGCTTATAATAAAAAGCTATAGCCCCTTACCATATATCTCTCCCCTCTCCAAATCCTAGTCTTCAGAGGCAACCCCTTTTTACCTATTATAACTGTTACTGCGGTTACCGTCATCTCTAAATGCTATGACCACATTACTATTTCTTGACTGATCAATTTTAATTATTAACTATTGACTCTCTGCTTTGGAGATTAGACTTTGGCTTCCATACATCACCCCTTCACTGCCCTAGGCCTTCTCCTCCGGATGGTTATATTATTATTTTCAGTTTCTCCATTAGGTATCCTCGATGTTTTACTATACTCATTTTGTTATTTCTTGATCTACCAACTAAAACAGTATTTCTTGATTCTCCATTCATCTTTCCTACCTTTTCCATCTCTCATATTCTGTCTTCTGTATTTGTGCTTTTGTCTTGTCAATAGCGATAAATCTTCCATTCTGTTTATATTTGAATGATTGAATTAGTGTGCAAGTGTACATATTGTTCAGTGCAGAGCTTTGTGCTATGTGCAATGATTATATTTCATTTTCTTGTACTACCTTATTTTTCATGGAATTTATAATTTGTTTCTTTTATTGTCTATCGCTTTCTTAATTATTCTGATTGCTCAGGGTTCTTTTATTATATTCTCGCTCTTTTTCTCTCTGTTGGACAGCATTGTCACCTCTTTAACTCCTAGAGAGGCACCTGCATGATCCCTCCACACTCTTGACCCCAGTGTGGACACCACTTTCTCTAAGCCTGATGCACAGCTATACTCTTATTATATCCTTGGATTGGAACCAATATTAATTTCCTAGGGTTGCCATAACAAATTACCACCAAGTGAGTGGCTTAAACTAACAGAAATGCATTCTCTCACAGTTATGAAGGATAGAAGCTCAAAATTAAGGTGTTAGCTGGACCGTACTCCCTAAGAAGTCTCTGGGGGAGTATTCTTTATCTCTTCCAGTTTCTGGTAGGCCCAGGCATTCCTAGGCTTGTGGCAGCAGAACCCCCGTCTCTATTTCTGTCTTCATACGACTGTCTTCACATGTCCTTCTGTGTCTGGGTCTCTTCTCTTCTGATAAGGACACCACCATATTGGATTGGGGCCCCTCCTAATGTCTTTATCTTAACTTGATTATATCTGCAAAGATCCTATTTCCAAATAAGGTTGCATTTACAAATACTGTGTGATCCATGGGGTCTTCGTTGACTGATTTTTGAAAGTAGATCAGTAGGTCTTTCTTCCTCTTCCATCTTAATCTGGAAGATCCACTGAAACCTGTTCAGCATCTTAGGAACAGGCAAGCTTCCCTTGACAGACAGGTGGTGGCTGTGCATGAGGCGCATTGGCCAGGAACTGAACCTGGGTCTCCTGTATGGAAGGTGAGAATTCGACTATGAACCACCATTGCCCCCTATGGAGAATAGACAGCTCTGCTTGCACTTGGAAGTAAAGGAGTCAGCTTTGACTTTCAATTGACTTCTCTGTGCTTTGAGCCCTGTGTCTCATTCCTATATTTTGCTTTACCTAGGTGGCTCAGTGGTTAAGAGATTGGCTGCTAACCAAAAGGTTGGCAGTCCGAATCCACCAGCTGCTCCTTGGAAACGCTGTGGGGCAGTTCTGCTCTGTCCTATATGGTTGCTATGAGTTGGAATTGATTCGACAAAGAGTTTGGTTTTTAGTTTTTGAGTATCTGTAAGTCTGGAATTCTCTAGAGAACTACTGGTTCATTTGTCACTCTTCCACTTGCATTCTGGCCATAGTTTGCTCCACATTTCTTCATTAGTTACTGAACTAAGATCTGTTTCCATGGAATTATTGAGATCTTTTGTCAACTAGATGAATCCCCTCCCATACACATTTTATGCTGTGGGTCATAGCAATCAGTTCTTGCTCCAATAATACTGTGCAACAAACCAACACATTATTTCACAGTGACTAAAAACAACAAACAATTATTTTTCTCATTCATAGGTTCTACAGGTCAGTTGTGGTTCTGCAGGGCTCAGCTGTGATTGTCTGTAGCTTCCTATCTGTTCTGTATAGATTCTTGTTCTGGGACCAGCAGCTACTGGGGCATGTTCATCTTATGGTTAATGGTAGAAACTCAAGGGGGGGCCACTAGGCATGATGCCTCTTCAGGACTTAGCTCAGAGTTGGCCCACTTTGACTTCTGCCCATGTTCTATTGGCCAAAGCAAGTCTGCTGGCCAAGCACAACACCAATAGGGCATGGAAATATACTCTGTCCAAAGTGGGAGGCCGTGCAATGCCGCATGACAAAGGGCGTGTTTGTATAATTTTATTAAGAAAAAAACAATTACTGTCAAGTCAGTTCTGACTCATGGCGACTCCATATGTTGCAGAGTAGAACTGTGCTCCATAGGGGTTTCAAGACTGTGACGTTTTGGAAGTAGATCTCCAGGCCTTTCTTCTGATGCACTTCTGGGTGAGTTCAAACTGCCAACCTTTTGGTTAGTAGTTGAGCACTTAACTGTTTGTGCCACCCAGAGACTTCTCTATTAAGGAAAGGATGGAAGAACTGGGAACCATAACCCAATCTAGTACTTGGGTTTAAATTTTATTCTTTTACCTTAATATTAATGGGGTCTCAGGAACAAGAAGAAATAAACATGTATGCTCCAGTTCTTCATTTCCATCTTGAAGTTCCTGTATCTATGCTCCATTGATGTTATTTCTTTAAGGTATTTTAATGTATTATCTTTCAAATGGTTCTTTTTTTTTCCCTTTTGAAAATCCATTTAAAACTTATTTTACACAAATTATTCAGGTTCATTGATGTCACCATTCAGTGATCCTGATTTTGAGCTGGATGTAGACGATCAACCGAGTGCAATGATATTGGTGTCCACACATGGAACTGCCCTCTCTGGTCAACTTTTGGTTAAGAGCTCAGCTGGTAACCAAACGGTCAGCAGTTCAAATCCACCAGCCACTCCTTGGAAACCCTATGGGGCGGTTCTACTCTGTCCTATAGGATTGCTGTCCGTTGGAACCAACTTGGTGGCACCTAACAACAACAATAAAGAATCTCTAAAGAGTTAAAGATAGATCAGTTGTGTCCATCCTACCCACAACTAAGGTTATTGGTAACATTTTATTGTGTAAGCTATACTGAAAAAACAAAAAACAGAAAAAAACCACTAGTCTGTAAATAAGAACCCATTGGCCCTACATCTAATGGCTATTCTCCTGGAAAGGCTTGAGGGCTGAAGAATGTCACCTCAAACAGAGCAAAGGTATCTGACTTACTCCAGGCAAAACTGAGAAGTATTTCTTCCCTGTCTTTAGTTGCTTGAAGCATGCAGTGTCTCATCCCTTTCTTCCCCTTCTTTTCTGAGGGAAGGAACATTACTGTCATGAAGTTCTCAATGGTGGGTAGAACATCGTTATCCTTCCCAGGAATCTTTGCGTTTTAGAAGAGTTTGGAGTCTTAAGCTAAAGAAATGAAATGATATCATTTTTGTTACCAGCAAAGGAAGAAGAGCAATAAGGTAGATAATCTTTCTAGATACTATCATTTTCAGGCAACAGAATCTGAGAGATATTTCCAGTCTTTCTAGACTTTGTGTATCTAGTTCATGTCTCTGGTTTCTCCTTTTCTATAGTCTCATTTCTGCATATCCAATAGAGGCTTACATACTATTTTGGCTAGAAAAATAGATCATTGATGGTTTTCCGTACACAATACAGCTTGTGGCTGTGATCCATCATTAGGCATTTGGTTGAGAATTGCACCTATGGGTTATATTTTCAAGTAAGCACTTTTATTGTCCAAGTCTAGTTCTTTGCTTGCCTAACTTGCTTTTTTTAGCTTTGATCTGTGGGCTTCTGATAATTTAAATGTCATGGGAATATTTATTTATAATTGATACCACTCCCACTTCCACGAAGCATCTGAACAGCACACAGTAAAAGATGCATACTAACACTTTAAAAGTAGAAGTCAGAAATTAGAAGCTATATCCAAACCAAACCAAACTCGTTGCTGTCGAATCGATTCTGACTCATAGTGACACTATAGGACAGGGTAGAACTGCCCCACACGGTTTCCAAGGAGCGTCTGGTGGATTTGAACTGCTGACCTTTTGGTCAGCAGCTAAGCTCTTAACCACTGTGCCACCAGGGCCCCAGAAGCTATATAGTAGGGGCAATATTACAAACAAAGGCTTTGAAGTAAGACAACCCTAGGAAAATTAACCTCTCTCAGTCTCAATGCCTTATACAAGTTAACTTTGGTGAAAGAAGAACAGCACACAATATAGAGGAAGGCACCACAACGTGAGCAAGGCAAAGTCAGAGAAGTTTCCTAGACATATCCAGACCTTGAGGGACCAAGTTACTGGTGCCAGGGGCTGGAGACCATGGTCTCTGGGGACATCTAGGTCAGCTGGCACAACATAATTCATAAAGAAAATGTTCTACATCCTACTTTGGTGAGTAGGGTCCAGGATCTTAAAAGCTTGCCAGCAGCCATCTAAGATACATCGATTGGTCCCATCAACATTCGGAGCAAAGGAGAATGAAGAAAACCAAAGACCCAAGAAAATATGAGTTCAAAGGACTAAGGGACCACATGAACCACAGCTTCCACCAGTCTGAGCCCAGAGGAACTAGATGGTGCCCGGCTACCACCACTGACTGCTCTGACAGGGATCACGATAGAGGGTCTCAGACAGAGCCGGAGACAAATGCAGAGCAAAATTCACAAAAAAGACAACTTACTTGTCTGACAGAGACTGGAGGAACCACCAAGACTATAGTCCCCAAACACCCTGTTAACTCAGAACTGAAGCCACGCCGGAAGTCCACCTTTCAGCCAGAAACTAGACAGGCCTATCAAACAAACAGTAACACACGTGAGGAACGTGCTTCTTAGTTCAGTCAAGTCTACGAGACCACATGGGCAACGCCTGCCCAAAAGCAAAGATGAAAAGCAGGAAGGGACAGGAAAACTGGGCAAACGGACATGGAGAACCCAGGGTAGAAAGGGAAAAGGAGAGAGTGCTGACACATTATGGGAATTGCAACCAATGTCACAAAACAACTTGTGTATAAATTTTTTAGAATGAAAAATTAATTTGTGTTGTAAACTTTCGCCTAAAACCCAATAATTTTTTTTTTTTAAAAAAGCTATTGTTGTTATGAAGATAGAAGAGGAAATAAATGTATCAAAACCTCAGTAAAGAAAAGGCTTCTTGACTTTCAGTGATTTTGCATTTTTGCTCAGTTTCTTGGAAGGCAAAAATATGAGTGCATTACATTAGATAGAACCTGAAGTTTTATGGAATGTGGCTTTTGCTAGCTGAGCCTCTTTTACTCCTTACAGTGCGATCCCAAGAACCAATGAGGTTCAAAAAAGGCACTTGCTTTCCAAACAGCATTCATTAGTAAGAACAAATAGAAGCTGTGGTGAGGGGAAGCCTAGAATTTCATGAAGGTCTATTTCGTACTACTGCTCCCTGGCAGAAAGATGTGGCAGTCTGCTTCTGTAAAGATTATAGCCTTGGAAACCCTGTGGGACAGTTGTATTCTGTCCTATAGGGTCACTATGAGTAGGAATTGACTAGACAGTAGTGGGAATGGGACTTCATACGAAGAGCTGTCATAGGAAATGAGAATATTTAATTTCATTTAACACAGCAATCCTATCAAGTGGGTATTATTTATAGTCACTATATGGATGAATAAAATTAAATTTTAGAAATTTAAATTCTCAGAGTTATTTAAACATTTAGGTCTAGAATTTGAATCAGGTCTATCGGATGCCAAAGCCCATCATCTTTCCATACCAACAGCCACCTACCTTGCCTACCCCAGGGCATTAAGCGGACAGGTGATCAGAGACTTTGTAAAATGTCTAACCAGTAAAACCAGTTGCCACCCAGTCAATTCTGACTCGCAGTGACTCCATGTGTGTCAGAGTAGAACTGCTCCATAGAGCTCTCAGTGGCTGCTGCTTCTGATTAGATCATCAGGCTTCTCTTCCAAGGTGAACTTGAATCTCCAGCCTTTCAGTTAGCAGCCGAGAGTGTTAACCATTTGCACCACCCAGCGACTCCACAAAGTGGAGTTGTGTATAAAAAAACCAAACCGAACCTGTTGCCATCAAGTTGATTCTGACTCATAGTGAACCTATAGGACAGAATAGAACTGCCCTGTAGGGTTTCCGAGGAATGGCTGGTGGATTTCAACTGCTGACCTTTTGGTTAGCAACCAAGCTCTTAACCACTGCGCCACTAGGGCTCTGGAGTTGTGTATACTTGTGCCTAAATTACTTTTTTTTTAATTTAAGTTCTTTGTTTCCCTAACTTGGGCTGAAGACAAGGGGAGATTTCCTGTGTTTTTTTCTCACTGCCCGCTGGTTTTTTGCCTTTCCTCTTCCCTAAGGACTTTGGCTTTGACATTTTCTCTAGCTTTTTGAAGATTCAGAGTCAAGAGTCAGCTGTGTGTTCTAATGCGTAGACTGTACGGAAGGACACACATGACTCTAGAAGGCAAAAAACACGCAGACTGCAGTTCATTGCACTCCCCCTTTTGCTATTACTATTATTTTAGCGTTACTGACAGCTGACCCTCTTCCCTACTTGTGGCTTTTTTGATTGTTATTATTTTTGTTTCCTTTCTTTCTCAGAAGAGAGAAACGTCTAGTATACTTGCCTTTTGAAAACTCTCTCCCTCATAAATCTGTCAATATACCTTCACCTCCCACCACCACAGTAACCTTTTCACAGAGTCCCACACACCGTGACAACAGCTGAGTCAAAACTATCTGCTGGAACTTTCATGACTACCCACACGCTCAGTAGCAAATTACCTCCATTATCTGATAACAAAAAGAGAGATTATCAGAGCTTAATGGAAATGTTCTTTCCAACGGCATTTCTACTGAAGCTCCAGAAGGTGCTTTGGATATTTGATCCATAAAAACGCTGGAAATGCTGTTTAAACTTGGGGCTACCCAGAGCTCCCTTCAAGCTTGGTAAAATACCCCACGCTCTCTTTGTATTATTCTGGTTATTATTTTGACTAGGTATTCATATGCTTGAATGGCTTGACAGAAAACTGCAAAGATATGCTAAGCCCACTGGTGATGATCAAGCCACAGTCTGGGAGGAAATATTTGCAGCACATAAATCAAACAAAAGACTTGTCCAGAATATACAAAAAGCTCTTATAACTCAAAAATAAGACAACAATCCCACAAACAAACAAAATGAGCAAAAGATTTGAACAGACACTTCACAATAGAAGATGTAGGACTGACTAATAAGGATATAAAAAGAAGCTCAAGATTGTTAGCCAGCAGGGAAACTAAAATTAAAACCACAATTAGATACCACTGTAAATGTAATAAAATGGCCATTATTAAAAAGACTGATAATACTCACTGTTGGCAAGAATGTGGAGCAACTGGAACCCCTACACTGTCGGCGGGAATGCAAAATGGTACAGCCAAGTTGTAGACACTTCAGAAGTTTCTTACAAAGTGAAACATACACTACTGTATGACTCAACGATTCCATTCCTTGATATTTATCCAAGAGAAACGAAAGCTATGTCCACACAAAGATGTTCATAACAGGTTTATTTGTAACAGCTTTGTTATGGACTGGATTGTGTCTCCCCAAAAGAAGTGTTGAAGTCCTAACCTCTGGTACCCGTGAATGTGACCCTGATTGGAAATAGTCTTTGAAGATGTTTTCCGTTAACATGTGGTCATAGTGAGGTAGTGTAGGTCCTAGTCTAATCTGAGCGATGTTTCATAAAAGAGGAGAAGAAACACAGAGAGACAGACAGAGGGAAAGCAGCCATTTCCTGATGAAGCTGTACTGCAGCTGCAAGCCAAGGAATGCCTGAGGCTACCAGAAGCTGTGAGAGACAAGTAAGGATGTTTTCCTAGAGGCTTCAGAGAGAACATGGCCTCCATGGCACCCAGACAAATTTCTGTTCTTATAAGCCACCCAATTTGTGGGATTTTGATCACAACAGCCCGAGGAAACTAATACAAGCTCCAAAGTGGAAACAGCCTGTATGTCCATTGACCGGCCAATGGGAAAACAAAATGTGGTATGTCCATACGTTGGAATACAGCTCAGCAATAAACAGGATCAAACAATGATACGTGCAACAACATGGATGACTCTCAAAATCATTACGCTGAGTGAAAAAAACCCAGACAAAAAAGTGTGCGTACTGTGTAGTTCCATCTACATAAAACCAAAACCAAATCTGTTACCACTGAGTCAATTCCGACTCATAGCCACCCTATAGGCTGAGTAGAACCGCCTCCATAGGGTTTCCAAGGAGTGCGTGGTGGATTCAAACTTCCGACCTTTTGGTTATCAACTGTAGCTCTTAACCACTGGGCCAAAATGAAAACATACGTATAGCGACACAAAGCGAATCAGTGGTTGCCTGTGGATTGTGGGAGTGCAGAAGGAAGAAACTGACTGCAAAGGGCACAGGGACACTTTTAAGGGTGGTGATGGAAATGTCCAATGTCTTGACTGGGTTACCTCCCAGGTGTGTTCATACATCAAAACTCATCAAATTATACATTTTAAATATGAGCAGTTCTGCTTATGATAATTATAGTTCCAGAGATTAGTAAAGAAAAAAAGGAGCTGTTGGAGTGTCCAGGAGTAAACTATGAAAGGATTGAAACTGGATAGTGGTACTCGGCGATGAAAAAAGGGCCACTTTGAAAGAAGGATTGGTAGGGCTTGTTGAAAAGTTAGACAGGTATGAAGGAAAAGAAATAATAAACTGTAATATTTTAAGCAACAGTGGTTGAGAAGGTAGTAGAAACATTGACAAAAATGAGGAAGTTGATAGAATTTGTGGGATTTAATAATAGAAATGACAGAGGGACAAAGGAGAGAATAACTACTCACTTATTCTGAATCCGCTAGACGGCAACAGGTTATTAATGGCTACTTATATATCTTTAATACCTTCCTCCTACCTGGTTGGGTCCTCTTATTCTACAATTATTCTAGGTATTATTATTTTGCAAAAGAAACCTTAATTGATTCTTCTGTCCAAGTAAGCAATTGACCTCTTTTTCTCTTCCTCCTAATGTATTGGCATCTTAAAAATGTAGTCACCACTAACTTCCCTTTCTTACCTACCTCCCACTTGCTATATAATCTTTTTTAACTTCTCACTAATTCTGAAAGGGCTCTTTCCACAGGCACTATCATACCTTCACCAAATCTGCCAGCCTAGCCTCAGTTCTTTTGCTTTTTCACTTATCTACAAGATTGAGCACATAAGATGTACTGTATTTTTATAAAGAACCCCTTTAAAATTGTTAAATTAAACATCAAACCTGTGGCATACTAGAATAAACTTCTTTGGAACAATTCTGTAACAAATGATTCTAGAAAAACTTACGAGAGCCTACAAAAAATTAAATAATAACTACTCTCTTTGTAGCATTTGAAAATCATCACCCAAACTTAGAGTAATTAGAAGACAAAGCTGTCAAACCAAGGAGTTAAAAGCATAAATTGTTTTTCTAATTTTCCCTTCCAGGGAATGATTTGTAACCTATTCACATTCAGATGGCATTTCACATTTATCAGTGTTGGTGAAGCATATACAATGAAGAGCAATATTTGGGAAAGAAAAAAAAGCTTGACCTTGCAACTAGTTTTTAACAAAGCTCTACCTAAGAAGGGATGTGTTAAGGAAATCTCTCCATGTTCTTTCCATACTTAAGGGCAGCTGTTTAGCAGATTACCTTTAAAGGTAAAAAAATGATAAGATCAATTCCATGGAGAATTTGACATTACATACAAAATCACTGCAATAGCCGTGCCTTGGAAGAAGATATAAATTGGACACCCCAGCCTTAGCAACATATTGGAAAAGCTTTCACGTGTGACAGATAAGAAGCAGGAGAGGACGTCTCATGCACCCAAAGTTGGCAGATGCAAGGACGCTGATAGCTTCTATAGCAACAGAAGAAATTTCCACAACTACCAGAATAAAAGAAAAGAAAAATGGCAGTCATGAGTACCGGTGGATGTAACGGAGATAAGTCTTGATAACTCCTAGAACAGTCTGGGGACCTGTTTTTAGGGTGACTGAGTTTCTGCAATTGTGGGTAGATACAGAGGCATATATCCTGTTCATATTGCCTCTCTAATTTACTTCCAGCATGTTATGCTTGGGAAACATACTATAAACACAAACAACATACTTAAAACACACCAACATGAAGGCATTCAGCAGTGAAGTGCATTCAGAATAAGGAGACTGTATTATGTCAAAGTTGACTATCATGTCAGAGGTGAAAAAAGACGTATCATACAGCATTTTATGGAGTAACTGAGCACTATTCTTATTTCCACCAAAAGTAAGAAAGTGTGTTCTATCAGTAGATATCTCAGTTCTACCCCCCACCTAAAACTTCTCTGAAAGATGAGGATGTGATTAACAACTTTCCTTCTCACTAGGGAATAGATTTTTAATAACTTTTAAATAAATTTATATTTTAAATAAAACATCATCACAGCTTGCGCACCTTCCCCTCATCCTCAAAGCAGTACATGGCCTTTGCTTTTCACTTTCTAGACTGATTTTAAAGTAGAAGCAGAGGAATAGGTAGAGGGGAGAGTCAAATGGTAGAAGGAAGTAGAAAGGATCTCTACATGCTTGGGTAAGCTCTAGGAACCCATTTGTGGTGGAGAATTCGGGTCGTGGGCAAAGAAAACTAGAAAGAAACCAAGAACTAAGGCAATTTCTGTAACAAAATGCTAGGGTAAGAGAGGGGTGGATGCTGTCAGGGATCTGGCACAGAGAGGCACTGGAGCAGTCGCGGCATGCAAAGAGATCTGGAGGAGGGACGCCTCCAAAAAGTATTACTGCTGTGCCTTATGAATTGGAGCTGCCAATTGTTCTTAGACAAACCTGAAGGTTGGAATTAAATAAGGCTTGGCTGTTGGGTTGTGTTTCCTGGCGCTTGCCTCCCTGCAGAGCATGTCGTGCGAGGCACCTAGATCTATGAGTACTACATCTGCATTGGCCAAAGTAGCTAACACTTTCTCCATTGGAGTGCCCAAATCCATAATACACCAGGAAATGAAGAAGAAAAACAAACAGCAACCACAGCAAAAACAAACCATACTCAATTAGAGACAAGATAACAAGGTAATAACAAGATATTAATGTTTTTTTCTTACGCCTTTAAGCTGCAACCGGTTAATAAAGTAAATGTAGCTATGGGAAGATTATTTCCATTGCCTGTAGCACGAGCTTATTCGTTTTGGCTTTAATTGGAGTTGTGCATTTGAATATTCATAAGTATGAGTTGTAAACTCACAAATCAGGATTACTTTCTATATAGGATACCAACCAGAAACAATGTCATTGTTTATTTGGAAAAACAATATGGTGTGTGGGTTGAAATGAGGTTATGTAACGAAAGTTTCTTAACCCTAAATTGGGCTGTGTTCTGACACATGGTCTGATAAGGGAAAATATTTTCAATCAGTAGAGTCCTGGAAAACCCGGGACATATGGCTGCCTTAGTTTTGGCACTAAAATAGGATCTCTTACTCAGGCATGATCTTTTCAGCAAATTAAAGTATTACCCCAAGACATTCATGGACTCCTTGATTTAGTGATTCAGTCACTCCCTTGCAAGGTATAAAAACCAAAAATCCACCGCTTTCGAGTAGATTCTAACTCACAGCGATCCTAGAGGACAGAGTAGAACTGCCCCGCAGGGTTTTCAAGGAGCAGCTGGTGGATTCAAACTGTCGACTTTTAGTGAGCAGCTGAGCTCTTAACCGCCGTGCCACCCGGGCTCCAACCTATGTTCATCTTTTGATTCTACTGTCTATCACAGCCTGCTCTCCATCCATTCTGAACTACATAGCTCTATGTATATGCTGTGTTCCCCATGCTTCGCACATGTAGGTTCCTTTGTAGGGAATACCCTTCCCTACACTCTTGGCTTAGATAATCTCTGCTCATCCCTCTAGACTCAGTTTAGGTATCATCTTCGAGGGAAGACTTTTTATGTTACTGTTATGGTTGAATAGTGTCCCCTTAAAATAAGTGGTGCAGTCCTAACACCTACCCGTAATCCCGTTTTTGAGTAGAGTTTTCTTGTTATGTTAATGAGGTCCTATCAGTGTAGGGAGTGTCCTACATTTAATTACTTCTGAGTTATGAGGCGCCCTGGTAGATAGTGATTACGTGCTCAGCTGCTAACCGAAAGGTCAGTGGTTCGAACCCACCAGTTGCTCCAAGAGAGAAAGATGTGGCAGTCTGTTTTGTAAACATTGACAGCCTTGGTAACCCTGTAGGGTAGTTCTACTCTGTCCTATAGTGTAGCCTTGGGTTGGAATCGACTCAACAGCAACGAGTTTGGTTTCTTTTTTTTTTTAAGTGAAGCAATATAATATTCTGATGATCTGACCTAAGGGTGGGAGGAATCACTGGTGTTTGAGAAAGCATGTCTGCAGAGAAGAAAACTGAGCTTTTGTTGATGGGATGGAGAAGGAGGGCATGAAGATTCATGTTTAGCTCAAGACATTTGGCAGTAGGAGGAATAAAAAGCAACATCGGCACAGCTGAGTCAGCGAAAGAGATTCTATTTCATTTCATTCCATTCCTTTTTATTTACAGTAATGAAGAGCTTAAGAGGAGACAGATAACAAGGACGGAGAAATCTGAGGCATGAGAGAGGACAAAGGATGATACAGAGTTCCCAAGAAGGTGTGAGAGAATGGGACCCGGGCAAATGTAGAAAGCGTGGGCCTTTAGATGAGGATCGAGCCCTCTTTCTTAGAAATAGGAGGGATGAAGAGAGAGAATATAGAAACTCTCATAGGCGTCTAAGTTCAATTTAGGATGTTTAAGTGTGGGAGGTGGGTATGGAGATGGATACTGAAAAGAATGAAAAAATTAGCAGGGAACATACTTGTGAGATAAGAAGGAATAAAAGATTTGCATGAATTTGTGGGACGGGGCATTAGCATGCTGTGGTTTTGAGATGCAATGCTTAGGATCCCCTGGTTGGGGCAAACAGTTAATGTGTTTGGCTGCTAACTGAAAGGCTGGAGGTTCAAGTCCACATAGAGGTGCCTTGGAAGAAAGGCCTGGTTATCTACTTCTGAAAAACCAGCCATTGAAAACCCTATGGAGCACGGTTCTACTCTGACACACATGGGGTCGCCATGGGTCGAAATCCACTCAACGGCATTGGTTCTGGTTTTGCTTAGGAGCTCAGGGTGGAATGGGAAGAAGGTCAGAAGGGTTGTCCAAACAATGTGGGGCATAATAAGTAAAGCTCCAAGAAGCAAAAGTTTCCACGCTATTGCAGAGGGCCTTTAAAAAAGTAACTCTCCATGGAGTCCAGAGGTGTTTGGCAGGAATGAGTTGAGGTAGAACACAACTCTACAAATCAGAGACTAGAAAGGGTCCAAGGGACTAGGGGCAGGGTCAGTGGGGAGCCCATTTGGTCCGTGAAGGGAATGTGAGAGCCGTCAGGCCAAGCTTCTAGCATAGAATTCGCGTCCTTCCTAAATTTCCTCTCTCTCACTCTTCCCATCCCTGAGTAAATATTTTATTGTGGTCATGCTTTTCTCTTCATAAAGCTCCTTAAGAAATGAAAACTTGGAATAAACAATTCTTTTTTCAATTAAAAGATGAGCACCTCATGTTCTACAGCAGTAACCCTTGTGGTTGTACAAATCTGGAGTCACATCTGGGGATTCCATCAGCTCAAGAGGCCCATGACATTGGGTACAATATTCTAATACCAAAAAGAGGGGTCCTAAGAGGTTGGTGGAGCCCTGATGGTGCAGTGGTTAAGAGCTTCGCTGCTAACCAGAAAGTCAGCAGTTTGAATCCACCAGCCGCTCCTTGGAAACCCTATGGGGCAGTTCTACTCTGTCCTGTAGGGTTGCTATGAGTCAGAATCGACTTGACTGGCAACAGGTTTGGTTTGGAAGAGGGTGGAGACTCCAAGTGGAAGATCTCTGCGCTGTTGGACAGCTGCTGATAGAATGGATTTTTTAAGCCAGAAGCCAGCTCCTCCCTCATTGTTAAATATAATGTCAGATACACTATTTTTATTTTTAAAAAAGTAAATATGAAAAACTCCTTTTTTTTTTTAAACTAACGGAACTATTGAATTGAGACTATTTAGCTCTTGGGTTGTTGCCCTTGACCCGCCTTTCACACAGAGCCGTTTTTTCCTCCACACATAACCTCCGTCACCATCATCATCATCTGTTGCTTCTACCCTAAATTCTCACGTTACACACTTTCAGCATCATTACCCCAAATGGGAGAATTTCAGGCAGAATCATCCGTGAAAATATCGGAGGTGGAAATAAGGCATTATTGGGTGCTGTAGTCACCCCGAGGCCTTGTTTGCTACTTTTCTGCTCATTTTACCACACTTAACCCACTAGAAAGGGAACTGAACTATAATCAACTGCCATTTATCAGCACTAATGGAGGGGAGAAGAGGCCTTGGTAATGCAAGATAGCAAATAATAAGAAATAATGGAGGAAAAATGATAACATATGCATACGTGTTTTTAAAAGTATTACAAGTATCTACCCTGGTAATATTGCAATTCAGCTGGCATGTTCTGTTGTCTGGGGCTGAGAAGGCAAGATTACTTAGGGAGGGCATGCATTTGGGTCGTTGGCAGAGACAGGGAAAGCTGTGATAGAGAATACACCAAGCAGAAAATTGAGAGGTGATTTGTGGTGAACTATGATCGAAAGCAGACATGAGTATGCCTGAGCCAGGCTCACAGACCTTGTTCATTTTCTCGTTTAAAAAAATTGCCACACTGATTTTCTTCTATCATTTATTTTTCTATGAATCACCTGAAAGTAGATCCTACTTTTTGCTGAACTCAAGGGGAAATCCAATTTCAGTCTGGCTCTCCGCTGTTATTCCTATAGAAATGGGCGTGCAGCTCACACGCATCAGTCTGTGAAGGACCCGGATGGAGATAAGTGTGACATGGCTGAGATGGTCTGTGGAGGAGATGCCCCATTCTTTGCACCTTGACATCTCATTTCTGTGGGAAGGCCTGGATCATTATGCTAGATCCTGCAAATAAATCAAGATCTGCATTAGAGCTGAAATCTCGATTGTCAAGAGTTGCTTGGTCTGTATGTATATAAATGGCAAAAAAAAAAAAAAAAAAAAAAAAAAGGCAGACAGAATGTCAAGCAAAGAAAAAATCTCTTTCTAATATTTTTAATTGTAGCAGAAAGGAAAATCAGCTATCGAGGACCTTATTGTTCTAATGACTCTGAATGTGAGGAAATCTAAGCATTCCCACAGTTTCCTCATTTCTAAAACGTCATTTCCTCCATTGTCCTTAACTGTCACGTATGGTATCGTGTCAACCCAGGACACATCCCTGCACCCTTGAAAGCGCATACTCCAGAGAGTCACAGTTTCTTCATATTTGTTTGGTTAAGTGCTACCTTCCAGGACGCAATTATTACTGTAGCCAATTAGCTAGTTCACTGGTTCATGAAAACTGTAATGCTTCTAGAAGCAATAAAATTAAATCACTGCACTCTGAAAAAGGCAGAGCGAATTGGCAAGGCTTTTTGTTGTTCTTGTCGTCTTTGTTAGCGGTCCTTCATGTTTGAGAAGCCCGAGCTATCAAGAGCTTTCCTGTACCCTTGGATGTATGAAGAATCCAATTTAGCACTTGGCCTGTGTGTGCTTTCCAGATGCCAGGAGTGGTAGGGGAGTGGCGTTTTGCAAGGAGGTTGTCACAACAGAGATCTTTTGCTTTGATAAGTGTGGCAGAAACTGATTAGTTCTTAACCAAACCCACTTTCTCTTCCCTCTGAGCCCAGAGTTAGATCACGTTTTCCAGCCCCCTTGCAGTTAGGAGTGGCTGCATGACAGATCTGGCTAATAGAACGTTCTATAGAGGAACATGTCTAGACATGGCCTATGAAAACCTCCCACATATGCTCCTCCAGGGTCTTTCCCTTCTGGCCGGAGGCAGACAAGAGTGGCAGCCTGGGGAAACTGGTATTGAAGATGCTGGAGCCATAAGGTAGAAGGAGCTTGGGTCCCTGAATTATTTTTTGGAGGAGATATACCCCCTAATCAGGAACAACCTTTATGTGAGCAAGATAAACTTCCATTCTCTTAAACCACTGAGATTTAGGATTTTATCTGTTACATCCTTAGTTATTCCTTATGTAAACACCTAACCCAGCATATCCTAAATTTAATGTATTGACCTTATTTTGACTCACTGTGACAAGCAATTATTGATTGACTTTTGTAAAACAAATAAAGGTTTATGCATTTGCAACAGTTAGTCTAGTTTAATCCTTGCAAGACAAGCATTTTCTAAAAGTTAATGTTAATTATCAGAAGCTCTCAGTGTGGGGGACACCCTTCAAGGTATTGGGTAGGGACGATTGTTATAGACTAAGAGGGACGTCGTCTCTAACTAAGGAGGTAGAAGAAATCTGTTGTTGTTGTGTGCCGTCAAGTCAATTCTGACTCTTAGAGACACTATATGACAAAGTAGATCTGCCCCATAGGGTTTCCTAGGCTGAAGTCTCTATCGGAGCAGAGTGCTGCGTCTTTTCTCCCAAGGAGCAACTGTTGGGTTCAAATGCCAACCTTTTGTTTAGCAGCTGAGTGTTTAACCATTGCACCACCAAAAATCAAAACCAAACCCATTGCCATCCAAAACCAAACCCATTGCTGTTGAGCTGATTCCAACTCATAGCAACCTTATAGGACAGACTAGATCTGCCCCATAGGGTTTCCAAGGTGGATTTGAACTGTTGACCTTTTGGTTAGCAGCCGACTGCTTAATCACTGAGCCATCAGGGCTTCTTAAAAGAAACCTACAAGAATATAATAAAAAAGAACGCATGAAAACAAGAATAAATAAATAAAGCACACACACTACCTAAGTAAATGATCAGAGTACAAAAAGAATTGTTGCAAGAGGTGCTAAGGACTTATGGGACCTTCCAAAGACTCTCTGAGAGGCAGGGGCTAAATCCAGGCAAGGAATTAGTGCTTCAACCCATGAGGGTGATTCTGGTTTCCTTCTGACACTGCTTCAGGCTTGGGGGACACAAACAATGACATGGGTTACTGTTATAGTGAAGGGGAAAGTGCTTTTGATCCCAGGTCTCACTTCGGGGTTCTCTTGCACTCTTGCTAGAGATCTTTTCATTAGGGTCTCCAAATATACTGTAGCCCTTTCTGCTTTATTTGTTTATATTTATGATTGTTTAATGGTCCCCTTCATTTCTCGATGAGGTCCTCCCTGGGTGGTGCAAACAATTTTAGCTTGGCTGCTAATCTAAAGATTGGTGATTTGAACCCACCCAGCAGAGCTGCAGAAGAAAGGCCTGGCGGTCTGATTCTGTAAAGATTATAGCCAAGAAAATCCTATGGAGCTCAGTTTTACTTTGTAGCACATGGGGTCACCATGAGTTGGAATGGACTCAACGACAACGGGGTTAGTTTTTTTGGTTCCTTCTTTGAAGAACTGGGGCAGAGTCAGAGGACAGTTGATAGGCCCCTTCCACTGTCATATTAAAAAACCTCCCTCCCTGCTGATCATAAATTTGTGCCTAAGGGTGAGTACCAGGAAATTCAATGCGCTCCTTAACTCTCCTGGGGCACCTCTCCCAGAGATCTGGGGGTAAAATTTGTCTCTACATTTTTGTCCCTTTCTGAAATTCTTAATCCCACCAATGCTCAAAATCTTCTTCCCTATTTCTATTTTTCCCGGGACGGGGGTGGGGCTCCATGGCATCCTCATGCAGACTGGTCTGTTGGGGGAGGCCCTGATACGCCCCATTCCTGGGTGGCTGCCCCATTCCTGGGTGGCCATGCAGATTAGGTCTTGCATTGTGTTGCATTTTAAAAAAGAAAGAAAGAAAGAAAAAAGCTTTGCAAACAATTGGCTGTAATTACGGGGTATGTATATATTTGTTCAGTTTGTGTGTATTTTTCTATTTGAACCTGTTGATTTATTTTGTTTTTAAATCAGAAGTGGATCCAGCCAAAGTATGTTTCCTTCTTATGCTGCTATTTCAGCTGCTTTATGGTGATGACAGAAAAACCCCAGTCTATTTAGTATTCTAGGCGTTTAAAAGACCCTCACATATCAGCTATTTGGAAGCCCAGTGTTTTTAAACTTGCAAAATAGGCAGGCAGGGCATGAGGCCATGTTTCCAACTCCCTGGGACTCATTTCAGGAGTTCAATTCACTCTTTGGTCCATCTTAAGCAAAGAGAAGCTGAAGTGTCCATTTAGAAGAAGAGGTGGGGAGCGTTCCAATGAGGACTGTTGTTAGCCAGGATCAAAGCAGCTCCACACATGCTAAAAAGCCTCATTCGCAGGCTCTCGGGAGAGTTGCAGCACCGACTTGAAGCCCATTTGGTCAGAAGTGGCCACTTGAGTAGCCTTAGGCTTGGGCAAGGGCTTCTTTTTTTCAAAAGAGCTTCCCACTGGGAAAAGGGAATGTGAAGTGAGGGAACCTTCTTTTGGAGAAGAAAACTAAGGAGAAAAGTGAGGGAGAGAAGAAAAGCCACAGATCAAGACTCGAGAAAAAGACTTAGCTAAGGCACTCCTAGAGCTCTGGTGGCAGGGTGGTTAAGTGATACAACGCTAACCAAAAGGTCGGCAGTTCAAATCCACCAGCCGCCCCTTGGAAACCCTATGGGGCAGTTCTATTCTGCCCTCTAGGGTTGCTATGGGTTGGAATTGACTCAACGGCTGTAAGTTTTTGTTTCAAGGTACTCTTGGTTTGCCTTCATTGGAGGGGTGAACAGGAGGTAGTAGGTGCTCAGTAGAAAGTCAGTCTGCATTTCTTAACTCAACTGGTGAGAAAATCAACAAATCTTTTTAAGACAGAAGGTAAATAATACACTATCCACAAGGAAAAAAACTTTCCCCAAAATATCTAGATTATAGACGACAGGGTTAGAACTTTCCTTGTTTGTTTGCCTAAGATGAACCAGTTGCCCTCAAGTCAGCTCTGACTCATGGTGACCCTTTGCGTGTCTGAGTAGAACTGTGCTCCATAGGATTTTCATGGCTGGTTTTTCAGAAATAGATTGCCAGGGCTTTCTTCTGAGGTGCCTCTGAGTGGGCTCAAACCTCCAACCTTTCAGCTAGCAGCAGAGTGCTTTAACCATTTGTACCACCCAGAGACTCCTGGCTGAGATAAGGAACTCTAAAGGTGGGAGTGGAGTGGGTAGAGGTGGATTCCATATATGTTGGAGGGAGGTGGGAGCATGCATGTCCTATTGAGGACTTGGGTCTCCACACAGGGTATGCCCTTCCCAGTGTCTTCATGTGAAGCTCCACATGTTGTGTGATGCAGCAGTAAGCTGCTGCATGAAGGAGTGGACTGCGGGTCCACTTCCTTTGCTTTTCACAACAGGTCTGTAGACTGACAACAAAGGTATCCCAAGTGAAAATAATCCATGTGTGTTCTGAACATGATCTTTATTAAGTGTGGTAGATAGCTTCTGATGTGGCTCCCGGTGATCCTCACCTGCAGGTATTCATGCCTTTCTTTAATCCCCTCCCCTTGAGTATGTGATGGACTTACTGCCTCACTTCTAATGAACAGAATAAGCCCGAAGTAATGGGATGTTACTGCCAGATAAGGTTATAAAAGACTGACTTCCATCTTGTCCACACACTCTTTCTCTCTGGTTTTTCTTCTTTCTTGCTTTGATGAAGGCAGCTGCCAACAACCCTTGAGGAAGTGATTCCTGACAACTTTGGGAGTTGCTGGATGTCAGCTCTTCCTGACTGAGCCTTGAGAAGACTATGTTGTTGTTGTTGCATGCCATTGAGTCGATTCTGACTCAGAGCGATCCTATAGGCCAGAGTAGAACAGCCCCATAGGGTTTCCTAGGCTGTAATGTTTATGGGAGCAGATCGCCAGGTCTTTTCTCCTACAGAGGTGCTGGATGGATTTGAATTGCTGACCTTTTGTTTAGCAGCCCAGCACTTAACCATTATACCATAGCTTGGCTGATACCTTGGTTTCAGCCTGTGAGTAACCCTGAGTCAGAGGACCCAGCTAACCCATGCCCAGGTTTCAACTACAGAAAATGGAAGATAATAAGTGTTACTGTTTCGGAGTATTTATTATATAGCAATAGATAACTAATGCATTGAGGACTTACTGTTTGCTGTACCTATCTCCTTCTCCCCTGCTCTGCACTTCTCATTGGCTGCCAAGTCCTGTAGGGATTTATCCTTCTTTAAAGTTTTATCTTTTCCTTCTTCGTTATTCTCAAGACCATGGTCTTAGACTTAGTCCTCTCTATTTGAAAGATTTAAAGTTCCTGAGAAATTACAGGAAAATGGATTAAGAGCCCTGACATTTGTGGAATGTCCTCTAGGTACTTCTCCTCATTACCCACCCTTGGTTCTTCCAGTTCATCAAGTCTCATCTAGCTGTGCATCAATTCGTTTGCCTTTGGCTGCAAGTGACATAAAATCTGAAGAATAGGGGATTACATAAGCAAAAAGATTATTTTTCTCACATAACAGGAAGTCTGGAGCTAGGTGGTCAAAGATGTCATTAAAGCAAGGTTGACAAAGTTTGTAAAGGGCCAGATAGTAAATATTTTAGGCTTTGTGGCTGTTATGGATTGAATTGTGTCCCCTCAAAATGTGTATCAATTTGGGTAGGCCATAATTCCCAGTATTGTGTTGTTGTCTTCCGTTTTGTGATCTGATGTATTTAACCTATGGGTTGTAAATCCTAAGCTTTATGATGTTGATGAGGCAGGATTAGAGGCAGTTATGTTAATGAGGCAGGGCATAATCTATAGGATTAGGTTGTCTCATGAGTCAATCTCTTTGGAGATATAAAAGAGAGAAGCGAGCAGAGAGGAGCTGGGGACTTCATACTACCAAGAAAGCAGAGCCAGGAGTAGAGCACATCCTTTGGACTCGAGATCCCTGTGTTGAGAAGCTCCTAGACCAGGAGAAGATTGATAACAAGAGCCTTCCCCCAGAGCCGACAGAGAGAGAAAGCCTTCCCTTGTAGCTTGTGCCCTGAGCTTTGGATTACTACCCTCCCAGACTGTGAGAGAATAAATTTCTCTTTGTTAAGGCCATCCACTTGTGGTATTTCTGTTATAGCAGCACTAGTTAACTAAGACAGTGGCGCATGCGGACTCTGTTGTAACTACTCAACTGTGCCCCTGAAGGACAAAATCAGCCATAGACAATATTCAGAAAAATGAGTGTGCCTCTGTTCCAAAAAAACTATTTATGGAATTGCCTCATATGCATGTGAAAGCTGAATGATGAATAAGGAAGACTGAAGAAGAATTGACTTTGAATTGTGGTGTTGGCAAAGAATACTGAACATACCATGGACTGCCAGAAGAACGAACAAATCTGTCTTGGAAGAAGTACAACCAGAATGCTCCTTAGAAGCAAGGATGGTGAGACTTCATCTCACCTACTTCGGATATGTTGTCAGGAGGGATCGATCCCTGCAGAAGGACATCGTGCTTGGTAAAGTAGAGGGTCAGTGAAAAAGACAAAGACCCTCTACAAGATGGATTTACACAGTGGCTGCAACAATGGGCTTAAGCATAACAACGATTATGAGGATTATGAGGATGGCACTGGAATTTGAACTTCATATATTTTTTTACATGTCATGAAATATTCTTCTTTGACTTTTTTCCCCCAACCATTTAAATATATAAAAAACTACTCCTTTCACAGGCTGTATAAAAACAGGCAGCATGCCAAATTGCTGACTTTTGTATTGGTCTCTTTCTATCTTCCTATTAAAGGAGCCCTGGTGGTGCAGTGGCTAAGCACTCAGCTGCTAACCGAAAGGTTGGCAGTTCGAGCCCAACAGCCTTGGGATAAAGATATGGCAGTCTGCTTCTGTAAAGATTTACAGCCTTGGAAACCCTATGGGGCAGTTCTACTCTGTCCTATAGGGTAGCTATAAATCGGAATCGACTCAATGGCAATGGGTTTGGGTTTTTTTTTTGGTTGTGTTAGTAAGAAAGAAGAGAAAGAATGGATATAGGAAAGGTTAAGAGCAGTGTTTGCCCCAGCTAAATCTTGCTTTCTCTTCTCATAAGTGATTCAAAGGTAACATCCAAATATATATTTTCTATGGTAGCCCTGGTGGCGCAGTAGTTAAGAGCTTGGCTGCTAAACCAAAACGTCAGCAGTTCAAATCCACCAGCCCCTCCTTGGAAACCCTGTGGGGCAGTTCTACTCTGTTGTATAGGGTTGCTATGAGTTTGAATCGACTCGATGGCAGTGAGTTTGGTTTTTTTTTTTTGTTTGTGGGGGGAGTATGGTAGCATAGATCTCTTGAAGTCTGGTTATGCAAAATATTACTTTCCAATTTTCCAGTGGTAATGACAATCATGGCACATTGGTGAGCTCCAGAAATTTTGATGAATAAATGTTTCAGAAATTTGTCTCGTGATCATTCCCCAATAAGATTTCAGTGCATAGAAATATCCATGATCAAGCTTATGTGGGCAGATGTAAAGTACATATACAGTGTTAGCTAGTATGTGCAGAATGACTCTTGCCTTAGACAGCTTGTTATAACTAATTTTACAGAAGAAGCAAGTAAAATCCTTGCTGACGTAGTTTGTAGTTCTTTCCTGATTTGAGCCCTTAAATTTAACAGATGTCCTTGAAGTGGATTACAAATTGGGAAATGGGATAATTCTTTTTTGCTGTCACTTTTTGTACAAGTTCTTCAGAAGTCCCTGCTTTAGGAAATCGTTGAAGACACTGACTGGCCCCATGAATAAGGGACAGTTAGCCTTATGCTTACAACGGGAATTGATAGAGATAAATCAGAGGCTCACTCTGTCGTATCAGCATTGTCTGCTTATGAACACAAGCCTAAGACACGTAAAAAGGATTCTATAGCTTGACAGCTATAACACTCTCTAGAAAGGAAGGATCCCAGGTAGAGTATTAAAAAAAGATGGCCCTGGCACATTTACTAGGGTATAGGCATTTAAAAACAAAATTCATAAATATAATAGCATGACAAAGCTCCATGGAATAAAACTTAAACTTCTGCCCTCTACCTGAGTAGCTGAGCAGCTTTAATAAGTTGCTAATTTCTCTATGTATCAGTTTCCACTTCCCATAACACGATCTCTTCTAGCCTTAAAATGATAAAAAATAATGTATAAGAGCATAGGCCTCAGAGTCAGACAGACTTGGGTTCAAAGCTTGAATCTACACTTTGAGCCAGGTAGACTTGGACAAGTTTCTTAATTCTCCTGAGCCGGAATTCCCTTTTCTGTAAAACGGGCTAGGATGATCTGTTTCATAGTTTACTTTCAGTATGAAATGGAAAAATGCGTGTAACGTCCTTAGTGTAGTACTTGGCATACAATGTAGGAGTTGTTGTTAGGTGCCATGTCGTTGATTCCGACTCATAGCGACCGTGTGTACAACAGAACGAAACAGTGCCCGGTCCTGTGCCATCCTCATAATCGTTGTTGTGCTTAAGCCCATTGTTGCAGCCACTGTGTCAATCCATCTTGTAGAGGGTCTTCGTCTTTTTCACTGACCCTCTACTTTACCAAGCATGATGTCCTTCCGCAGGGATCGATCCCTCCTGACAACATACTCAAAGTGTGTGAGATGACGTCTCGCCATCCTTGCTTCTAAGGAGCATTCTGGTTGTACTTCTTCCAAAACAGATGTGTTTGTTCTTCTGGCAGTCCACGGTATATTCAATATTCTTTGCCAACACCACAATTCAAAGTCAGTTCTTCTTCAGTCTTTCTTATTCATCATCCAGCTTTCACATGCATACGAGGCAATTGAGAACACCATGGCTTGAGTCAGGCATACCTTAGTTTTCAAGATGACATCTTTGCTTTTCAACACTTTAAAGAGGTCTTTTGCAGCGGGTTTGACCAATGCAATGCCTCTTTAGATTTCTTGACTGCTGCTTCCATAGGTGCTGATTGTGGATCCAAGTAAAATGAAACCCTTTGACAACTTCAATCTTCTCTCTGTTTATCATGATATTGCTTATTGGTCCAGTTGTGAGGATTTTTGTTTTCTTCATGTTGAGCTATAATCTGTACTGAAGGCTGTGGTCTTTGATCTATATTAGTAAGCACTTCAAGTCCTCTTCCCTTTCAGTAAGCAAGGTTGGGTCATCTGCATATCGCAGGTTGTTAATGAGTCTTCTTCCAATCCTGATGCCCCATTCTTCTTTATATAGTCCAACTTCTTGAATTATTTGCTCAGCATACAGATTGAATAAGTATGGTGAAAAGATACAATCCTAACACACCCCCTTCCTGACTTTAAACCATGCAGTATCCTTTTGGTCTGTTCAAATGACTGCCTGTTGATCTATGTACAGGTTCCTCATTAACGCAGTTAAGTGTTCTGAAATTCCCATTCTTTGAAATGTTATCCATAATTTGTTATGATTCACACAGTTGAATGCCTTTGCATAGTCAATAAAACACAATTGAACATCCTTCTGGTATTCTCTGTTTTCAGCCAGGATCCATCTGACATCAGCTATGATACCCCTGGTTCCACGTCCTCTTCTGAATTTGGCTTGAATTTCTGGCAATTCTCTGTTGATATAATACTGCAGCTGCTTTTGAATGTTCTTCAGCAAAATTTTACTTGCGTGTGATATTAATGATATTGTTGTTGATAGTTTCTGCTTTCGGTTGGATCATCTTTCTTGGGAATAGGTATAAATATGGATCTCTTCCAGTCAGTTGGCCGGGTAGCTGTCTTCCAAATTTCTTGGCATAGATGAGTGAGCACTTCCAGCCCGCATTTGTTTGTTGAAACATTTCAATTGGTATTCCATCAATTCCTGAAGCCTTGTTTTTCGCCAATGCCTTCAGTGCAGCTTGGACTTCTTCCTTCAGTATCATCGGTTCCTGATCCTATGCTACCTCCTGAAATGGTTGAACATCAACCAGTTTTTTTGGTATAGTGACTCTGCATATTCCTTCCATCTTCTTTTGATGCTTCCTGCGTTGTTTAATATTTTCCCCATAGAATCCTTCAATATTGCAACTGGAGGCTTGAATATTTTCTTCAGTTCTTTCAGCCTGAGAAATGCTGAGAGTGTTCTTCCCTTGGCATATAGTAAGCACTCAAAAATTGTTACGTATCGTTATGAAATAACAAATATGTTGTTGTTAGGTGCAGTCTAGTTGATTCCGACTCTTAGAGACCCTACGTACAACAGAATGAAACGCTGCTGGTCCTGCCCCAACCTCACAATTGTTGCTATGTTTGAAACCATTGTTGCAGCCACTGTGTCAATCCATTTCATTGAAGGTCTTTCTGTCTTTCGCTGATCCCCTACTTTATCAAGCATGGTGTCCTTCTCCAGGGACTGGTCCCTCCTGATAAAAAAGATATGTTTCTAATAATTATTAAAGCACTATCCTCATTCTGAGCATGTATGATTCTTTTTTAAAAAAATTTGCTCAGTTCCTTTGTGTAATAAACTCTGTACATAAACCTCTGTAGTTAAGAGTCAGCTCTGTTTGAGAGTTAACTCCTTTATTAGTCAAGCCCAGCCAGCCCTGGGTTATATTTGGGTGCACTCTTGCTCAAGTATAGCTAGCACTGGTTGAGTGCTCATGATGAACCAGGCACTGTTCTAAGCACTTCAAATGTATTAATTCATCAAATCTTGATAATAACCATAGAAAGAAAAAAGTATTATTATTCCAGTGTTACAGATGAGGAAGCCGGGACACAATGAGGTCATCTTGTCTGAAGACCCTCAACTAGAAGGGTGGAATTGAAATTTAAACACCTAGGCTAGTAGTTCTTTATGAGGGATGATATTATCCCCTTCCCAAGAGAACATTTGGCAATATCTGGAGACATTTTTGGTTGTCACATTTAGGGTGGGGAATGCTACTGGCATCTAGTAGTTAGAAGCCTTGGATACTGCTAAACATCCTACAATGCACAGGACAGCCCTACAACAAAGAATTACCCAGGCCAATATGTCTATAGTGCTGAGGTTGATTTGAAAAATCCTTCCTAGGTGGTCTTGTTCCTAAGCATATGTTCTTAACTATTTCCTTCTACAGTTCTCATATATATTCTCCATCTGTGACAAAGATAATTTGAAGACAAAGTGATAACTTTCTGTGAGTTTCCTCAGGTCTTCTACGGCATTCTGTAATAATTTCAGGAGCAAATAATTAATCTACGAATGGATTACTCTTTGACTTTTCAAAGAAGTTAACTGTGCAATGATTACTGTTTAAAATCCAAATGTGTCATAGTACCAGGAACACTGAAAATGTTTCCCCGTTGGACTGGGAAGTAGCAAGTTTCTGTGTGTGCTTGGTGAACTTCGAAAGGAATGCTAAGTTGATGCTTCAGTGAAAGTGCAAGATACTCATGGAGGGGGCCAATGGGCAATGGCCCAGAGGGGAGAACTGGAGCAGCTGCTTGCCAGCTTTTCTCAAAGCCAGAAGAACTGGGGAACATGTAAAAGAATTAGCAACAACCCTGGAAAAAACACCTTTTAGGTAAAGGGGTTAGACCAGAAGAGCCATTCTTAAATTTCTTTGGCTAGAAAGTGTGTTCATTCATCTACCCAGCGTTCATTTGTTCACTACTCTGGGTTCTGGATTATAGCTTTGAACAACAGAAATTCTGGATTACAGCCGTGAAGGCAAGAAATAAGGTCCTGCCCTCATGGAATTTATACTTCTGGGTGAGATAGAAAATAGACGGCTGAACAAGTTAATATGGAATTTGCTATCAGATGGTGACAAGTCTTATGAAGAAACATTTAGCAGAGGAAGGTGTCAGGTCATAGAGTGCCAGGACTGATGCAGCTTTAAGTAAGGACATTAGGAAGACCTTTCTGAGGGGATGAGATTTGAGTAGAAATTCAAAGGGAGGGAATGAGCCACACAAGATGTAGTGATGGGCATTCCGCCAAGTGAAAAAGTCAGGAGACAGGAAAGGTTATCTTTTTCCCTCCAGGAGGAACAAGAAGACCAGTGTGGCTAAAGAGAAGTGGTTAGGATGCCACTGTTAGCGACATTCACTGCTGCTGTTAGTTCATCACACTCATTAGACTCTCAAAATTATTTCCAGGAATATTTTCTCAACTGTCCCTGCGTCTTTGCATCACTCCTTCATGGGACCATCTGATTTGGCCAAGCCTAGATCACATGTCTATGCTCTAGCTGCTGCCTGTTGCCTTTGAGTCGATTCTGACTCATCGAAACTCTATTGGACAGCGTAGAATCGCCCTACAGGGTTTCCAAGGAGAGGCTGGTGGATTTGAACTGCCGACCTTTTGGTTAGTAGCCCAATGCTTAACCACTGCACCACCAGGGCTCCCTCTAGCTGCTAGAGGGTGGGAAAGTGATTATCTGGAACCTTAGGCTTCCTGGTAGGAGATTGGGCTCTGCATCTCACAAACCCTCACACAATCAGGAATGTTCCACAAATAAAGGAGAAAATGTGAGAGTTTACTCCTTTGGTCACTTATTCAACACCACATATACACTTTTTCCTTTTATTTAATTTTCCAAAGGGGAAAAAATGTCCCCACTAAACATAATGCAACATCTATCATTAAAAAAAAGTACTCATTCCCTCCACAAAAGAAGACAACTCAAAGTCCCATCAGTCATTAAGTCTAACTTAAATTCTGGACTCCCTGGGAATCTATTTTTCTTTTGGCATAGTCTCAGACCCATCTTGTTATAATGCAACCCATGAAAATTAAATTGTCAGTTTAACAACCATCAGCATGTACCATATTCAATAGAGTAAAAGTAGAGGAAGATACATGGGGGAATTCCTTTAAAAAATAATAAATACATACAGGATACACCAAGGCAGGTAATATGGATAGAGCTTATCATACCTCTTCTTGCATCCAGTCATGAGGCTAGTTTTTATTTAATTTCTCCACTACTCCATTGCCTGTTCCTTTTCTGTCAGACAGCACCTGAGGAGGTTGAGGTTCTTCACTTGGGAGAGACATTCATCTTTCATCACTGATGGGTCACAGCCCTTGTTGGATCTGCATGTATAAGCCTGTTGTGGTATCACGTTGTCTTTACCTCTGGCCATTGTAGAATGAGGGGGAACCGCAGTGGGTTCCTTCCTGGCCTCAGTGAGCCTCAGATCTCCTTCCCATTGATCGTCAGAATTAATCAGCCCAGCCAAAGCTGCTTACCTCTTTTTTTGGTCTTTTCACACCTAGTGGCATAAGGAGCCTGAAATGGCCAGGTAGCAGTTTCCATTTCCAGTTCATTGGAACAATAGATGTGTTCCTAGTGGAAATATTCTTTCCAGGAAGCCATATGCTAGAAAGAAAGAAAAAAAAGAGTGATGATTCTCTCTTTGGGAGAATGTGTACAATATGTTGGTCACTGCGTTAGAGCTTACTCTGTCCATCTTTCAGGTCAGCACCCTGATGCTGGCTGGCACTGTAATAACTGACACTTCAAAGGCTCTTCTGCTGATTTGGGGTGATTGGCCCAGAATAAGAGAGGTGTATCCCATCAGCCTTACCTCTTCCACTGCAAAATTTGAAGGATATCATAAGACAGAGTAGGAGGAGACAATATTTGAGAAAATATAGCTAAGAGTTTTCCAGAATTGGTAAAAGACATGAATCCATACTTTGGGAACCCCAGTGGATCTTGATCAGGATGAAAAAAGATAAAAGTATACCTTACTCTATCAGAGTTAAACTGAAGAAGATGAAAACAAAGCCTCCAAAAGCCTCAAAAGCAACCAAAAAGGAGAACCTATTAATCTAATTGTCAGCTATGTTGACAGCTGACTTCTCAAAAGCAAAAATGAAAACTAAAAGCACTACCTTTTTCAAGACATTGAGAGAAAGGAACTGTCATACTACATAGTTAAAGAATCATTCAAGAGCAAAGGCTAAATATAATTTCAGTCAGAGTTTACTATCAGCAGACTGTAAATAATCTTCTGAAGAATGTATTTTAGGAAGAAGGGAATTGAATGAGCTGCAAAAACCAATAGTGAGAAGAAAAAAAAAAAGACAAATATACATGAAACACAACCAAGAAAAGACTGTATAAAACAACAGCAATAATAATGACATATCTGAGACTGTAAAAGCAAGATGGAGTTAAATTACCAGTAATAATAATGTATAAGATAAGAGGGAGATAATCAAAGTTAAAAATTACAAGTTTCTTGCATTGCTTGGGAGGAGCTATTGATTGGATTTTATTATCTCAGTAATACAGGTGGTTAATGGTAACACTAAAAAAATAAAACTTCTGAAACATTGGGTAAAAACATAATAAGAGACAAATTTATCCTACATAAATCAGGATAAGAGAAAAAGAAAAGAAACAAATAAAACACAATAAATAAAAATAAGAAAATATTGTAGAAATAAATAAAAATATTTCCAATAATAATTGTATATATATAAATAAACCCTACATGCTCCTTGTAAGACAGAGAGAGTCAGATTGGTTAAACAAAATCTGTGAATAGTTTCCTCTTGGTTATATAATGGTCAGTTCAAACTTGGGAAGCAAAACTTATTTTCCTACTCTTTATGTATCCATGTGGAAGGGTATACACTATAATAATGTATCAGGCCTCTGGCCCTCTGTTTATGACTTCTTCCCACAACCAGTGGAGTGGTCTAGTGCTTTCTAGATTGGGCTGAGCTAACCTAATAAAATGTTGCCAACACTGGAAAATTTCTCTCTTTTCTTCCTTCTCTGCCTTGGATCTGTGCAAGGCAGCAGTGCTGGTTAACCATGTATTCCTTTAGAATTTAAACTTTTCCTTGCCTGTGCTCTTCTAAGGTCTCATCTGAAAGGGAATGCAGGGGGCAGAGCCACTCCAACTGGACTGTACATGTAGGAAATGGGGTATGGAGCTGTTATGGATTGAATTGTGTCCTCCAAACATGTGTGTTAACTTTGGTAGGCCATGATTCCCTAGTATTACGTGGTTGTCTGCCATTTTGTGATCTGATGTGATTATCCTACGTATTGAAAATCCTAACCTCTGTGATATTAATGAGGCAGGATTAGAGGCAGTTATGTTAATGGGGCAGGACTCAATCTACAGTATTAGGCTGTATTTTAAGTCAATCTATTTTGAGATATGAAAGAGAGACTCAAGCAGAGAAGAGAGGGATCTCATACCATCAAGAAAGGAGAGCTGGGAGCAGAGTGTATCCTTTGGACCCAGAGTCCCTGTGATGAGATGCTCCTGGACCAGGGGAAGATTGATGACAAGGACCTTCCCCCAGAGCCGACACAGAGAGAAAGCCTTTCCCTGGAGCTGGCATCCTGAATTTGGACTTCTAGCCTCCTAAATTGTGGGAGAATAAACTTCTGTTTGTTAAAGCCATCCACTTGTGGTATTTCTGTTATAGCAGCACTAGATGACTAAGACAGTGGTCGAGGGACTAGGACCCATAGATGAATCAAGGCAAGGAAATGTTTGAGGAGCAGGTGGAAGACTAAGGGTTGAAAATTGCCTGCAAGTAATGGAAGGGGCCATCTGGGTCAGTGGGAAAGTCAAACCTTTAAGAATCTACATTGTATTGTTCTGTTTTTCAGTTACTTTGGCAGCAGTCAGCTTCCTAGTGGGGCCCTTTAGAAATCTTAATCAAATCCTCAAGATATAAATATAATATCATCCATGAGGCCCTGTCTTCTTCCTGTGGTGGGGAAGGGTAGTGGCCATGCCACAGCAATTGGTTGGAATAGTGGGAGGAGTGGTGATGTGGGTTATGTATGGCTATTCCTTGGTAACATTGAAAGAGAATATTCTTCTGGAAAAACTGTAGTTCAACATGTGACTGTTGTCAAACATATCATGCTTTTTTAGGCAGGGACACACAGATTGGCTACATAATTTGTTGGACCAAATACAAGGTGAAAATGTGAGGGTCCTTGTTCAAAAAGCAGGAAAAAAGTACTGTTAAAGATACTGAAATATAAAGCTTTTATCTTTCTTGCACAGTCTCTTTCTTGACCTGTTAAGTTTTTTATTTGTTATTTAATGTTGTTCTAAGTAAAGAAAAATTAAAATTTTAAATCAGTAGCATCAATTATCATGTTTCTACTGTGCAATGCCAGTTTTCAATGCAAACGTAAGAGCATTTAACTTGTATTTGAAATCACTGACATTGCATAATTCATATTGCATAGCTTTCACAAGGACATGTGTTTCTGTTCTTACCAGAAGAGTAGAAATGTTGCACAAAAATAATTCAACTGTTTTTATTTCACTTCTAGATATATGCACACTTTAGCAACCTCTATCTTCAGTTTGCTGATGAGTTAGATAGGATTGGAGAGAAAAGGGACTATGGGTTGCCCTATTTTTCTCTTTTCTTTTATGTCGTCATTTTCAGCATAAATGGTTGGCTAGTACAGGGAAGGAACAAGTAAGAAAGGATAGAGTACAATTCCTTGGTCATTCGTGTTTCTTGGAGAATGCCATTGCTTTCTTTCTGTGTTTGTAGCAAGTTCTGGTTAGAACTTAAAGCATGGTCTTTTGGGACTGTCAGTACCCCTGCTTGCTCAGTCATGTTCATTTTAAGCTTCATTAAATTCTTGCATGTCCTAGGACCACTGAAGTTATGCTCATGGGCATCACAAAGGCAGCGTATGAATTGGCAACAAGGGACAGTGGCCTAGACACATATTGTACATATCTCCTCATACATGCTCCATTATCCCATTGGACTTCATTTATAAAACACAAGTTCAAAGAAAAAATTACTATGAATTTCATAATAGCAACAACAGAGTGATAAACCAAACATGGGACCCTTTTGAGCATGAGACTTCACACAGGTTGCACGTAATGAAGCTGGTTCTGGGGTCAGAGTATGACTTTTGTGGGCCCTGAGTACCTAAAATGCTTTTGTGGGTCCCTTCCTCCATAAAAAAAACAGTTAAATGTTATATTTTACTACTGCATCAGTATAAAGACAAATACATTACTATTACATATTAAAATATTTTCTTCCAATGAAAATTTTACTTTTTTTTCTTCTAATTTTAAAAGAAATTGAAACAGTTTTATGAGTCCCTAAAAGTATTGTGGGACCTGGCACTGAGCTTCCTGTGTGCTATGGATTCTTGGCCCTGCTTTGATTATGCACGCGTGAGACAGGAATAAGGAGCCCTGGTGGTACAGTGGTTAAGTGCTGGGCTGCTGGTAACTGAAGGTCAGCAGTTTGAACCACCAGCCACTCCACAGGGAAAAGACCTGGAGATCTGCTCTCATAAAGGTCACAGCCTAGAAGACCTATGGGGCAGTTCTACTCTGTCCTATAGGGTCACTATGAGTCATAATCGACTCAATGGCACACAACCACAACAAGGAGAGCGACTGGGCCAAAGGAATCATCAATGGTAATAGGTTTCAAGGAAAGCACAGTGGAAATCTAGTGACTTCTCATGTCTCATTGTGAACTATAATTACTAACCTGTTTCTCACCAAGCATTCCTGTCAGCGTGCAGTCTTTGGTACTAAGTTGATTTTAATGGCATATTCTCTCAAGGACTGAGAACATCCTCTACTTTTTCTTTGTGTGTGAGGAGTGATGAGGTTATTGGGGCAACAGAAGCGAGAAGATGCAAATGAACTAATTAGCTCCTGAAAGTTAGAGATTGATGTTATAGAAGGAAAAACAAAAACAAAAGCTATAATTTTTGCTTAACCTCCATTTTTCCTACCGAAATAAGGTACGCATAAGTGAGAGAAAACTTGATTTTAAAGGCAATTAGAGAGTAACGAAATCTGCTCTGAATTCAGTATCCTCATGGCTGACTCCTTCCCTTCTTTCAGGTTTTTGCTAAGTTGTCATTCTATGGGAGAGGACATCTCTAACCATCACTTATAAAATAGCAACGTCTCCTCACAACAGACACCTCCAGCCCCCTCACTCTATTTATGTCTAAGTGTCACCTGGAACGTGAGCCCCATGAAGGCAAGCACTTGGTTTCTTGTTCATTGCTACTCCAACGACTTTCAGCAGTGTTTGCCATGAGTACTTATGACTCAGTTGGAATCTGATGAATGGAAAAAAAAGAATGCCTTTGTGCGTTAGACTTAAGGCCTTGACAGTTCCAGATGTTGACCACATTGGCAGTTTCAACTATCGTCCCTTTAGTGGCCAGAATTGATTTGGCTAATATGCATGATTCATCAGAAGGCACTCTAATCTATTCACTACTTTAATGACATTCTTCCCGAATCTACATGGTCCAACAGAGTGAGTTATTTTGCCTGTAGATTGTTCTTCAGACTAGAATAGACAAGAAGATTTACTTTCTTCTTAGAATCTCTGAAAATGTTTTGAAGGGATATTTATGAAAGAGAAAAAAATCCTTTGCCTGTCATTCTCTGGTACATGAATCTGGGCTCTGAAAGCAATTCCTGCTGATCACCAGACGGGAGAAAGTTTAGGGAAAGAGATCGATACAGGGCTTTATGACTTAACTTTCCCAAGGACACCCCAAATCTCTGATTGTGATGGAAAGTAATATTTCTTGGAGTGAATTGCCAAATAAAACGACATTGGCCCGAGTGAAAAATGGGGTTTTAATTATCCTGAAGGACTGAGGTCATTACTCGGTTAATGATGAGCCTCTTTCTCTGCTGTCTTCTTTGATAGGTCATCTTTGCCATTAGCAACTGCAACAAGAGTGAAAATGCCTGTGGCATTTCTAAAATGCCATTTCTTTTTGAAAGGTTAGTACTATAATGGAATTTCAGAGGAAATATGAGGCCCTTTTTCTTGTTTCCTTGTGGGTATGTATAGTTAAAAAGCTTGTCAGTCAAGACAAGCATTATATGATTGCCAGCTAGCAAACGCTGGGTTTTTAAACATTCACTCACTGATATCATGAATGGTTAGGGTGTGAAGAGATGAATTTTTCTTTTTGCACACACATTCTAACTACAGAGGGACTCTTATATAAGATATATGCAGAGAAATTTCATGACGATTCAAAGAATTCCCTTTAAATTGCAAATACATGTCAAAATATCATGTCAGAAAGTCCAGGAACCAAGTTGTCTGATAAAGTCATTTTCATAAGAATGATTTTTGTACAGAGTGCCAACAGAATCATTAATATCACACACAAGTAAAATTTTGCTGAATATCATTCAAAAGCGGCTGTAACAGTACATTCACAGGTTACTGCCAGAAATTCAAGCCGGATTCAGAAGAGGATGTGGAATGAGGGATATCATTGCTGAGGTCAGATAGATCCTGGCTGAAAACAGGGAATACCAGAAAGATGTTTACCTGTGTTTTATTGACTACGCAAATGCATTCGACTGTGTGGATCGTAATAAATTATTGATAACATTGCAAAGAATGGGAATTCCAGAACACTTAATTGTGCTCATAAACCAAGAGGCAGTCGTTTGAACCGAACAAGGGGATACTGCATGGTTTAAAATCAGGAAAGGTGTGTGTCAGGGTTGTATTCTTTCACCATATTTATTCAATCTGTATGCTGAGCATATAATCCGATAAGCTTGACTATATCAACAACGGGGCATCAGGGTTGGAGGAAGACTCATTAACAACCTGTGATATGCAGATGACACAACCTTGCTTGCTGAAAGTGAAGAGGACTTGAAGCACTTACTGAGGAAGATCAAAGACACAGCCTTCAGTATGGATTATACCTCAACATAAAGAAAACAAAAATCCTCACAATTGGACCAATAAGCAACATCATAATAAAGGCAGAAAATATTGAAGTTGTCAAGGATTTCATTTTACTTGGATCCACAGTCAGCACCCATGGAAGAGCAGTCAAGACATCAAAAGAGGCATTGCATTGGGCAAATCTGCTGCAAAAGACCTCTTCAAAGTGTTAAAAAGCAAAGATATCACTTTGAAGACTAAGGTACGTCTGACCCAAGCCATGGTATTTTCAATCGCCTCATATGCATGTGAAAGCTGGACAATGAATAAGACAGAAGAAGAACTGATGCCTTTGAATTACGGTGTTGGCAAAGAATATTGAATATACCATGGACTGCTAGAAGAATGAACAAATATGTCTTGGAAGACACACAGCCAGAATGATCCTTAGAAGCAAGGATAGTGAGACTTCATCTCACGTAGTTTGGACATGTTATCAGGAGGGACCAGAACTTGGAAAAGGTCATCACACTTGATAAAGTAGAGGGTCGTTGAAAAAGAGGAAGACCCTCAAAGAGATGGATTGACACAGTGGCTACCACAATGAGCTCAAGCATAACGATTGTGAAGATGGCGCAGGGCTGGGCACTGTTTCGTTCTGTTGAACGTAGGGTTGCTATGAGTTGGAACGGACTCGACGGCACCTAGCGACCACAAATTTTTCCTTGGAATCAGGGTTAAGTCCTTTAAAACGTTTCATTTGATTATAAAGATTTTATTATAGAAATTATGTTTGCCTAAAACTGGAAGTGGATGAAGGTGGAACTGAAGGATCACAAAGTGACTGATGACACCAGCTACCTGTCATACCTCAATCGAAGTTCCAGGTTATTCGCTGTTTTAACAGCAAACATTCACCAACAATTATTATAAAGAATCAAGGAATAGTAAAACACATAAAATTTATGATGCGCTATGCCATGCTTTAATGACCAGTGGCATAGGAAACATTGACTACATAAACCTAACAAATGGTTAACACTGTTTACTGTTCAAAGTGTTTCATATCTACTAGCTTATTGAACAATTAAGACAACCTCAAGTTCATTCGGCGTTAACCTTATTCCCGTTTTGCAGGTGCTCAGAGATGTGTAGAAAGGTACTCCAAATCACATTGCGCTTAAGCAGCAGAGCCTGGAATCCCCTGCATTTTATATTCTATGGCATGCTACAAATTTAAATCAGATGAGCTTCTTGCTTTGCACCATAATATCAGCTTTCTAATACTGGGTATTGCGAAGCTGTAAATGAAGACGGCAGGAAATGCTGCCGTTACTGCAAGGAGGTGATGAAATAAAGGTTTTAAAATAATTTGGAAAGCCACTTAAGGGAATGAATCCTGCTCCAAATGCTAAAAAGGAGCCACTGGGGTAGGATAGATATGGCATTTACTGTAAGAACTTTCTAGACTGCAGTTGGCATATTGAACCTACATTTTAAAAATCAGTTATTCATCTATGTAGTTTAAAAGCTGGAGAGTACCAAGGGGCTTATAATGAAAAGCAGTAGTTTCTGACCGTGGTCTTCCCTAACTCTCCTCCCCTTAACCTCATGACGTCGTGAGCGTTGCTTCTACTGGAATATTGCCAGGTCGCTAACATTGACAATCTAGCTTCTCACCGTGATTAAAGCCTTCTGTAATCTGGACGTAGACTGATTGAAAACAATAAACTGCAATACCCTCTTAACTGTCTCTCTGCTTCCACCTCGGCCACTTCCAATCTATTCTCAAGGCAGCAGCCAGAATGATCTTGTTAAAGGCCCTGTCACTGGTCTGGCAAAATTCTCTGCAATGGCCCCCAATCATCCAGGGAAGCCAAAGTCCTTCTGAGAGCCTAGATACAACCTGCCCCTTCCCAACCCCCTCCCCTTCCCTCTGTGAGGCTCTCACTCCTCCTGGTCAGCCACTCAGGCCTCTTTGCCAGGGAAACATCTTTGCATCATAGGTATTCATTTGCCTTCAGATGGCTAACTCTTCACTGCCTTCGGGACTTCTTCAAATGATATCATCTCGCCTAATTTTAAATCGCGACTCGTTTTAAAACCCCATTCCCAGCGTCTTTCCCTATTCTTCCATTTCCCTAATGCACTTGACTCTGCTTAACAGACAAACAAAGCTGGCTGCTGTCCGGTAGACTTTGACTCATGGTAACTCCATGTGTGTCAGAGCAGAAGTGGATCGCCAGACCTCTTTTTCCAGGTGCCTCTCAATGAACTCTAGATGAACTCAAACCTCCAACTCTTAGGATAACAGGTAAGTGCATTAACCATTTGTACTACCCAGGGACTCATGTTTAATATACTGTGCAATTTTCTCAATGATTAGATCTATAATTCATTATCTGTCTCCTCTAGAATGTAAACCTTGTGAGGACAAGGGTTTTTTATTTCTTTGTTTTGCTTTGCTTTTTTTTTTTTTTTCCCCCATCTTGTTCACTAATTGATCCCATGTGCCTAGAAAAATACCTGGCACATAGCAGATAGATTGGTTGAATGAATAAACAGAATTTCCATTATTGTGATTATATAAACCTTGTTTATGGAGAATCGAGTAGCTTGTTGCAATTGCACTTCCTTCTCTATGCTTCCAGCGTCATGACAACAGTGCAACCTGAAGCAGAATGTTCCTACTGATTCTGCTTTCTTACTCTACCAATTGCTAAAGAACCACGCCCTTTCTAGTCTGCTTCATGCTTAGACCTTACCTACTTCTGTTTTATTTGCTTTGGTTTTCCTGAAGTTTTTTATTTTTTCTTTCTTGAAGCAAAATATATGTCTTCTTTTCTATATCCCTAATATATTTTTCATGACTCCTTCATTTCTATTGCTTGATTTTTTACGATCCATTTCATTCTCCACTGAGATCCAATTTTATTTTAGAGCAAGTCAACTTCTACTTGCCTTTCAGTTTTTCTTAAATGTTGTGCCTTTATTTGTCTAAATAAACCCTCAATTGGTTGAAAACCTTCAATCACACTGTCTATTCTACATCATTTTCTATTCTTTTCTTCATCCTCCCTTCCCGTAGGGTCTTGTTCTCTAGACATGAAGCACTGCTGTATCTTGGGCTGTTTCTTCACTGCTCTCTTGAGTTGGGTCCATTGTTCCTACATAAGTTTTTCTCTTTCTTCATGTTAACTTCTGGCCCCCACCCTTTTTTGGTAACTGAAGCATACCTTCAGCAAGAAAGAAAATGTATAAGCAGATAAAATTTCTAAGTCTTGCATGTCTGACAATGTCTTTATTATGCTATCACACTGGACTTAGAATTGTCTAGTGTTTATACAATTCTCGGTCCCCGGCATTGTCCCACTGTCTTCTGTCAATCCGTGTTGCAGATTACAGGCCTATGTTAAGCTGAGTCTTGCTCCTTTTTGCCGTCTCTACCTAACAGCTATGAGTCGGAATCGACTTGAAGGCAACGGTTTTATCTAACAGCTGAGGGTACCTTCTTTATCTTTGGGGTTATGAAGTTTCTCAATGTTCTGATTTAGTTGCACGTCTTTAAAATATTTACTGTGGAGACATATTTTGTATTCAGCTCTGGGGAATTCTCTTCCAGTATTTTTTGGATAACACCTTCCCCACTGTTTTCTCTCTTCTCTTTTTCAGGAATTTCTATTAGCCATCTGTTGAGTTTCCTTATGCTTCTGTTCTTTTATAATCCCTGTCTCTTGGACTTTTTCTCCTTTAACTCTAATCTTCCAATCAGTTGAACCTTTAAATTTATAGAATTGTGTATTTGACTTCTAAGTGCTTTTTCTCTGTCTGTCATTTTTCTTTTTGTCATAATTTGCCCTTCTTCTCCCCCACATTCCCCTCCTCTTCCCATTTCTCTTTCTTCCTCTCCTCCACCTTCCTTTTTGAATGTAATATATTCTTATACTAACTCTTACATTAATTAGAAATTTTGTAAGCTCACCTCCTTTTCCTTTGGGGTCAGTTTTACTACTGATTTATCATGTTTTGTTTTCTTGTCGTGCTGCAGGCTTTCTTCAAATTTCTGGATTCTTGCTTTCTCAACCATAGTAAAAGTGAGCCTATAGAAAAAATGACTGGAACTGTTTCCTTGGTGGGGCTTGTCAACTGGCAGGTTTGGTTTTTTTTTTTTGTTTGTTTGTTTGTTTTGTTTTGTTTAGGATGGGGAATTAGCCATTAAACAAAGGATTGTCCTAATGCTGGAATGTGAAGAGTTATTCTCCAGCATGATAAAACCCACTGCAGAGCAATGTATTATTGCTTTTATATGGCCTTTCTAGCCATGGTCTTGTAACTCCAACAAAATGATTGACTAGGCCACAGTCTTTCAAGGGATGGGTCGATTACAATGCACATGGAGTGATTTGTGGTCTACCGAAGTGATTGGTCAGTTTGTGGTCCTGGTGGGAGGACCATGCCTTGACATTGACAAGGAGTAGGCTTATATAAGGGCCAATCCCACAGAGGTTCAGGGAGACCTCACTACCATCAAGAAGAGTCTGGAGTGGAGCACACAACTTTTGGACCAAGGACCCAGGGTCCCTGTGCTGAGAACCTCCTAGATACAGAAGTAAGAGTTGTAATACTGATGATGTCATGAGATGGTGAGAGACAAAAGCCCACGGAGCAACAGCTGAGTGCCTTTGGCAGAAGGCTTACTGGCCTAGCTAAAAAAGTTATAAGATTTGCTTGCATAGGGCAAGAGAGGCCTCCCCCATGCACAGCATAGGTCCAAGTAGCACAGCAGCAAGAGAGCCCCGCAGGCCCGGGTAGCATGGGAGGAGCCAGCAGCAGAGGTCAGTGAGGAGGCGAAGCAGCAGAGCAGAAGCCTCGGGAGCCATGCAGGCCCGTTGAACAATGTGGTGGCAGCCAGAAGCAGCAGTGATGTGAAGACAGCACCTGATATCTGACCTGAGCCATAGCACGCCTGTCTAGTGACAGAAGAATGGACATGAGTAATTTGGGGAAGGGTAAGCATTTCCCCTTTGAGAATCTGTTGTTATTGTTTACTGTTTACTTTTTATAAATAGTACTAATGGCTTTGACTTTGCCAAAACTGTGTAAGTGTCTCGTGTGTCTGGCTCAATAGCAGATGACTGTGGCACCCACGGAATAGATGCCAGTAGGTGTGCGTGTTGCATTCTCAGCAGTCTCGTGGGTGCCTGGAAGCCTGAGGCACAGCCTGTCTGCATATGTAACGCAGATAGACAGTGCATACACCACATTAATTATGTTGACTATCCCTTAATAGTTTGTCTGTTTCTTTGGAGAAAAACACTTGCTTTTTTCTTTATGAGTAAATATCTGGCTTCCAGGCATTCCGTATATGGTGTTGTGGAATTTCACCATTCCAGATATAACCCGTTGCCATCAAGTTGATTCCGACCCATAGCAACCCCATATGACAGAGTAGAACTGCCCCACAGTGTTTCCAAGGAGTGGCTGGTGGATTTGAACAGTCCACCTTTTGGTTAGCAGCCATAGCTGTTAACCACTGCACCACCAGGGCTCCATTCCAAATACAGATCTTCAATTAATATTCCTGTCTCCAGCTCTCTGCCCACTGCTGCTTTCTGTGCACCTGCCATTCTGATGGTGGAGATGCTCTGAGATCCCATCAGAAAGATTGCCTTTCTCCTTGGTTGCAGCCTCCTGGGCACATATTTTGCTTACTTCTAAAAATTTATTTAATCTCTTGTTTTCTGTTGCCTCTGTCTCCTATTTTTATTTTTGTGGGTTTACAATTTTAAAAGGCAACAAAATTACTAATCTGTTAATGGAGTTTTGGAAGGAAGAGGACATAAATGTCTAGGCTCAGTCCACCATCCTGAACCAGATCATTTAGCTACAGAGTGGTTTTAAATCCTGTAATTTGAGCATGCGCTCATTAAGTATGGGTTATGGCTATTTGATCAAAAAATGCTTGATGCCATTGGGAGCTTGCTTCTCTCCACCTTGTTCTCATTGTATTACAACACCTAGGTCTCCTATACACAAATAAAGTTTACGTGTCTGCCCCTCCCCACCCCACTTTGTCTGTAAGCCACTGGAGGTTGAAGATTGTACTTTATTCATTTTGAATTCCTTTTGCTTAACAACACAAAGCTTCTCAGTGAAACAAACCAAAGTCTAAGTATCCAATACTTTTCAATTCTTAACTATTAATATCCAATGCTTTGTGCTGTCTTTGTGCAAACTTATTAGAACTGTTCAAAACAAAACACAAAAACTCACTGTTAATACTTACCCTATAGTCAGACTCTTCCTCTGCTTTCTGTTATCTTCAAGGCTTTAGGTCATCTTACACCATTACTGTTGCGTTGATTCCAACTCATAGTGACCCTATAAGACAGAGTAAAACTGCCTGCCCCATAGGGTTTCCAAGGAAAGGCTGGTCAATTCGAACTGCTGACCTTTTGGTTAGCAGTCAAACACTTAACCGCTGTACCACCAGGGCCCCTTCGGTCATCTTGGTATAACCATAAGCCAACACCTCTGGGTGAGAAGTTGCCAGCAGTCTCTCTCTTGCATCCAGAAAGTTTGAGCAAATTAAAAAATGATTTTCATTTGTCTCTCTAAATTCTGGGTTGTGTGCAACGAAGTTCGCAATAGTTAATGGATGATGAACACAGTTATGCATTATTAATAATATTTGTAATAGAAATACAGCAACTGAAATTATCAGAGGACTTGTAAAAAATGATAATGCAGTAATAAAAACCATTGTAATAATGAGTTAGTAAGGGACTTACATTAACAGATTAATAAGGAAACAGGTTACAATAAATAGAAATATTTCAGAAGGCACTTGAGAAATCACTGCTAAAGAAGAATTTCAAGATATTGGCTTCTCCACTGTCATTTCTTCACAGAAAGAGTGATGCTAGATTTCCTGAGCTGTCATGGACGTTTCACCAAGGATGTGGCAAAGTACATTGTGAGTGTGGAAAACAGAGCTTCCAAGCTATTTAATAAAAGACATGCTGATTTGACATTCAAGTCTCTTCAAATTCTGGAAGATTCTATTCTGTCCCTTCTGTGCCTTGTCTTGTCCAGGCTAAACTTCAAGTTTCTGTAGCCGTCCCTATAGGACAAGAGTTAGAGTTAAATTTGTCTTTGCATTCCCACTCAGGTGTTCCTACAAGAGCCCAGTTAGGTGGTAATGGAGCCAGCATTCAAACCTAGGTAGACTGAATTTGGAATTCATGCTCTTAATCATGGGTACACTGCCTCTTGGTACGGAGCACTGCTTTTGTTTTTGTTGTTCAATAAAAACACATGCAATAGAATTCCCGAAGTAACGTTTATGGAGCTAAGCTGTTCTATATGCAAATGCAAAAGGGTATTCTTCCTTCAGTAGAGAGATTATGATGATGCTAATGAGTCTGGGCTCTTTTGGGGACCCAAACAGGACTTTTTTACAGCTGACGGGGAAGGATAATGGCTAGAGTGCTCAGGGATTCTGAGGAAAAGGACAAGAGAGAAACGTCCTTGATTTCAGTAGGAGTGGGCCCCAGCAAGAGGTCAGGCTAGGAGTAATGCCAGAAATTGCATGTAGGAGTATGATGTATGAACTTCAGCTGCAGTGATACATGATGTTGACAGTTTTTTGGTTTTTACGTTTTTCTTTTACAATTATAATTTCCTTATGCTGTTCTTGAGTCTCCACTGGATAAGTGATGGTGAGAAAGCTGCTGATGACTGGAGGGAAAGGGGAGGAGCAGTTTGGCAGGAGTGAACCAGCTGGAAGCTTGCGGCTAGCGGGATGCAAGCTAGTTCCGAGGGCCCTCAGAAGAGCCTAGGGAGAGAAGGGGATGTCCCAGAAGCTCACATTTGACTGTCCACTTAGTAAAGGGAAGGGGTTGAGGACACTGAGTTTACATATGCCAAGAATCTTGCACATAGAAGGTACTCAAAAGCAGACGTTGTTACTGTTTTTGTGTGCTGTTGAGTTGATTCTGACTCATAGCAACCCTGTAGGGCAGACTGACTCATAACTGCCCCATAGAGTTCCCAAAGGTGTTATCTTACGAAAAGGAGCCCTGGTGATGGAGTGGTTAAGGCGCTCGACTGCTAACCGAAAGGTTGGCCATTCGAAACCACCAGCTGCTCTGCGGAAAAAAGATGTGGCAGCCTGCTTCAGTAAAGATTTACAGCCTTGGAAACCCTACGGGGTCGCTATGAGTCAGAATTGACTTGACGGCAGTGGGTTTTTTGGAAGCTTGTGAAGCAGAGTGCCACATCTTTCTCCTGTGGAGCAGCTGGTGGATTTGAACTGCCAACCTTTTGATTAGCCACTGAGTGCTTAATGACTGTGCCACCAGGGCTCCTTGAAAAGCAGGTAGTTATTATTATAGGAGTTCCTGGGTAGCGCAAACTGTTAGACTTGGCTGCTAACTGAAAGGTGCGAGTTCGAATCCACTCAGAGGTGCCCCATAAGATCTCGTGATCTAATTCTGAAAAATCAGTCACTGAAAACCCTATGGAACACAGTTCAACTCTGACACACATGAGGTCACCACGAGTTAGAATTGACTCAGTAGTAACTGTTATTTAAATTGTTATTATTATCGTCTAGTTCATGCTACAATAATGTCATGAAAACCTTGTTAAACGCCTTGCAGTAACTGAAGTACAATATACCAGAAAACTGTTGCCGTCCAGTTGATTCCGACTCATAGAGACCCCATAGGACAGAGTAGAATTGCCCCACAGGATTTCCAAGGAGCCGCTGGTGGATTCGAACTGCCGACCTTTTGATGAGCAGACGAGCTCTCAACCACTGCACCACCAGGGCTCCAAAGTACAATATATCCACCACAATTTGTTGACAAAGTAGATTAATTATCTTATGAAAAATGCCACAAGGTTGAGGTGAGTCTTTCATATGTCCCGGTCCATTGTGATTTCCACATCTATTTACTACTTTTTCTCCACCTGAAATCAATGTCAATATCATTAGTCTATCCTTGCTGGAATCTGCCTTTCTCATTTTAAACAAGGGGGTATATTTGCCATTCATTATTTTTTTTAATGAATTTTTAAATTGAAATATCGCATACATATAGAAAAAAAATCCATGTTACAATTATAGTTTGATGAATTCTCATATAGTAAAAACATCTGTTCATCCACAACCTATATAAAGAAACGAAATATCAGCAGCAACTTAAAGCCCTCCTCACGCTCCCTTTCAGCTACTATTTTCCTAAAGGTAGCCACTGTCTTTTGACATAACTGGAATTACATAGTATGCAGTTTTGTGTGTATGGCTACTTTTGTTTTTGAGATCATTGGGGTAGTTGAATGCAGTATATTTTCATTGTTGTATAGTGCTCCATTGTATGAATAAACCACAATTTAAAAATTCATTCTAATATTGATGGACATGTGTACACGTTTCTCTGGGTGTATATCCAGAAGTGGAATCGGTAGGGTTTAGAATATGTACACATCTAACTGCAGTGGATACTATCTACGAATTTTCAAAACCAGTGTAAAATGGACCCCCACCAGCATTATATGATAGTAACACTTACTCTATATTTTTACGAACATTTGGTATTCTTAGTCTTTTTAGATTTTAGTCATTCTAGTAAATGTGTGGAGCCCTGTTGGTGCAGTGGTTAAGAACTACGGCTGCTAAACAAGAGATCGGCAGTTCGAATCCATCAGCCGCTCCTTGGAAACCCTATGGGGCAGTTCTACTCTGTCCTATAGGGTCACTATGAGTCAGAATCGACCCGATGGCATTGGGTTTTTTTGGTTTATTAAGTGTATAGTGGTACATCATTTTAAATTTCGTTTTTTCTGATGACTAATTGAGGTTGAGAACCTTTTCTTGTTTATTGGCAGTTTGGGTATCATCTTTTGAGGAGTGCCTATTTTAGTCTATTGTACAATTTTCAATTAGTTTTCTGTTTTTTTTTCTTTGTAAGAATAAATAGTCTAACCAGGATTTAAGTCCTTTGCCATTTGTATGTATTGAAAATTTCTTCTCCTGTTCGTATTGTGTCTTTTCATTTAATGTTGATTTTTGATGAAGAACCCATTGCTGACGAGTTGATTCCAACTCAGAGTAGAACTGCCCCATAGGATTTCCAAGGAGTGGCTGGTGGATTCCAACTGCTGACCTTTTAATTAGCAGCCAAGAAGTTCATAATTTTGACATAATCAAATATGTGAAGATTTTTCTTTTGGGTTAGTGGTTTATGTGCCTATTTAAAAAAACTTGACTACCCCAAGGTCATAAATAAATTCTCTTTTGATACCTTCTAGAACTTTTTTACCTGCTCTTCTACCTTTGGATCAACAATCTAACAGGAATTGAATTTTTTGCTTATGATGTGAGGTAAGGATCAAAATAATTTTTCCTTTCATATAGATATTCAATTGCACCCAGAATAAACTGCTTGCCTAATAAGAATGGATTGGTAACAATGATGATAATGAGAACTGAGATTTTACAGGATGGTATTCCAGGAAAATATATCACAATAAAAACAAAGAAAACTAAAATAAAACCCAACAAACAGTAGAGATTGAGTGGTTGGCTATGTTTGGAGGACATTTTGGAGCATATATTGACACTATCTCCAAAATTAATTCCTTGTGTGACTGGGAAAGGAACATGGCACCTCCTTTTGAAAAATAACTTGAGTGTTTGACTCATCACATCTGCTATCCCTGTGGGCATGACTTTACACAGGATTCTTAACCATAAATACACTTCTATTTCTTCCCTGCAATATGCTCTCTTTTATATTATATGATAATTTTTACGTTAATCTAAGATTAATCCTCTTATTTCCAAGTTTATGCTGAATCAAAGAATTCATAATTCTCTGTACTCTTTTGTGGAGCGTGAAGGAAAAACTCTTGTATAAAAATGCACTGAGAATTTAAAATTTTATTTTGCTTCTTACGAGTGCCTTCGCTTTTCTTTCTTTATTGAATTTGCAATTGCTATTGTGTAATATATTTAAATTCTCCAGTGTATTATTAGAAGCGCCTATTAAATTATGTGCTGGTAAAAGATGCATCTGTCTTTTTGCATATAAATATTATGTAAAATTATGGTCATGCCTTTCATTTGTTCAATACAGTGTGACTTGCGATGGTTTCGTTTGTAAGTGTTTAAAAACTAGTTGCAGGCTAGTGGATTAAATCAGAGAACAAAACAGTTGAGAAATTGTTGCTTTTTATTAAGGAGAATATATGTTAATGAATGTTTCAAAAGCATTAATGACTGATGCCTTCATGGCTCACATATATCAAGGGATTGGAGGAAGCTTATATGAAATTTAAAACTAAAAATATTGGCTGTTTTTGGGGGGTGTTTTTTAGGGAAGAGAGTTGCTGCTATGTGGGTGTGTGTGTGATGCTCTGTCATGGAGTTATCTTAGGTGGAACTGAAAGCTTAAAACCCTTTGTGTGGTTGAGAGGGGTTGGGAAAGCCCCAGAGTGGGAGCATGGAGTTTTAGCCCCACTTTACATTAAGTGAAGCCCTGGTGGTGCAGTGGTTAAGAGCTACGGCTGCTAACCAAAAGGTTGGCAGTTTGAGTCCACCAGCGGCTCCTTGGAAACCGTATGGGGCAGTTCTGCTCTGTCCTACAGGGCTGCTATGAGTCGGAATTGACTCGATGGCAACTGGGTTTTTTTTTTTTTTTTTAAGTTAGGCAGAGCTACACATTAAGAAAAAGTTGTCTGCAGCTGTTTCACAGTAAAACGATTCTTCAGTTACTTCAGGATGACCAGTGACCTGGAGAAATAATCTGAGCATTAATTAACAACACGGCAACAACAAAATGAGAGCTTGCTAAAGAAGCGAGAGAATCCAGGAGGGAAGTTCTTGGTTTTCAACAGATTTGAGGAGCCACATCCCGGTTGGGCGACATGTGTTGAATTGACTGAGTGTTTCTGTTGTCTTTGCTAAACTAAGGATGGCATTGATCTTGGATTTTGTTCATATATATATCGACCACAAACTCCACCCCCCACCATGAGCCCTTCTCAAACTTCAAACAAACCCCAGATTAATTCTAGTCGGCAAGACTTCTCGGAAAACCGCAGCCTGCATTTTTATCTGGCCAGTGAAATAGTCAACTCTTCGGTTCTTTTAAAGGCTTATTCTGTGTTTGAAGTTCCTGTTACTTTCTTAAAATTCTGATCTTGATCACACTTTTCCTCACATCTTTGGCTCTTTCTTGGGTTGACGTTTCAATTCGTTAAAACAAAACCAAAAAAATACTAAGAGTATATTTCCCAAATGTGCTTTTGCTTAATTTAAATTTGTCCTCCTTTTCAACACAAACTCTTGGCGTGGCTATTTTCATATAGAATTACCATATTTTTAAGTTTTGCCATGACTCTTTCGACTGCTTCTTTGCTTTATAGTATCTTGACTTGAAGCCCTGAATTCTTCTGTTAGCATTTTATATATAATCATTTCGGTTGTCTCTGAAATATTATGCCTGGAGTAAGCATTTCTTACTCCAGGCATAATATTTTTGGAAAATATTATACAAATATATTTGTTGAGGTCCTTGCCTAATAAAATTGCAGCTATCTGTCTGTTCGGGGAAGGAATCATAGCTCTTAAGTAAGAATAAAGTAATGTTATTACCAGGGGTGGATTTTCCAGTAGGCAAGGCAAACACGGTGCTTACTCTGCTTACCAAATTGTAGCAATTTCACATGAGTTTCACCTGCTAATCAATGCTCATCACATCAAAGAAATTGTTCACTACAGATTAATAAGTAAGCACAAGTAAGCCTATGCTTACCTTGCTTACTGCGTCATCTGCCCCTGTCAAGGACTGTAAATTTGAAAAGAGGCTTTGATTCTGTAGGAAGGTGCTGTGGGGTGGGGAGGGAGACAGACGCCAGCCATACCTAGAAGCAGAATCTTTGATGTGGTGAAAAAATGTGAAATTGTTCACTATGGACGATCTGGTAAGTGAGGTACGTACCATGCTTACCTTGCCTATTAGATAATCTGCCCCTGGTTATTACCAAGGAATACATGAGCTACAGGTCAGGATACATCAGAACTATTTTGCCATCCCTGCATTCAAAATGAGGGTTTGCTGATAGAGCCTTCAACCATGCTAGCAGGATAATGAACCTATATTCCTGAAGAGTCACAGAGAAAATCAGGAAACTTGGGCTTCCTCCACCACTCACATGCAAGTTTGTCACACAGATGCTGGGAGCTATGCCACCCATATTTCAAATACTGTACCAGCAGAGTTGGTGTCCTGGTGGTGCAGTGGTTAAGAGCTCGGCTGTGAACCAAAATGTCAGCACTTCGAATCCCCCAGCCACTCCTTGGAAACCCTGTGGGACAGTTCTACTTTGTTCTATAGGGTTGTAATGAGTTGTAATAGACTTGAAGGCAACTGAGTTTTTTTAACCAACAGGGTCACCCATGATGGAGAGATTTCAGCGGAGTTTCTAGCCTAAGACAGACTAGGAAGAAAGGCCTGGAGATCTACTTCTGAAAATTAGCCAATCAAAACTCTATGGATCACAACAGAATACTGGCTGATATAGTATAGAAGATGGCACAGGACTGAACAATGTTTCATTCTGTTATACATAAAGTTACCATGAGTTGGAGCTGACTCCATGGCAACTAACAATCACAGCAAAGGGCTTTCTAGTGCTGGCTCCCCATATGAACACATAAAGGCATTTTGCAAGGACGAACTCTGCTTGTGTGTTACACTGGAGAACCACAGAATCAACTCCCATTTCTTCAATCATGTAATTGAATAACAGCAATATCTCTCCCAGGGATAATCAAATCAGTAAAAGCAGAGCTTCTGTAAGTTTCTCTATTCTCTCGTCTCAAGAAAAGGGGATGTTTCTTTTCTTTAAACTCTTTGATGTTGAGACCAAAACTCTACTCCCAAATTGGTTGGCCCCCCTGTCTGTGACAATATAGGATCTGGTCCCAAAGCAGATTTCATATTGTCCATTCAGCCACAACAAAGTGGCAGGAAGTTAGCCTGCTCATGGATGTCTTGGAAAATTCAAAGTCTTGCTTCTCAAGAGGCGAAAGAGAATTAGCGAAACAATAGCAAACCACTGCTGACCTTTGTTTTCACCACTTTGCAACTAACTCTTCAAGCTTCGATGATGCCTCAGTAATACGGGAAAGTGGCGTGGAGGCCCTGCCCTTCCACCTGCCCTTCCAGAGCCTGCTGAGCTGGGCTGCAGTTAGCTGGCCAGCTGGGCATTCGCAAGTGGGGATTTGGATGTTCCTCTTCTCTTGGGATAGTAAGAAATTTATGAAAATGCTGTGTCCAGGAGACTAAAAGAGGAAAGGATGACTAAACATACACAATAGTCCTGAAGCTGGCAGGCCATATAAAGCAATAATGTACAATCTTGTTAAGGAATTTGCTCATTAGTGCAGTGGGGATCCTCAGCTAGGACTGGAAAATTGCTCTTGAGGTTCTGAAATGGCAGTAATGCTTCACTCTCTCAAGTGAGGTGCCCATGTTACAACGGGGAGCTAACTGCAGCAGCTGCAGAACATGATTGGGGTTCGCTTACGGTGAAGATGGAGGATGTCAACTGGCCCAAGGAACCCTGTCCCTTCTGAAAGTCTGGAATAAAGCACAAAACATCAGGAGGAACCAATAATGAGTGCTGTCTTGAAATGAGAATACAAACTGGCAGCATCCTTTTGGATACCTTCTTGTTTCCACTAGGATATTACAAGACACTTTCTACCCCCAAATTCTTCCATTGTTGTTCTGTCTTTAAATAAAAAGAAGAAACTCCTGTGGTCTAGAGGGACCACAGTGACTGCATGGTCACTGTGATCATTTATTTGGTCAACCCAGGGAAAGGGTCCACAAAAACAGTATCACAGATTCCTTTTTGGGTGAAGAGGAAGACTTCAAATTAGAACAACATGGCATCCAATGTCCTGGAAGGTCCAACTATCTCTAGTAATAAAACTTTTAAGCATGTCACTAAAACCAAAAAACCCGTTGCAGTCGAGTCGATTCTGACTCATAGAGGTTTTACTAAATTGCCCATAATAGCTATATTCTTTTTCTCTGGCTGTTAGATTTAGGAATTTTTGCTGGTTGTGGACAGAAGGCTTATGTAAATTCCAAAGCTTCCAGAAGATTATAAACCATCATTCCATGCAATGACAAGGAAGCTTATTGTCTCCATTACTAGATATTGAAGGACGAAGGTCATGCTTCTTTTCCCCTAAGTCTCCTTCCCGGAGGGAGTTGGGGACACCATATCTCCACTGTCCTGCCTTAGACCACTGGGTCGTGGAGATGCTGGTGTGCTCTGGGGCCTGTCCCACCAGGTAATCTAGAGTCACTAGGTGGTAATATACGGACCTAGAAAGGGAGACCTCTGTTATGGTAACTGGTGACGCCATATTATAGGCTTGACCAAACCACAGGAACTGGAACCACTTTCTCAGCAAAGTATCCCAGTAAGCACAAATATTTGTCTCTGGATGGAACAAGTCGGAGAGTTATTTGCTTGACTCAAAGCCTTCAGTTCTAAATAAACAATTGAGTATTTCACTGGATGAGCCTTTTTTTTTAACTCACCTCTTAGTTTTTATTTCCTCTTTTACCTTATTTTCCATCTGTTAAAATAGGCTACCTGAAAATTTTAATTTCTCTATGAATATTTTTTTTTCTGAGTCTTTCAGCTAGAAAAATTTTCTGTCTTCTCTAAATTCCTATGAAACGTTTTCTATCTCTGTAGTGGTCTTTATGATGTTCTGCTCTACCTGGGGACTCCTAGGCATCCTTTAAAACCCCTCTCAAATGTCCCCTCACAATTATGCCTCTTCTTACTCTCCAACGTTTCCATTTCCGTATGCCCTGTTATCGAACTTAACATATGAAACAATCAGATGCGTCTCCGGTTGTATTCCAGGCTCCTTAGATAGCAAACCCTTTGAGGTAGTGATTTGTGTACTTGTCTCTTCTCTTTATTAGATAATAAGTTCCTTTAACTCTTTAAGCCTGTGGAATTAAATGCCAACACAAGGTTACTAGCTGGGCCAGACATTCATCTGTTTGCTCTCAGATCCATTCCTTCCTTTTTCTCTTCTCTGTTCCTATACTTTCATGGTACATCCTGCAGGGTGTGTTTCCCAAGCTCCCATGTCAACCGGCTTCCATCTTGTTTAGCCAATGGGTATTGGTGGGAGGTAGGAAGGTGGGAGAAAAGGAGAAGCCAGGGTATTTTTCCTCCTCTCTCTACCTTGGGCGACCTCTCCAATGGTAGAGGTGGCTTCTCTGAGGCTGTAGCTCCTGTTGGGGTCCAGATTCTGCTATGGTTCTGAAAGGTCCTCCATAGTTCCAGTATCCACCAAGTGGCCCAGTTCCTGGGATACAGTAACTGCTTTTGTCCCTGCAGCCAATGAACGGCAGTGACTTCCTGCTGTAGATAATTTCTGGGCTGCCTCATGAACCCCTTTGGTCTTCTCAATTTTTTCTTTACCTATGTAACTAATTTTCTGTATTGGAGTTTCCTAGAGCAGTTATTCTTTTTCTAACTATGCCCAATTAAATCACCAGATCTTTTTCATGGGTTTATCTCGATATTCCACTAAAAATTACTGTTCATCTCTTCTCTTTTGGGCATCATGATAGGAGGAGATGCAAAGGTAAATAAGCATGTTCAAGGAACAGACAGTCTAGTAAGGGAGACAGACATGATCTACAATCTTTAAGAGAAGTATAAACAAAACAATCTGGAAACAATTAATTCTGATTAGTGGAATCCAATAAGGCTTCTTAGACAAGGCAGCGAGTAAGACGAATCATTAAAGGTGAGTAGAATTTTGACAAGGAGAAATGGGAGAGGAGGAGGAAATGGCAAAGGTGATTCTTTGCAGGACTACTGTAGTAGTAAAGGAAGAGCCACAGGAAGTGCCTGGTGTGTTTGGGAGACGTGTGAGTGGTTTGGTGTGCTGGAGTGTAGGGTGTGTAGGAAGTTATAGTAGGCGATAATGTTGATGACTCATCAAGTTATATCTGCAGCTCATCGCTTTCCTTTAAGCTTCAGACAGATATCTTTGTATGCCTGTTGTACATTTCCATCTCAAACTCAACATGTCCAAAACTGAACTTAACATATTTACCCACCAAAACAGCTCTCACTCCTGAGTCTTTTAGACTGATAAATGGCATCATCTCCTACTCAACTGCTTAGGTCAGGAACTTGGAAGTCATCCCTCTCCGTCAAACCCTCAAAATTTAAATCAGCCTCCCAATCCTGTTCCTTGTACTTCCTAAATATTGGTAGAATCCAACCATGTCTTAATTCCCCACAGTTATCCCCTTAATCTTGGAAGAAAGATCTGGCACTTTACTTCTGAAAAATCAGTCATTGAAAACCCTGGGGAGCACAGTTCTACTCTGACACACATGGGGTTGCCGTAAGTTGGAATCAACTTGACAGCAACTGGTATACTGGAACCCCCTTAATGAAAGGCTCCTTCCCGAATGTGCTCACAGGCCCTCTGTCTTGTCCCTTAATATTCCCTGCATCCAAGTGAGGCCTGGGTGATCCTTCCAGAATGCAGGTCTGTCCACATGCTGTCCCTTCTGAGAACATTTCCGTGGTTCCTGTCGCTTTCAGGTGAGTCCAAACCCCTTAGCAGGACTCATAAGACCCTTCCAGTATTAGCTCCTATTTGCCTCTCCAGTTCCACGTCTCATCATTTTTCCCTTGAAATTATATAACTTTACTAAATTTCCTGCAGTTACCCAATTGATAATGCTCTTGGCCTTTGTTCAGGCTTTGCTCTCTGTCTTGGTCACTTCCCTCTGGTCAAGTGACCAAGTCTTCCTGGTCATTCAGGAACAAGCTCAGGTGTCATCACAGCGTTGGGTTAGGGGATCCTCCTATGTGTTCCTACAGCACACTGTACTTATGCCAAGTTCAGCGCTTCTCAGGCTGTGTTATAATTTCGTTTCTACTCTATTAGAATGTGAAGAACTTGAGGGTGAGACTCTGTCTTATTCATGATTGCATTTCCAATGCCTAGGCCAATAACATGTCGCTTAGTGGGGTTGAACAAATATGTGTGGAATGCATGAATTGAATGAGAGGTGGGCTGGGGTCAGGCTGTGGATGGTCCTAAAAACTAGATTAGTACATTTTCTCTTTCTTTGATGGAATGGAGGGAGGTGATCAAAATTGCTCTTTGGCATGATAGCTTTGGAACTAGTGTGAAGATTAGATGGTATGGGAGTGAATCGAGTCAGGAGAACCAGTTACTAAGCCAGGTAAGATATAATGAACTAAAGTTAAATAGGGGGTGTCATGGTTTGAATTATGTCCCCCAAAAAATGTGTATATCAGTTTGGCTGGGCCATGATTCCCGGTACTGTGTGATTTTCCTATATGTTGTAAATCCTGCCTCTATGATGTTAATGAGGGAGGATAGGTGGCAGTTGTGTTAGTAAGGCAAGAGTGGATCTACAAGACTGGATTCTGTCCTGAGGCAATCTCTTGAGATATAAAAGACAGAAGTGAGCAGTGAGATAGGGGGACCTCATACCATCAAGAAAGCAGTGCCAGGAGCAGAGCATGTCCTTTGGACTGGGGTCCCTGCGCCGAGAAGCTCCTAGTCCGGGGGAACACTGAACAGAAGAAGGCCAACAGAGAGAAAAAGCCTTACGCTGGAGCTGATGCCCTGAATTTGGACTTTTAGCCTACTTTACTGTAAGGAAATAAATTTCTCTTTGTTAAAGCCATCCACTTGTGGTATTTCTGTTGTAGCAGCACTAGATGACTAAGATGGGGGTAATGAGAAAAGTTCAGAAATTGAATCAATAAAAGTGATGACTAATAATGTGACAGACAGGGAAGAATCACGGGTGGTGTGGAGGTTTCTAGTTGGCTAAAGTGGGTAAATGCTGATGTGATGATTCCTTTTTCCCATCAGATGAAGGTAGATAGAGCATAAGGTTGTTCTAGGTGGATTGTTGCATGGACCAAGCAGGCTGATGATCAGAGGACTATAAACGTTATGGAAATACTAAAATATTTCTGTAGTAATTAAGATTAGTCACAAGTCCCCTGCCATTGTGCCTCCTCTCGGTCATTTCTTTGGGGACCCTTTGGCCTATCCATGATATATTAATAAGTGGGTAATGGTAGCTCCATCACTATAACTGGAATCTATTCTGGTTGAAAAATGCCCATGCTATGCTGTTGTCACTGTTATTAGCTGACTTTGAGTCGATTCCAACTCATAGCGACCCCCTGTGACAGAGTAGAACTGCTCTATAGGGTCTTCTTGCCTGAAGCGGATCACCAGGTCTTTCTCCCAAAGAGCTGGTGGGTGGGTTGGAATCACCAGTCTTTCAATTAGCTGCCGGGTGCTTAACTGTTTGTGCCACCAGGGCTCTGTCCACTCTATAACAGTTATAAAATATTTTGACTATCACCATAGTCCCAAGGACTGACATGTTGTGGGGAGGGTTTCCCTCACTTACAGTTGCAGTAGGAGTAGGAAAAAAAGAGAAAACAAATTATGTCTGAGAAAGGTGTGGAGACCAGGGCTTTGAACTGGTTCCTTCCAGTTGTGTTTCTACCCCAGATATACTGAATCAGAATCTACAGTTTAACAAGATCCCCAGGTGATTCTTATGTATCATTTCCTGGGAACTTGTTAGAAATGCAAATTCTCTGCAGGAGTTCAAACCAGGTTCGAAGCTCTGCTGGAGCAAACCATTAGAAAGTAAGTTCAAACCACACTGGCAAAAACAGGTTCAAAAACAAAATGTGACATCAAAGAATCAGAAGAGGCAAAACAAGCTGGGTAGTAGGCACGAGGGAGATGTCAGGAAGAGTTTAGAAGCTAGACTGCCACGGTGAAGGGTTTTCCAGACCCTAAACGGTGTCCTTGCTTTTAGAGGGACAAGAATAGTTTGAACAAACAACCACCAAGGAGCCGGGCTAGATAGCTCTGGGTTTTATTAAGGGAAAATCAACTTTAGGACTTGCAGCTGGATATTTTGAGGAAGTTGTTGGAAATCAGGAGTCCCTGGGTGATCATGAGTCAGAGTCAACTCAGCAACTGGTTGGTTGGTGGTCAGGGTTTGAGATTAGAAGGAGGTCAGCTCTAGAGCATAGATCTAGAAGTCATCCATGCTAGTTGGATTCTACTGGTCCTCCACAGTGTGAGGGTTCATGCCTGCTCCTTGGGCTATTACCATCTGCCATAAACATTATGTTTATTGGAGAACCATTAAGTGTCGATTAGCGCCACCCTGAAACAGCAAGCTGGGGCTACCTGTGAGTCAGCCATGGTTATTCCACTCAGAAGTGCTGCCTGCAGGATGTAAATTCAGAACCATTAATTAATTTGTTTGCAGTGTCAGCTTCATGGGGAGCTGAAATCCTCTCATTTCCCCTCATTGATATGACTGGGCAAAGTCAGGGGAGTTACCCTTTTAATTTGGCAATGTCTTATTTGATGAGTGTCTAGATTGCCCTCGCCCATTTCTGTTTTCTTGAACAGAAGAGAGAAAAGAGATGAAGTCCTTGATACATCAGCCCTGGGGGAAACGGCAGAGGTTAAAACAGGTTATATTTAGATCCACAATTTGCCTAAAAAAGATAATCGAGAAATTAAGTTGCCTGGTTGAGAAATCAGCAGTCCTTCTGTTTTTGTCTGGTTGTATAGTCCCATAAATGTTCGGGGCTTCAAATACCTCCAGGCACTTATAATTAGTTTTAAAAAATTGGAAGATTCTGTGTAGAAGCAGTCTGATTTAATGAGATAAGTCAAAAGGGGAAAAGAGGGGGAGTTCCTTGCAGTAATTGGATTGTTATATTTGCCACACTGCCTTTGGAATCCATTCCATTGAAAAGAGTTAGGTATTCAGATTACATGAGTACCCGTGGCAATAGGTGCAATTTAAGATAAAGAGACCTAATAAGTATCAGCTGCAACCGGAGAGCAGCCACAGGAGTTCCCTACAGCACAACTGAAGTGTGGAGTCGTGGACTAGGCAGGGAAGTCTTAACTGGAATGTTTCAGTATTAGATTTTCTAGAGACTCCATTTAGCCAACACTTCAACAGGAAAACAAATTCTCCCCTCCACCCCGCCATGACTCCCCGTTACAAAAACATCCCACGGTTCTCTGGTGTGCGTTCCCCCTGGCTGCAGTCAGCTAAGTGAACCTCACTTGGACCACACGTGATTCCTTAAGCTGACTTTGACAATAGTATGATATTTATAAGGATCATGGAGTAGGTTGGTTTTTTTGCTAACGCCACCAAATGATTTAATAATATTAAATGAGTCCCTCAGATCAGCCAACTGTCAAGTCAAGGCATGCTGTGAAAGCCGGAGGCTGCTAGGAAGGCTTTAAGGAAATAGTAATCTCCTGCAGTCACAGGGCAGGCTGGGTATCTACAAAGACTTTGCCTGAGATAGGCTGCTGATACTCCTCAGGGTCTGCCCCCTGCTGCCCTTATTGTTTCCAGCAGGGCTTAGAACCGGTTCATTCCAGTTAAAACCCCTGCTGGGAATTTGCATTTCTACCCCAAATATACTGAATCAGAATCTACAGTTTAACAAGATCCCCAGGTGATTCTTATATCTTTTTTAAAATGTAGATTCTGATTCAGTATATCTGGGATGGAAATGCAAATTCTCAGCAAGTGTTCGAAGCCCTGGTTTCCAGACAGTAAGTAGGATCAGGTCTCACAGCCCTTCCCACCCTGAAAACACAGGGATAGAACACATCTCGGTAATTACTCAGCCGAATGTTCTGCATCCTTTAAGTCTATATTGTTTACCACTGCAGGACAGCTAGTATTCTGCATTTTATTTCACCAACTTAAAGTGGATTCTTAGAGCAAGGGTCAGCAAACTTTTTCTGCAAAGGGCTAGATAGTAAATATTTTTGTCTTTGCAGTCTTTGTGCCACTACTCAGCTCTGCCACTGTAGCAGCTATAGACAATCCATAAATGAATGGGCCTGGCTGTGTTCTAATAAAACTTTATTTACAAAAACAGGCAGCTGACTAGATTTGACCCACAGGCTGTAGTGTGCCAACTTCTGTCTTAGATAATCATTTACTCTCTCTGGGTTTTATTTCCTCATTTGTAAAATGAGAGCATCGGTCTAGTCTAAGGCAGTGATTCTCATACTTACATGAGCATCAGAAATGATTTGATCAGTCTGGAGTGGGGATTAGGGATTTGTGTTTCTAAGATGCTCCCAGATGAAGCTGATGTTGCTGGTCCAGGGACCATGCTTTGAGTAGCATGTATCTGAGGCAATAGTGCTTCTCCCTGGCTGCAGAGGAGGTTCACTGTGAAAACTTTAAAAAAAAAAAAAAAGATACTGCTCCACATGAGACCAATTAAATAAGAAGCCGAACCCAGGCTTCTGAGCATTTTAGAAGTCTTTCAAGGGATTCTAGTATATAGTCAGAGCTGATAGCCACTGGCATAAGTGAGCTGAAGCCTTGCATGCAAATAGTGGTTCTTGAACTGGTGGCATCAGCATCACATGGGAGCTTGTTAGAAATGCAGAATCTCAGGCCCCATCCCACATGTACTGAGTCAAAAACTACGTTTTAAGAAGATCCTAGGGTGGTTCATTTACACATTAAAGTCTGAGAAATGGGGTTCTAAAGGAAGGAGTGAGGTTACTACTTACCAAATCCTTGCCTTCCTGCTAGAGCCTGGCACTGCGCTATCTGCTTCATCCACTTTATCTTAAACTTGCCTGTGTTATTTTTTTCAACTGCTGCTATAACAAATGAGCGTGACGTCAGCAGCTTCAACACTCAGGTCAAAAGTCTGGGTGGGTTCAACTGGATTCTCTTTGGGTCTTACAGACTCAAATCAAAGTGTTGGCCCGGCAAGGCTCTCATCTGGAGGTTCTGAAAGAAGAATCTGCTTCTAGGCTTACTCAGGTTGTTGGCAGAATCCAGTTCCCTGCTGTGGTAGGACTGAGGTCGCCATTTTCTTGTGGTTATCATTCAGGGTTTGCTCTGTCTTCTAGATGCCACTCTCAGGTACTCTTCACATGGTCCCCTGGTCTTCAAATCAAACAACTATGTGTCAAATCCTTCTCATGCTTTGGATCTCTCTGATTTCCTCTTTTTGCTACCAGAAAGAGAAAACTCCTTGCTTTTATAGGGGTCATGTGATTAAATTAAGCCTACCAGCATAATCTCCATTTTTATTAACTCGAAGTCAACTGAAACCTTAACAGCATCTGCAAAATCTCTTTTACTACAGGTGTGTTATGTCATCGTATCCACGGTCCCTGGTGTAGTGGGTTATGTCATCGTATCCATGGTCCCTGGTGTGGTCAGGGTGCCTAAGGTTCATTGGTTTGCTAGAAGGACTCACAGAACCCAGAGAAGCTGTTCTAATCATAGTTATGACTTATAGCAAAAAGATACAGAATAAAATCAACAAAGGTAAATGGTGAATAGGGTGGAGTCCAGGAGAGACCAAGTACAAGCTTTCAGTTATCCTCTCTCAGTAGACTCATAAGGAAGGGGCTAAGTTCTCCCTGCATGGAAGTGTGGCAAGATGTATGGAGTATTGTCAACAAGGGAAACTCTTAGTGTCCAGGGTTTTCACTGGGAGTTGATCTCGTAAACATGGAGCACCTGTGTGGCTGACCTTACTTATCCAGTCTCTTGCCCCTCCAGAGGTCAAACTGATACAGCATGGCCCAAGGTCCCCAGTTATACAAGGATACACTCTTATCAGGCAGAATTTTCCAACGGTTTAGAGGCTATATCCTAGTACATGGTCAAGGGCCAAACCTTTCTTTGAAATTTGTAGGGTTTGAACACCCCAGTTTAACTTGCTGAGTTAACCTTTTACTGCACATGGGAATTAGGGCTGGATATCTTGGAGAGCCATTTAAGAATGCTGCCTGACACATTGCCCAAGATGATACAACCCACAAGTAAGTCTTAGATAGAGCCCGATTTGGAATCTAGAGTTATCTGAAACTCAAAGCTCATTTTCACGCTGTTCTACTAACTTGTCTCTCAATTGTAAGAACTAATATATTATAGAATTGTATAGTTATCAAAGGGTGTTCATACTTACTGTATTGATCAGACTCATAAGAAACCCCTTAGGTGGTACTATTATCCTCTTTTATGGATGATGAGATGGGAGATTGAGAAAGCAAGTCTTTGTTTAAGATGCTATAGGCAGAAAATAGCAATTTTAGGACTGAAGATCAGTTTCCTGATTCCAAATGCTGTTTCTTTCCTTTTACCCCACCGTGATTCTCCAATCTCTTGTTTAGATCGTTTGCGTTATCTAATTGCGAATTAAATTTACTAGGCTAGAATAAAGCAACTAGCTGAGTAATTACAGATGGGACGCAAATATTTAAGCGTTGCAGTGGGCCCTATGTAGACAAATAGGCCCACCTGTTATGCTAATTGCTGAATAAAATCCACCCAAATGCAGAAAAACACTTCATTCAGCGTTTAAAAAATTAAACACTTCATTCGGCATTTAAAAAATTATTGTTCTTCAAGAAGACAGTCACTGAATTTTAAAATGTGATTTAAAAAATAACCAATTCATAAAGCAAAAACATTTTATTGAATTACAAGTCAATCGTGTAATTATTTTTGAGAAATGACAGGGAATTTTGGCAAACAATGTGGATACATGTCACATTTATAATTAGGGAGGTAGCTCACTCCCACATTGAAAGCTTAAGAACAGATCCTAGAAACATCGTACCCCCAGTTACTATCTTTAGATTCACTCCTTTTTTCTTTTTAATGCAAAGAAAACCCTGGCCTGTGAGAAAGTAGCAACAATTAAAAAGATTCTTTCAGAGGTCAAGATAATGGCTACTGGATAGGGTTTTCCTGGTGTGGCCAACTCTTATGCCGGCATAATAAAGCATCTCTCCCTGAGTCCATTAATATTTTAATCACTTTTCCTCTGCTCTTGGGGCAAAAGCTGCATCTACTGAGATGCTGTCCTTCATTGCCAATTCAGCAGTTATTTTATGCTTGAAGAATTGCCTGTCATTTGTTCAAATAAAAAATGGCTAGAATTTTACAATATCTTGGACCTGTTTCCTTATCAGAGTCTATAGATGTAAGAAGAAGTTCTGTTATAATCTGGGATATAATCTATGACTTAAGCAAATTAAAAAAGAAAAACAAACAACTTTGGTCATGTCAACTTTATTAAAAGACTTCAGATCTTGGAGGATCAATAATACAAGAGAAAATTAACTCGAAGAGCTCCTGGTTAATGAATGAAAATACCAGAGTGAAATCAGACCTGAAAGTGAGTATTCCCCTGGCCAACGTTGCTATATTCATTGGATTTGAAACAGATGTGGAACCATAAACATGAAGAGGTTACCGACATGGAACTCTGTCACAACCAGGGATTCGAACCTGTTCTTTCCGGTTAGAACCCTGCTGAGAATTTGCATTTCCACCCCAGATATACTGAATCAGAATCTACAGTTAAACAAGATTCCCAGGTGATTCTTATGTATAATAAATTTTGAGAACTACTGCTCTACTAGTGGTTCTTAGAATTGATCCCTAACCAACAACATTAGCATTACCTGGGAATGTGTTAGATGCAAATTCTCAGCAGGGGTTCAAATTGGAACCAGCTGGTTCAAAGCCCTGGTCATAACATCCGTTTAGCCAGGAACTTTATTCCTTTATTTTTCATGAGGTGGGTCATTTTAATAGTAAATCTTGGTAAAAACAGTCAACATTCAATCTGCCATTTCTAATATAATCTCTCCTTTACAAATGTTTGTGGCATATTTGACAGAAAGCACTATCTGTTCCTCGTGTCCAGAGACTGGTGTGGTTCACAGGCAGACAAACGAGGCGAATAAATATAAAGAAGAGCTGGGGGAACAAGCTAAGTCACATTGTGCTTTTTATATTGTTTTGAGATTATCTGGTCTTTTTTCAACCCTCTATTTGAGGGAGGATCAGTTGTAAAAACAATGTGGATGTGGCTGGAGAAATAGGGTGAACCAAAGTGATCTGTTGGTGTGTGTGACAAGTGGTGTCGCTCATTTCATTGTCTGGAAATGAACGTATCCACTATGTATGCCTAGTCACAAAAGACCAAACCCATTGCCCTCCAGTTGATTTCAACTCCTAGCGACCCTATAGGACAGAATATAACTGCCCCAGAGGGTTTCCAAGGAGTGGTTGGTGGATTTGAACTGCCAACTTTTTGGTTAGCAGCCAAATGCTTAACCTCTGTGCCACCAGGGCCCCTCTGCCTAGTAGTGGGCCTGAAAAGATAACTAGAGCATAGTCCCCACCGTCAGTCATGCATAGTTATCTCCGTCTGCAGTCGTAATATTAATACTCCAGATCTGATCATTTGAGGGATGATAAAGTGGATCTTGATCATGATCATTTAAACAAAAGCATATGATGGGTATTCTCTCTAGAATATTTCTGATGAAATTGCTTCCGAAGATCGCAAATGGGTACTCAAGACTCTGTTGAAAAGCAGTTTCTTACACTCATTCCTGAAGTCAAATGCAAAAATGGCCATATTCATTTGGGTTTTATTTATAACAGGGAGAAGAATTAATAAGCGGACATAACATCCGTTCTAAATCTTAATATCTCATCCTTGGAAGATCCGTATCAATTCTACTTTTATAAATGAGAATAAAAACAAACAAGTGAAAAACAGGCCCAGATACCCACGGCAGCCCAGGGAGCCAGCAGCTGGCCAATGTGAGACCAGGTGGTTCTTTATGGTTAGCCTTCACCTTTCCCACTATGTCTCACTTTAAGATCTTACTGTCAATTGGGTCAACAGCTTGAGGGGACAAAAAAAAAATCTTCAAATTGCATTTAATATCAATCATTTCCCTTTCCTGTAGATTTTCCCCCTGTCCCTTCCAAGGGACATTGATTTTCTTCCTTGGGTTTCTGAAAAAGCTTTGCTCCCCAGGCACCTTCCTTTGGTTTGCTGACCAAAGCATTATCTACCCTTCTCTCTAGCCACACAGATGTCACACCTGCTGCCAGGTGCTCCCCACCTCCTGCCTCTGAAGGACAGTTGTCTGAATTTGTGATGAGAGCAACAGAAGACCTGTGAAGGAAAAGTTATTTAAGAACTCTGGTCTTTGAGAACATGGTACCTCTTACAGGTGCTTGTTGTGTCTATGGCTGGATGGTGGACAGCGCCTTCTGTGCTTTTCTGCAATTATTTGTAAGCAGCTTAGTAGCTCCTTGGCCTGGCATAGTGCTTTCTGTGGCTTGGTTGCATGTCCAGGTCAAGCTGTTTAACTTTATTTGGCAGACTGAGAAGTGGTCTGAGAAGGAAATCATGCCAATCTTGAGGTGTACTGAGGACCATCGGACCTGTGTGTGAGAACCCTATCTCACATACAGCAACTTCTTTATTTCTGGGTGTAGACTATGGAGATCTTATGAATATAATGACAGCTGAGGGTGATCTCTGGAACCCTTTGTGAACAATAGAGCTGAATAGCCATTGTTCATCAGAGATAAAAAGAGCAGCTGACATTATTAATATGGTGCTTTACAGGCTATAAAATACTTTCACAAACATGATCACATTTGATTCTCCCACTCTCAATGAGAAGCAGGTAGAAGCAGGTATTATTACTAATCTCATTGTACAGAAGAGAAAGAGGGGTCTTGAGACTTGTGTGAAGTCTGACAATATTAAACTTTACCCAAACCCTGTACTCCTGGAAAACAGTGCTGGTCATGAGACGCCCCCACTCTTTTGTGGCCAGGAACATGGCTTACTGCAGAGGTCCACCCTTCCCTGTACGACTTAGATAAGACTCGCAGATGATCCCTTATTTACCTGTGACAAGGCCAGATACAGACCCTCCAAATTCCCAATCTTTGCCTCATAATGATTAGCTGAACTCTTTGTGCCCGTTTGACCAAACTTTAGTTAAGCTTCTTGCCTTCCCTCAGACCCCTTAGCTTTGATGCACCCGTAGCCTGAGTGCACTGGAATGTGGAACAACCCCTTTTAAAGGCCCCTCCTGAGAATCTGCTCACTGCAGGAAGACATTTCCTGTTCAACTGTGCCATTATGCCACCCACTCATCCCACCTCCCCCATACCCTCCTTTTTTTTAAGCTTTGTTTACCTCTTCTTATAAAATAAAATTCCTTTTGGCCAAACTTTTGAGATGCTTACAGATTGAGCTTACATTTGGAGCATTCTTCCTATTGCAGTAGACCCTCCTCTCCCTATTGCAATATCTTTTTGAATAAAATCTCTCCTTACCTAAGTCCAGATCTATTTTTATTTGACAGGTCATAGGCTCAGTATCAAAGATGGCCTCCTGACACCCAGCTCTGATCACTCACATAGGCTGACAGCTGCACCTGTTGGGATGGGTAGTTGAACTGTGGCCCCAACTCTAGGCCCTGTTCATGGCAGGCTTGAGCCCCATTGCACTATTTTTCTGTTCTTACAACATGAGCCCTATCAGAGTTTCTGGAACGAAGCTTCTTGCAAAGAAACTAACAGCAGCCCTTTTATGGGTTCAGTTGTGTCCCCCAAAAATATATGTTCAAGTTTTAAACCTGGTGCCTGTGAGTGTGACCTGATTTGGTCACATTTGGTCTTTGCAGAAGCAATTAGTTAGCATGAGGTCATACTGGAGTAGAATGGATCCTAATCCCAACTGAGTGGTGTCCTTATAAAAAAAAGGAGAAGAGACACAGAGAGAACAGACAAGGGGAGAAAAACATATGAAGATGGAGGCAGAGGTTGGAGTTGTGTGGCCACAAGCCAAGGAAGGTGGAAGAGCTAAGGACGGATCTTTCCCCAGAGCCTTCAGAGAGAGCATGGCCCTGCTGACACCCTGCATGCAGATGACTGGCCTCCAGAACTGTGAGAGAATAAATTTCTGTTGTTTTAAGCCACAAGTTTGGGTACTCTGTTGCGGCAGACCTAGAAAACTAACAGGCCCTAAATGACGTGTTGTGCCAGGAAAGGTTTATTTTGCTTTGTTTAAACTGGTGTTTTTATCTTAAGTGGAGAACAAGTTGTCTCGGTCCAGCAAAGGAGTGGGTGAAAGGGCAGAGGGAAACGGGAATGCAGGAAGGAGGACAGAGAAATCTTCCAGTGGCTCTCATGCCGACTGAGATGATTACCAGGGATCTCAGACATTCATACTCAGAGGTGAGTTAAAGAAAATCCAAACAATTCCATTCTGCTCAGTTTAAAGAGGAACACCAAGGACCACATATGTACCAACCTGCTGTTTGAAGATGTTGGAGGTATGTCTTTGGGACGTCCTTGCCCTCAAAGGCTTTATAGTGGAGTGGAGCATTCAGACACATAATCTGGATCGAGGAAGCAAGCTCCAGGATCCCCCAACATCTGGGAATCTAATTTCCAGTACTCGTGTAGGGATCTCAGTAACTGCATGGCTTTTAGGTCCACTTCACACTTTTTTTTCTTTTCTGCAATACTAACTATAGTGGAAGGATTTCCGGTAGAAGTTTTTTTTTTACAGTTCAATGAATTTTTTTTAATTTTATTGTGCTTTAGGTGAAAGTTTACAGTGCAAATTAGTTTCTCATTCAAAAATTTGTACACAAATTGTTTTGTGACCGTGGTTGCAATCCCCACAATGTGTCAGCACTCTCCCCCTTTCTCTTTACACCCCGGGTTCTCCATATCCATTCGTCCAGTTTTCCTATCCCTTCCTGCCTTCTCATCTTTGCTTTTGGGCAGGTGTTGCCCATTTGGTCTCGTCTACTTGATTGAACTAAGAAGCACGTTCCTCATCTGTGTTATTGTCTGTTTTACAGAACTGTCTAATCTTTGGCTGAAAAGTGGACTTCAGGAGTGGCTTCAGTTCTGAGTTAGCAGGGTGTCTGGAGGCCATAGTCTTGGGAGTTCCTGCAGTCTCTGTCAGACTGGTAAGTCTGGTCTTTTTTTGTGAATTTGAATTTTGTTCTACATTTTTCTCCCACTCTATCTGAGACCGTCTATTGTGATCCCTGTCAGAGTGGTCAGTGGTGGTAGCCAGGCACCATCTAGTTCTTCTGGGCTCAGGCTGGTGGAGGCTGAGGTTCATGTGATCCATTAGTCCTTTGGACTAATATTTTCCTTGTGTCTTTGGTTTTCTTCATTCTCCTTTGCTCCGGACGGGATGGGACCAATAGAGGTACCTTACATGGCCGCTCACAAGCTTTTAAGACCCCAGATGCTACTCACCAAAGTAGGATGTAGAACATCTTCTTCATGAACTACGTTATGCCAATTGATCTAGATGTCTCCCGTCAGGTAGAAGTTTTGAATTTTATTATTACATCACTATATAGTGATGACAGTCTTTGAGCTTTGCAGCCAATATTTCTGTGGCTTGTGGATTCATGTGTGTGGTTACAGGTCATCACACAGTAAACACTCTCAGGTTTGCTCTGGAGAAACTTTTGCAATGGACCACCTGCAACATAACCTGCTTTTGTGGCAGGATTTCTTGAAATCCAATATATTCTGAAGGATGTGATCAATAAACAGATGGCTCAAGCCCATACACATGCCAAGATATGAGGCATCTAATTAACAGTTAGACAAGGGTGTGAGGCAATTTCAGAAGGGGAATGGAGACCCTGCCTGGGCTGGGAGACCCCTGGATAGGAGAAACAGGGCCTGTGGTGTGACATGTTGACGCGTGGTAGCTGCTGTACATGAGAACACAGCCAAGACCTTCAGGCTATGCTCATTAGAGCTTTGCAAAATTCCCAATTATCTTTTGACCTGGCCCTGAGCAAGGTTCCTTTTCATTGCCCTAAAATGCCCTGAAAAGGAAGTCATTGGCTCAAAAAAAGAGGCATCCTTGGAAACCCTAAGGGGAAGTTCTACTATGTCCTATAGGGTCACTATGAGTCAGAATCGACTCGATGGCAACTGGTACTGGTAAGCTGGCAGAACATAGAAATAAGATTCTCTGCAGCCTGTCATGGCTCTGAGAAGGAGGAGAGGTATTAGGTGTGTCCAGTGTCATGGAGGCAAAGGTAGGCTGTGCAAATGTCAGGAAGAGATGATGTGTGAGAAGAGCCTGATACACCCCTTGAAATGAATCCCTCAGTGATGTGTCAGTTAATCTGCAAGCCCCACCAAGGCTGCCAAGAGAACATGGACTCCTTACCTGTCCCTGTGTCTCTTGGTCAAACAGGAACAGAAAGATGCCTTTGTCTCCTTGGTACCTGGGAAAGCCTGTCTGAGTGTTCCGTGGCACCAGAGAAGAGACCTGGGTTCAATGTATCAACTCTCCTTATGATACATGAAATACATTATCAACCAACCTCCAGCCCCACATTCCCTAGTTGATGTTTTGTTGTTGTGCTTGCAATGTTTCCCTCGGTAGCGCTCTCTACATGATGTTTCTCAAGTGAAATGCTGACACTGAAAGAGAAGACAGTGCCTCTAGCTGATACATCCTAAGACAACCGCTGTATGTTCCTGGGACCAATTAGGGCAGGGGAGGTCAAGACTGTACCTGTAGAAGGGTGGCATTTGAGGCACTGACTTCTCTTTTAGAGCCTGAAATTTCACATTAGGGACACCAAGTAGTGTCGTACGGAGGGAAACATTCCAAACACAACAACAAAATTCCATTGGCATGGCCTTGTGAATTAGGATTAACACCTGGACAACACATAAACACAGTCAAAAACCAAGTCAGTGAAACTTCTCTTCGTCTCAATCCACATTACCTTCTCCTTTCACATACAGAAATGCAAGAAACTGAGTGAATAAAATCGGCATTCTTCCCTTCTTTTTCTGGGGGGAAAAGACAATTGGTTGGATTCCATGGGTAGACAAGTAACCATATCTAATGCTGCACTAATCATCAACCACAGGTAATAAAATGATACTCCTTCTGTCTATTTCAGATTATACTCCTTCCCCTGGCCAGATTCAGTGGCAACCAATGCCTAGTTACCTGAAAGCATGAGATACCATGACCTATTTCCAAGAATAGAATTCTTGGGTGGTGCAAATGGTTAAAATGCTCAGCTTCTAAACAAAAGGTTGGAGGGTGGAGTCCGTCCACCCAGAGGTGACTTGGAAGAAAGGTCTGGTGATCTACTTCTGAAAAATCAGCCATTGAAAACCCTATGGAGCACAGCTCTACTCTGACACACATGAGGTGGCCATGAATTGGATTTGACTCCATAACAACTGATTATTTCCAAGAATGGAACGCTAGAATAAAGTCTATTTTTTCTCCTATCTTCCTGTTCCCCTATTCTCTTTTCTCATCTTAATCTTTTCAACCAAGAGTATCACCTGCTCTTATACTCCTATATCTCCAAGATCAAAATTAAATAAAGAGTACATGAAAATATGGAGATAATTCAAATCAAAAGCTACCTTTCTTTGATGTAATTTATGTGTACAATTCTCTTCCTTGAGGTCTTGGCTCCAGAAGACTTCTCTGGAAATATTACTCTACTGTTCCTGGCAATCCTTGGTCGAGTTGTTACTTTTTGAGATGGTTTCGACATGACAAAAGTACCATCTTTTATTATGTATTTACAGAGAACCCACTGGGCCTTAGCCCATTTCTGCACCTACAGGTGGGTTTGATATCATTTAAATGCTAAACATCTCAGTGGTTAGCCAGTCATTAGGAACACTGCTAGAAATGATGCGTCAAAACAAGTGTTTCCACTTAGTGTTATTTTTGGGTCACCATCCACATCGTATGGGAAATGGAGTGACAAATACCAATTTGAGAAAGGAACACAATGAAGGTCTGTAATTTTTCTGCTAGGTTGGTTGATTCTGTAACCAAGCCTTAAAAGTTTGCATTGACATTGAACCATCGCCCGAGAAAGGAGAATGAGAAACAGCTTCAAATCTGCCTCTGAACAAACCATCCGTGGCTTAATTCAATGGGCGGTAATGCCAGCCCTCTAGCATTCAAATGAAATTTAGATGTGTACTAGGCGTGCTATAGGCCAGTTTTCGAAGTTGAATGAATGGGTGATACACAGTGTTGTGGCGAAATAATAAAATAGCATTGCTAGGTTGAAGGAACACAGTGGTCTTTTCAGCCAGAGGACCACAGAACAGATTTTAAACTAGATACTGTGGTCTGATTTAGACAGCAGACAGATATGGAAGCAAAATTTAAGTGTGGCACTGGAATCATTTTGCTATTTCAATTCAGCCACTAATTGTTGGGATCAAATGACAGGATGTCATTTTTAAATGGAAACTTTCATATCTATTGGAAGTAGTGGTGTGGGGAGTGATGCTATGTGAAAGTAAGGAGCTGAGCTGATGGGGGAAGAAGGATTCGAGTTGTGAGTTTCCAGGCTGCGCACAGGGATTTAAGGTATTAGTGTTTTGGTGCCTGTCTACTTCCACATTGAAAACATCAGTTGCTGTCAAGTCGACCCTGACTCATGGTGACCTGTGTGTGTCGGAGTAGACCTGTGCCCCAAAGGGTTTTCAATAGCTGATTTTTCAGAAATAGATCGCCAGGACTTTCTTCTAACGTTCCTTTGGGTGGACTTGAACCTCCAATCTTTCGGTTAGCTGCTGAGCGTGTTAACCGTTTGCACCACCCGGGGACTCCTTCCATATACTAACTCAGAAATGAGGACTTCCCAGTTAACTCCAGGAACATGGATCTTGTGTGCTTCTGGGCTTCTGGGAAGGGAGAAAACTCAGAACTGAGTGTCCCATTTAAGGCTTAGAGAGGCTCATGGCTCGCATTTTCTGACCCCTGAAAGGCCATCTCATGTACACACACTGCTGCCGGGAAGACAGATCCTCAGGCCTTCACTTTTCCCTTAAAGTCACTGCTTAGGTGATCTCACCAATTCATGGCTTTAAATATCATCTCTCTGCTGATGCTCCCAAATGTGGAGCCCTCTCGTCTAATGTCAGCCTTGTATATTCAACCACCAATCTGCTTTCTCCACATTCTCCCGTGGCCCCGGGTATGAATTCCAGTAACCTACTCTAGGTATTAGAAATGCCCAGCGGTCACCTTAAGTAGAAAGCACAGCCTCAATTCAGAAATTAGAATGTGCTGTCTTTAACTTGATTTAATGCCAGCTCTTCTCCCTTCCCCTGACTCAATCTGGAAACCTCCTGTGGTATGCAGAATAATTGTCCCTCCAAAGATGCCCATGTCCTAATTCCCAGAATCTGAAAATATTACCTTAAGCAGTAAAAGAAACTTTACAAATGTGATTTAATTAAGGACTTAGAGATGGGAAGATTATACTGAATTATCCGGGTGGTCCACGTAATCAAAAGTATCCTTAAAAGTGGGAGAGTGAGGCAGGAAAGGAGGTCAGAGTCACACAATGTGAGAAGGACTAGATCCACCATTGCTGGTTTGAAGATGGAGAAAGTGGGCCACAAGCCAAGGAATGCAGGTGACTTCTAGAAGCTGGAAAAGGCAAGGAATTTCATTCTCAGAGAATCATCAAAGAGAAGGAAATCTCGCTGGTTTTAACTTTTGCTCACTGAATCCCATTAAACATTTTTGATCTCTCTACTTGACAAAGGGGCAGTGTCCTAGAAACTGGGGCAAAACCTGGGGTGGAGTGGCACTTATCTTTAGGCTGTCAGGTGAGGAGTGGAGCAGGTGACATAAGAAGATGCTGTTTGGAAAACTGGATAGTTGATTTACATGAGTCATCTGTGTGAAGCATTATGAAGAAAGGAGGCATCTTTGTGAAGCCAAGGGGGATGGAGTCCAGGTACTCATTGCCGTCAAGTCCATTCCGATGCATAGGGATCCTATAGGACAGAGTAGAACTGCCCTATAGGGTTTCCAAGGAGTGGCTGGTGGATTTGAACTGCCGACATTTCAGTTAGCAGCCGAGCTCTTAACCACTGTACCACTAGAGCTCTGAAGACCAGAGAGAAAGATTGAAATTCGAGAGAGGGAGGTAGATGGACAATACTTTTCTGCACAGAGAATTTTTTAAAATGAGGAACTTTGATCTTGAGCATGGTTGCTGAGAGGATTGAGGACTGTTAAGGAGCTTAAATGGTATAGAAAAGACTGCGTGAGACCTGGGAAGAGCTGGCTAGGAGGGGTAGAGCGTATATAGGTATTAATACTGACTATTAGCCCATGATTCTAATCAGGAAAAATTAATTGGCATTATTTACCACAAGTTCCCTATTCCAGATTAGTGTGGTCAGTAGATAAAAGGAGAATATGTATCTTCATGGGATACTGGTTGGAGACACTTTTGTCTCTTTATGCCTCTGTTACTACCCACAATGCTTATTTTCTTCTTCTTCACCCCATCCCCACAAACGAAATTTGAACAGTCAAATGCCCACATCTCAAAATGGGAACCCAGATTCAAACTTATGTTCTGTATGTGGATAGCCGCTAAAAGAGGCAAGTTTGGAAAGGCCACACTTTCCCATTGATTATTAAACCCTGTGGAACTACTGAGATCCAGCCGAGGTAACACCTCCAAGCATTTATAATGGGAAAGATTAACAGCTGACCTAGGTGTTATGGATTGATATGAGGCCCCCTCCAAAAGATATTTTGAAATCCTAACTCCTGTACTTGTAGAAAGCAGTCATGGTGGCACAGTGGTTAAGTGCTCGGCTGGCAACTGAAATAAGTTTGTTCGAACCCACCAGCCACTCTACAGGAGAAAGATGTGGCAGTCTGCTTCCATAAAGATCACAGCCTTGGAAACCCTATGGGGCAGCTCTACTCTGTCTTACAGGGTTGCTGTGAGTCAGAATCGACTCAAAGGCAATGGGTTGGGTAGCCCAAGAAAAGACGATGATTGTAGGGCAGTGTTGTTTGAAAGAGCATGTCAGTTCAAGCCAGATTGGTGGGCTCCTGTGGTCCCTCTCGTCTCAGTAAGTGTCGTGTCATATCCCTATCTTTGTTCTGTTTCCTCTGCCACCACATTCGTTCAACTTCCAGATTTTTTCCACTTAGAGAATTGGAGTATTGTAAGTGTTCATCCTGCCTCCCTCTCTCCCTCTTCTATTCCATTTCACACATTGCCTCCAGTGTATTTCTTCTAAAGCAGGGGTCTCGCCATATTACTACAATTTTACCCCTTCCCATCTTCAATGACTTTCCTTTTTCTTCACAGACTGAGTAGTAGGACCATCAAGGTTCTCTATGCTTTTGACCAAACTTAACATTCCAGGCTTCCCTACCCATCCCTATTTAAAAGACATTGAATTTGTTGAGTAGTCTGCTGATTCTTTCATACTTTGCTGCCTATGGTTCCAACCATCGTTCTATCTGCTGCTTCCTTACTTGTGACTATTTAAATCCAATTTTCCTTTCTTTAATTCCTAGCTCAAATGGTACCATCGTTACAAAGCTCCCCTGCTCACCACTACACCTTTTTTATGGCAGATATAAGAATTGCTTTGTATCATAGGGATAAGTGCATCTGTCTTATCTCCCCTACCACATTTTAAGCAAATGACAGTGCTGGTATATTGTTCATTTCTGGAATCTTCACAAGGCACAGCACAGTGACTTGTACATGGCAGATGCTCAGTAAAATTTTGATGAAATGAAAAAAATGACATCATTAACTCAGGTCGAGAAGTTAGACTTGGCAAAGAACATGGCCCTTCTTCCTCTGCAATATAAGAGAAAGAAGAGGGAATAAATGAGTGTATAGAAAATCACCAAGATGAAAAAGAAGAAAGTGCACATTAGAGAGGAGTCCCCAGGTGGTGCAAACAGTTAACGCACTCGGCTGCTATCCAAAAGGTTAGAGGCTGGACTGATGTGAGCAAAAAAGAGGAGCAGTGGGATAGGGGATGAGGAGTAGGCAGAGGTCAGGTGTCTGAGTTATCTGCTGCTGCTATAACAGAAATACCGCAAGTGAATGGCTTTAACAAACAGAAATTTATTCTCTCACAATTTAGGAGGCTAGAAGTCTGAATTCAGGGTGCCAGCTCCAGGGGAAGGCTTTCTCTCTGTCAGCTCTGGCAGGAGGCCCTTGTTATCAATCTTTCTCTGGTCTAGGAGCTTCTCAGCACAGGGACCCTGAGTCCAAAGAATGACCGGCACTTCTTTGTTGGTGGCATGAGGTCCCATTCCTCTCTGCTCGATTTTCTCTTTTATATTTCAAGAGAGATTGACTCAAGATAAACCTAGATTGAATCCTGCCTCATTAACATAACTGCCTCTAATCCTGCCTCATTAAATCCATAGAGGTTAGGATTTACAACATATAGGGTAATCACATCAGATCACAAAATGGTGGACAACCACACAATACTGGGAATCATGGCCTAGCCAACTTGATACACATTTTGGGGGACACAATTCAATCCATAACGCCAGGTATGTAGAAGGAAGAGAACTCTGCAGGAAGAATGAATTAGAAGGGAGGGGTCAATGTGGGAGCAGTTTTCATCAAGAGATGGGAAGGATTGGAGCAGAGATTAACTGATGGAAGTCTTGGCATGAATGAGGTGGATAAATATCTGCTTCTCTGAGTAACTAGGGGGTATCTGATGAGGAGATATGAAGGCTGAGCTGTGTTGAGGTGAAGATGAAATGAGGTAGTTTATCCAAAGCAACATTATTTGGTACTTTTTGGGGCTCTCCTTTCCAGCCTTATCAGGCTCCACAAGCTGATATTGTGGAAAGCAACTTCTGAGGAAGCTCCCTAGCTTGGGCAAAGTTGTGGGCAGAAGGCAGGCATACAAGCCACAAACCCAAGAGTGTATTTTATGGATTCTCAAGGTTGTCTGAAACCTGAAAGATCATCCAGTCCAACTAACAGGGAATGTTCCGGGGACCAATAATCTTTTTCTGCAACACCTTCCCAGCGGGAGCTATGATAGCATTTGACTTGTCATCTGCATTTTTGTTTCTCTCACCTCTGGAGGGACAGAAGCCAACATTTATTTGGCTCGGACTCACTGTTAGGGACTCAGAAGACTCACAGAATAAATTGAACACTAAGGTTTCAGGACATTTCCTTTAAAAAAATCTCTCTCTCTACCCAGATGTCACCCTGTGGAGAAAGCTCCCTGGATATAGACGGAGAAAATGTAAGATGATAGACAGCTCGTGCAAATAATTATTTTGGTGTGTTGTTGGGTTGTATAGAGAAGGCATTTTATAAAAATACTCTCTGAGGAGCTGGAGCTACATTAAAGAAAAGAGAGGCACCATTTTCTCAGAAATACCACCCCCATTGTTTAAACCTTGGCCCGAGGTAGTTTTCAAACCTGATTGTAACAACAGATGAGAAAACTGGAAGCTTAACAATTGTTCAGCCGAGGATTCTGGCAGGGAGAATCCTAGACAGCTCGTTAGTCATTTGGGATTAGTTACCTGTCAGGTCAGACGAAGCACATCTAGTGGATCATATGAACCCCTCAGGTAAACGAAGTGAATGAATTCGCCTCCCCTGTCTCTTTTGAAAGCAAGAAGCCGAGTTTTGGCTTAGAGATGGTATAAAACTCATTTAAGATTACATTGGGAGTAACTGATAGATTCAGAACTTGAAAAATCTGCTGAACCCCAAAGCTCACAATCTCTGCTCTATACCGGTGTTTTCCAAACTGGGTTCCTTGGAACATTCTGATGGTGGGAAGCCATCTTTGGGGGCTGGGGTGGGGGTCGGGAGATGAGAAGTGGCCATGTGAATGAGTTTCTCATTTCACTCCAACTTCAGCTAGTGCTGCCCTGATTTGCCTGCTTAATATTTTGGGATCCCTTGAAGGACTTTGTTTGAAAAAGAGGGCCACTGCCAAACAATATATTGAAAACTACCCATCTATAGTATGCCATCTCCTACAAAGAAAGAGGCAAACACAATAAATCAGCTGGCTTGGAAATGGCTTTTATTTAAGGCTTGTAATTCTGGTTTTTCCACTACATGCTCTTATCTTATTCAGCTTCAGCAGGGCACTAACAGCCTGTCACTGATGATGGGTGTTGGTCTGGAAGAGCCATTAAGAATAGAGTGAATAGCATTGGCCTGGTTCCCTTTGAGCCGTCATGAATTGCCATATGGGCAATGCATGTGTGGTCTGTTCTCTCTTGGGGCCTCTGTGTCAAGTCTTCTACCCCTTACACTTTCTGGTGCCATTGAACCAACAGAGTGCCTGTAATTAAAGGCAGTGGGTGGCAGGCTGACATGATCAGTGTCAGTGTCTGTCCCCCTGAGGACCAGGGAACATTGTGGCCTAAGTTTTCCCATCTGTGTAAGCCGATTGTTTACATTTTTATGCATCCATGGGCAAAATCTAAAAGTGGGTGACACTTCTCTAGCTTGCTGTCTGCTCTACCTGCTTTGGGAAAATAGTAGAGGCGAGTCCCAAGGGAATTTTTCTTTTTTCTTTTTTGGCTGTTTAACTTAATTGAAAACATACGGTGCCGTGGCTTTAAATGCATTGCTATTCTCCCCCTTGCGTCACTGCAGAATGAACAACAATGATGTTCTGCTGAACATCAATTACAGACGTTTTAGGAAGGGCTCAGCAGTTTTTGCGAGAATGAAGCTGCATTACTCAAGTGTAATGAGCCAAAAAAAAAGTCTCGTTTTTATGCAGCACTAGTACAGACCCACGCCCTGGACATGTAAGTGTCTTTTCTGCTTCATTGTAGGTTTGGGAGGCACAAACGTGAAAGGAACATTCTGGCTCAGGGAACTAAGCTGAAATGAATATCAGGGACAGAGCTTTTGCCAACTAATTACGGACTGAATATTCAAATACAGGGTTTGCCAAGTTCCTGCTACCTACTGGCCCCACCCACAGCCCGCACACACAGAAAAGGGTTTGAAAATTACTGGCAATTCCATTTACATTCTTTTACAAATCCAATATTTATTTCATTTTCTTATGTAGAAAAGTTAAACCCCAAATGAAAAGAAAACCAAATAAAACCCTTCTGGCCATGCTGACTTCAATTTCCCACTATTTCATAGTCACAATTAATCATATAAACAGTATGCTGTCACCACGATGTTACCTCTGTTTTCACAGAAAAGAATGTCGAATTTGGCTATTTCAAGAACGTTAAAATAGAGAGAAGAGATCATAAAGCAACCTGGGGGCGAAGGATTCTGAGATAATCACTCAATTAACAACAATCTAAATGTCAAATCTCCAGCCAAGAATAATGCAGTTAAAGAAGGTCTAAACCCACTTCCACTTGGGTGACCCAGCATATAAGAGACTCGATGCTACATTGTGATCATTTTGCATTTCTCATTTTCCCAGAAGACATAGGCCACTGATGTGTGGAACATACAATTAGGTCGTGGGACACCTAAACTGTCAGTTCAGAGCTAGATCTTGCAGGGTCCATAGGAAATTCTGGTTCCAGGGGAGTCATTTGGAATCTAACATAGCAGTGGTGTGTAGGGATCAATTGATAATGGCTCAGCCAACTTATGGCAAAACAGACATAACCTGGTGTCATGGTTACCTAGGACTGCTGTAACAGAGATACCACAAGTGGATGGCTTTAACAAACAGAAATTTATTCTCTCACATTTTATGAGGCTAGAAGTCCGAATTCAGGGTGCCAGCTGCAGGGTAAGCTTTTCTTTCTCTGTTGGCTCTGGGGGAAGGTCCTTGTCGTCAGTCTTCCCCGGTCAAAGAGCTTCTCAGCACGGGGTCCAAAGGATGCACTATTCTCCCGGCTCTTGTTTTTTGGTGATATGAGGTCCTCATGTCTCTCTGCTCACTTCTCTCTTTTATATCTCAGAAGAGATTGATTTAAAATACGATGTAATTTTGTAGATTGAGTCCTGCCTCATTAACATAACTGCCACTAATCCCACCTCATTAACATCATAGAGGTAGGATTTACAACACAGGAAAATCACAGCAGATGACAAAATGGTGGACAATCACACAGTACTGGGAATCATGGCCCAGCCAAGTTGACACACATTTTTGGGGAACACAATTCAATCCATAACACCTGGGTAAGAAGTGAAGCCAATGATAACATCACACAGGCAAAGATTTTATTTTATAGGTTAGATCATGTAGATTTTACTCTTTCTGCTAAACTCAGTTATTAAAAGCTTTTTTTTTTTTTTAAAAGAAATGCACCATCGTTGTATAAGGATGCCCTCAAGTTATCCATGTTTGTTTTAAGTCAATTAGCTCCTTGAACCAGGTGCTTTGCCTGGTACTTGCACACACAATTGTCTTGGAAGCCAGCAACGGTTTCTTTAGAGTGACTGAGGCCAGAAATGGACTTGTTTTGATTTCTAAATATCGTGTGCATATTTTAGACAATAACATAGGAAAACGAATATGCTTTTTTAAAATTCAGAATCTGTAGAATTTGTAAAACTGCTATCATTTTAGCATGAGCTCAGTGCTGACCTTTGCAGATCAATCATAAATAATAAATTCTCCCAAGAGAAGTATTTCTAGTTGAAGTGGGAAAAATATGAACTAAAGCCCTAGGTCCTGTACCTTAAATATCAGCCTCTTTGGGCTTAGCACTTTTGAAAAGGGGGCTGGAAATGATACATACAAGCATATATGAATATACACTTTAGTTTACAGAGACATAATATATGAATTTTTAAAAATGATCTATACCTGCTGTTGATATAGTTTCTAATACTATCAATACTGCCCTTGTATAAATTTTCATGAATACACGGTATTAGCCCATCACATACGCAGCTTTGACAGACCAATTTGACCCTTCCTGTGACGGGAAAAAAATCAATTGAAAAAAATCGTGCAACAAGTTGGAATTAAATTACGTATCTGTTACAGATTGTTCACTGGACAATGAAGGAAATGATCAGAAAACAGTTTGAAAATTATTGGCAATTCCATATAAATTCTTTTACACTTTTTTCTAGATGTTGCTGGACTTCCATTTACACTGGTTTCCACCTAAATATCCAGAAGGTCATCTCCACTTTCATCGCTCTCCACAGTCAGCTGCCGGGTCCACCATTTCTTCACTTCAGAACCACAGGAAGCTGTGTCCGTCATAGGGTTCATTTTGCACACTACGGATTTCATCGTTGTCCTCCCTCCGAATCGTAAGTTGACAGAAGACACCGAATGGCTTATTGGTTTTGGTGCTGTGGAATTAACAAGAGTCTATGAGCAATTTGGTGTTGTTTCACCCTATTGCAAATGATTCCTGAAAAACCATGAAATTCCCATCGGTAATGCTTTTGGCTGGCACGTCCTGTCTACAGATGTTAAATATGAATCCTTTTCAGTGCTCGATTTTTTATATTCATAACAGATTTTAAGTCATGCTAATGGACAACTAGTAATACCATTTGAAAAAAATGCTGCTTCCACTTTGGGATAATCACAAAAACTAGAAAACCACTACAATTCCAAGTTGGGTAAATATAAGTGTTGTAGAAGTATGTGTGTGCTCCCCACAAATGGAAGATGTATAGTCCCCATAAATGCTTTTTTCTTCCCCATTTGCCTCCTCAAACTCAGCAGGTCCCTAATAGCACGTCCCATTGGTTGTCACATTTCTGACATCTGGGCCTCCTAGGCTTGGATCATTGGAGGTACTATGGACAACATTCTCTCTTTCATCCATTTAAGTGAATGTCAAGGACTGTTGATTTTCCCCCAGGTCATCTCTCCTAGCTGTCCCTTCAGTTTCTTGACTGCTGCCACCAGCTTTGGTCAGGGTCTTATCTCTCTACCTTGATGCCAAGTCAATCTTCCTAATATATGGGCTCCAAATGTTGTATCTTATTAAAAAATCTTTATTGGCTCCTATTTGCCTACACAGCCCTGGTGTCCCAGTGGTTAAAAGCTCAGGCTGCTAAGCAAAAGGTTTGCAGTTCAGATCTACCAGTCACTCCTTGGAAACCCTATGCAGCAGTTCTACTCTTTCCTGTAGGGTCGCTATGAGTCATAATTGACTTGATGGAAGCAATGGGTTTTAGTTTATTTGCCTACAGGATAAAGCTGAAACTACTCAGGTGTCATTGAAGGCTTCTCATGGCCTGACCCCACCACCTAGTCAGTCTTGTTTCCTGTCATTCCCTGATTTGCTTTAACCCGTTTGAAGCTAAATCCTCTCTGCTCCCTGAATAAGTTCCTGGATATGAAAAAGGTTATTTTTCTGTGTGGTGTTAATTAAAATTCACTAAACAACTCTACCCTCAAGATGTAAGTTACACTGTCTTCTGCTTTGTGGAATAGACACGTTACGGAAAAGTTTGCAACTTCATTCATTCCTGACTTGGACTGGACTGAAATAGGGCACAAATGAAGAGCATCATTAAGCCCTTTCCTTACTGTGGACTCAGTTATCTGTAGGGAAAACTGCATATGGAGGATACTGGGCTATGTAGAGCATAGCTCTCCCTCAACCCCAAAATGCCTTTGACAAGATTATTCTGGCTTTCCAAACACCCATGTTCCCTTAGAAGAAAATTCCTTTACTCATTAGTAAAATATAATATTATTTTGAGGATTAAACGAAGGAACACTTAGAATAGTGATTGGCACACAGTAAGTGCTGTATAAGTGCTCTCTTTGTTGTTGCTGTATTATTATGGAGGTAAAGCATATTGAAAAGCAAAAAGTGTTGAAAAGCAAAAAGAAATTAAAAAGTGTTGAAAAGCAAAGATGTCATTTTGAGGACTAAGGTGCGCCTGACTCAAGCCATGGTATTTTCTATTGCCTCATATGCATGGGAACGCTGGACAATGAATAAAAACAAAGAAGAATTGATGCCTTTGAATTATGGTATTGGCTCACGTACTTTGGACATGTTATCAGGAGGGACCAGTCCCTGGAGAAGGACATCATGCTTGGTAAAGTAGAGGGTTAGCAAAAAAGAAGAAGACTCTCAGTGAGATTGATTGACACAGTGGCTGCAACAATGGGCTCAAGCATAACAATGACTACGAGGAGGATGCAGGGCCGGGCGGTATTTCGTTCTGTTGTACATAGGGTAGCTATGAGTTGGAACTGACTCCATTGCACCTAGCAACAAAGCAGATTACATGAAGAGGGTGACTAGTCTGGCTACAAAGTGTATGCTGAGATAAAGCAATGGCTTGTACCTTCTTTGAGAACTTTGAGATGCATTTGTAGAATGATTGTATCTGCCCACTCCCTCTTAGATTAAATAAATTTTGCCTATGTTTGAGAATGCCTTGATTACACACAGAAAGCCTTTGGAAATCTCTTCCTCTCTTCTTTCTAGATCTTGACTACAATGTCTGACTTTGTTAATAGGTTCTGTTTTCTCAAACATGATAGCTTAAACTAAGGGCTAATGTAGTTATGTTTGGAAAATAGTTGTTTGAAGGGAATACTTGTGGTAATGGAATACACTTTTCATTGTTTCACAGTATGTAAATACTTTAGATGCAGACCTCTATTTTGAAATTCAAAACCTAAAACTCAGAAAGAGAGTAAATGCCTTTAAAATGTCTCAGTGGAGAAATGACTTGATAGACGTACCTGAGGGCAAGCGCCATTGACCAAACTTCCTCTGGGGTTTCCCAGTATCTCCTGAGTCTTGCCGACTTCCTCCTCTATCTGACAGAGTGGGACTCAGAAGCTGCTGCTGGCTGCTCGTCTGCATGGGAGAAGAATTGAGCAGCTATAGCTTTTTTTTTTTTTTTAAATTTTATTGTGGTAAAATACATATAACAATTTGCTATTTTCACCATTTTTAAGTGTACAATTCAATGACATTAATTACACTCACCCTTCCAAATGTTTTTCAGCACCCTAAAGAGAAACTCAGTCCCCTTAAGCAATAGCTCTTCATTTTCCCCTCCCTCCAGACCTGGTAACCCTAATAAATTTTGGTCTCTATGTACTTGCCTGTTCTAGATATTTTATAGAAGTGGAATCATACAATATTTGTTCTTTTATGACTGACATATCACTTTGCATGATGTTTGCAAGGTACATCCATGCGGTAGCATGTCTCAGAACTTCATTTCTCTTCATGGCTGAGTAATATTCCATTGTATAGATATACCACATTTTGTTTGTCCATTCACCTCTTGATGGTCACTTGGGTTATCTCTACATTTAGTCTATTGTGAATAATGCTGCAATAAATGGCCGATTCTTAACGCCATGTTCTCTGACTGCACTGGGTTGGCCCCTTTTAGTTTTAAGATCGGAAGAAAACATGGTAGGAAAGCAAGTGGGACGGATGAGATGGCTACATAGTGTCCACAATGGGGAAAACAGAAGTACAAGGGGGTAAGAAGAGTCAAGGAAAGCGAAAGAGCCACCATTCCACACTGGAAAGGGAGGCACAGCTCTCCAGGTAACAACCCCCACTACCACATTCCTTCCACGACTGAGGACGCCATCCTTTATCTCTGGTGTCTTGGCTGGGGCGAGGATGCTGGCATTCTAGGAGGGAAGGTGGGTAGTGGGGACTGGCTGATGTACTTTGCCAACCTGGAAATCAGTAGTTAGAGCTTCAGGAAAAGGGTTCCTAGCAGACAAAACTCTATGATGGGCCCTGGAGGAAGACGAAACTGATAACAATGTAAGACTAAAGTCAAAGAGAAATGCTGAAACTTTCCACACATTTTATCTATTTGCTGCTTCGTCTGTTATCTTCCCTTTTCCTAGCCAACAGGCTTTGGTCTTCCATCCCCTGTTTTTTGGTTGTCTCTTTGACTGTTTAACCTAAAAATTTAGACCTTCTGTAGGCCTCACTTCCCCTGCCTCATCAGCCTTCTCTCACTGGCTGTCCTGGCTCCCACACGAGCTGTTGCCAGCCATGCCCCAGACAGACAGGTGGCAGGGCCACTGCAGAAGCCTCCCTGTCCTTCCTTTGTTGTCTATCCCTGCACAAGTCCCTGTGTAGGTGGCAGATGAGTCCTTCAGACTTGGAAACCAACAATATGAAATCCACCCAAAACTGGGCTATGGAACAAGAGGGCCCCTGGGAGCTTCCTGTGGCCATGGAGCCTTAGGCTTCAGTATCTCTGGCCCCTGACTGTGCTGCTACACTCCACGAAGCTTCGTGCTGCCACAGGGCTCATCTCAGAATGCTGGATTGGCTCCACGTTGTTAACCTCAGATCATAATTGTGCCCTCGGAAAGGAGCAGGGCTTCCCTGCCAGCTGTTCCTCATAGCACAGGGCTCTCCAGGCATCTGACGGCTCTCTGTACTTTTTTTTTTTATAGATGTGTAGATTGCAAATGAAAATATGCTGTGCCCTGGTAAAGAGAAGGTCCTCAACCTAATCCTCCTGTAGTTCTATACGTTTTTCTGATGCAAACTAAGGAACAATAAGACCTCAATGAGTCTAATAATGAAAAGCAATTATAAGCATTTTCACTGATTTTACTGCAAATCTCTATGGCTTAGTGACGGGAAGAAAACAGTTAGGGGCAGAACTTCATGCAAGATCTGCTCTTCTGAGTTATGTCATATTGCCGGACTCATTAAGCCCTTACAGATATGATGCTAACTCTTTAGACAAAAATCAACAGAAGCATTAAGTCGCTCTGTGCTGTGCATTAACATTCATTTGGTATCCACAAAGTCAGGATCTTTTGAAACAACCTAAACTGATTCCTGAAAGGGAAAGACGCAAACATAATCTGTTTCCATTGTTGGGAGCAAACATGTCGCCATTGTTGTTTTCCATTCAAAAAATTTCCTATTAGGAATATTGTCACCTTGCTTGGAACATTTATGTGACCAGCACCCATTTATTTTCTATTAAAGAAAATCCCCCAAGACACCCTTGGAGGAAGACCCGTACCTCTGGCTGCATGTTATTATCCTGACTGTTAGCATTCATGTCCTCGCTTGGCTGGGTGGTCTCAATGCTGGGAGGATTCAGAAACCGGCTCAGCTCCTGTTGTTGACTCTCTCTCAGGCTGTGGATGATGCTGCATGACTGCTGCTGTTTCTACAGAACATGAGTGCTCCTTCAGTAATGGAAAAAATACGGAAGCCCACAAGCCCCCTGCCTACTATCGCCCAAATCGTATTTTCTTCTCCCTCTCCGAAGAACATGTATACTTGGTAACCTCTTAGGAATTTCCAAATAAGGGTCTTTAACTAATTTCACAGGCATCCTGTTGATGTAGAAGGAGGGCTTAAAGACTTATGAATAGCTTTCCCCTTCCATTTTAATTTGCATAACAATTGGAAGGGTGATGCTTAAGCTTGTGTTTTATTTAAAATAGAATTTATTAATTACTAACATGGATATTTTATTTTTCCCTTCTTATTTTATTCCAGGTTGGTCAAGTCAGTGCAGACTGCCTCTTTCCTGCAAGTTATAAGAGACAAGAGAGCCTTGCAGGAAGGAGTGAAACATTTGCTCTTGTCTTGGTTCTGGACTGGTGCATGCCAACCCAGCAGGACAATTTGGCTTGGCACATGCTGACGCTGGGAAGTCTGGTGGTGAATCAGGACTCTTGTGTCTTCTCAGGGCCTAAGGGAGCCTGATTTGATCCCTGAAACTAGCAGAGCTATGGTGGGTGTGCTGTGACTGGGCCCCAGTGGGTGGTTGACCTTGCTATAGGAGACTGAGGTGTTTCTCTTCTCTGGGGAACTTTTTCTCCTCCAATAAAAAAAAAAAGAAAGAAAAAAATTATGTTTCTGCAGTTGATGTTGTTGTCCTGAGGAAGAGGATACAAAAATCTCTGCTATATATAAATGCTTAGTGATTAGTTTGATTTTTCCCCTGTGTGTTTGAAGCCTATGTTAAAAGTGTTCATAAAGTAACTACCTAATAGACATGCCCATTGTAAGCACAGTATATGCTGACACAGTATATGTTCATTGATTTATGAGTTAGAGAATCTTATAACCTTAAAGTTCAGAAAGAAGCAACCAAAATCATTACATTCCCACGAGAGGTGGCCTTTAATTAAAGACCAAATAACATTATTAATAGTATGTTGGAATTTTTAGGAGCAATTGAAAAGTCCTTTGTAAATTCTGTTACCAGTCAATATACACAGATTTTGGAATCTTGAACACTTGAGCTTAATAAATGGAGATCATACATATTTTAATATCAATAAAATGCTTTTTGAAAATTCATGTTATGTTAGACAAATGTGCTTCAATCAAAACTTCCTATGGACTCTGCTAAAGAATAATAAGGCCTGAATTTGGACTAGAGTTAAGGTTTGAGTCATCATCTGACCATCACAAGCAGATGAAGTTGAGATAGTTGAGGAAGGGATGCAAGGCTGACTACAGAAGGATCTAATCCTGTTGTTTACGAAGCTCTTCTCTTTTGTCCTTTCTTCTTCAAAAGAAAGAGAAAAACATAAAACCCTGACATGCTTCTTGTTCCACTCACAGCTCTGATGCGCTTTAAGCACTTTTTCAGCCACATGCGAATGGTCTGCTTGGCCACTTCCTCCTCTATGGTGTATTCCAGTTGCTCCCTGGCAAGGAGCTCCTCCAACTGCAAACTTTTCCGGATGTCAACTGACCGGTAAGAAAGCATGCTGGTGGGGGAAATACAACAGCAAGCTTAGGGCCAATGCATCTGAGACTTAGACTCTTAGATGTTTCAAAATTCAGAAAGGACAGTACTCAACCCAACAAATGTAGCATTCTGATGCCACCCCTTACCAGCTACATGACCTTGGGCAAGTTATGTAATCTCTCTGTGTCTCTTTCCTCATCTGTAAAATGGGGCTAGGGATGGTACTTACCTTATTAAATGACTGAGTAAATATTTGCAAGGTACTTAGGACAGTAAGTGACATATAAGCGTTTAAAAAAAAAAAAAAAGATCCAGGGTGAGCCCCTATCTCCATTGTCAGCTGTTTAAGTAAAGACTCTGGAACTTTCCCTGCAGAAGGAAGAGTGCTCCCTCCATACTTTCTTTACATTTAGCTCCAAGGGGGCTCATTAATATTTTGGCTGTGGGTCATGTGTGTCCCCCCACCCCATTTTCCTCTCAATTGATCTAATTTGTCCCCATGTATCTTCTTCTTCATTAATTTTAGATGGACACAAGTCAGGGTTCAATTTAGCCTTTGGCACAGTATGCCAAAGAATGGAAAAAACGAAGCTAACACTGCTGATTTGTTGCATCAGGACCCACAGACAATGAGGCAACTCAGTGTGTCTAGACTGAGAGGTCCACAGCCAAAGGAGGACACAGTCCCTTCTGGAAGCTTGGTGCAGCCACAGGAGTTCAGGTTATGGCTCAACCCTTACCTACCCCTGGCTGTGAGCTCAGTTCCACCTCTGGAGCCTAAATCATAACATGGAAAGTTCTTGAGGGACCCTGTTTCATGCAGCATTGGTACATGGCCTCCTCTTCTTTGTTAAGCTCCTTCCCACCATGGAGGAAAAATATGTTTGCTCCTCTATTTCCTGACTCACCAAGAATCTAGCCTTGCTTAGCTGTTTTCATTGTACACTGGGGTAGAGGAATAGGGAGGGGGCAAACAATGTCACTGTTGACTTTGCCTGGGGTCCAGTTTTATTAGATGCACCACTGGATTAGATTAGATTAGACTGCATTACATTACATTAGTTGTGTTCCAGAAGTGTTGAATGTTAATTATTAATGACAGAAGTATGGCTGTGTCCCTCAATTTCAACTTAAAAAAAAATTGTCACTAGGAGAAAAGATTAGTAACTTAACATTCTAAGAGATATGACCTGCTCTCCTATTCATATGTATTTTCTGTCCCATCTCTTTCTGTTTTTCAGCTTGCTCCTTGGAAGAAGTGACTAGTGGGAGGGAAAATTGGTAAATTAGTAGAACTCCCAGATCTTTCCTGTTCTGATCTTTTTCCAACTTTTAGCCACTATGTATACCATAGGGCTTCGAACTGGTTCTAAACAGTTCAGTTATGGCCAATGAAAACAAGACAGTGCTTCAAATCAGTTGGAAGTGCTTCAGTCATGGCTGATGGAAACAAGGGCAGCCTATGAGTTGCATAGCAACCAGACCTCTTGCGCATAAGCTTTTGACCTGGGTAGGAAACAGGCAGCAGTGCCCTGTTCAAAGACAGTGGCCAACCACGCTGCTTTGAATGTGTGTAGCTCTCCACATTTCTGCCAATAATTCAATAATCTCCCACTTCAGGCTCCTGAAACTGAAAGCTTCCTGATGCGGGAGATAGGATTATTGGCAGGACTGTGAAGAGTGGCATCCATTCAAAGTGGCACAGTAAGCCATTGTCTTTGAACAGGGAATCGCTGCCTGTTTCCTACTCTGGTCAAAAGCCCATGCGCAAGAGATTTGGTTGTTATGCAACACATAGGCTGCCCTTGTTTCTGTCAGCCACGACTGAGTCATTTAGAACTGGTTAGAAGCCCTGGGATACCATCATTCAAAAACCAAAAACCAAACCTGTTGCTGTAGAGTTGATTCCGACTCATAGCAACCCTATAGGACAGAGTAGAACTGTCCCATAGGGTTTCCAAGGAGTGGCTGGTGGATTCAAACTGCTGACCTTTTGGTTAGATACCATCCTTAGGCTCCTGAAATTTGTGACAAAGTACCCACTACCAAGCTTGCTGGATATTTGCATCAGCTTAAAATAGCTACCACTAGTCGGGGGCTCTTAACTTTTTCATGGCATGGATTCCTTTGGCAGTGGAGCCTATGGAACATTTCTAAGACTAGTGTTTTAAATGCATAAAATAAAATACACAGTATTACAAAGGAAACCAATTATATTGAAATCCGTTTCTCAAATTATTTTATTTAAAACAGGTTGTGCTATAGTAACATATGAGCTTCTTTACTAGTGCATTAAATAACAGTATCTAGTGAAGGTCAAATGACTATTGTAACTCTGAAGTACTGATGAGCATAAATGATATTTTAAGATATCAGCCACAACAGTAATGTGATCTGAGAACATTTATGATTTCTCTTGATGACAAAGACAGAGGTACTGCTAATACCAGTTATGGTCTGTTGCCTACATTTATCATTGAAGGAAATGCTGCATTTCAGTGAGTGAGTAGTGAAAGTAAAGTTGTTCAAGTTACCCCTTCCAAGTCCACAGAGACCTGAATTTTGTCCATAAATTGCTTGTTTAAGAAGTCTTCAGAGAGAGGAAAGGCAGAGCCCTGACCTCTAGCCCCTTAGCTGTGGACAAACCTCTTAACTCTCCTGGACCAGTTCCTTCATCTACAAAATGAAGCGGTAGGACTGTGCTCCCCAAGGCGCCTTCTAACTCTATCATTCAGGAACTCTACAGTCAGAAAGTAGTATTTCTGGGGATGTCAGGCCACTGGATCTCACTCCCATGTGATGCCCTGACTTGGAAACGATCATTACAGAACAGTGAGAGAGGCCACTTCATGCCTGAGTCACAGGACCCTGCTTTACAACCATGGTGGATATGGCGTTATAGGTTACTAATACACTTGCTAATTATGTTTCACAAGGCCTTTAATTATCACAGCGTTAGTTTCTGGACACAGTTCAGCTCTGTGATACTGAGTTGGGAAAGCTCCCTCGTACCTTAGGACATCATGGAAGGTGACATCACCGCCATTGTGCAGCCTCTCCATTTCATAGCACATGTGCTTAAACAAAAGTTTGTCTTTGTCGAGGTCTACCTCCAGCCTCCCCCTCAGCAGCCTCAGCAGGAACTTCACTCGGAATGTTGGAATCACCCCCTGGGTAGCAGAGCACAGTAACTGGTAAATCAACATTAGGCCATAATGATTTGTTTGGGGTTCTGTTTACACAGCCAAAAAAAACCCAGGAGATATTTCTCAAAGGATAGCATAATTATCACAGGTGTGAAGAAAGTTGTTGGTCTCATGGATAGCTGGATGGTACTATGTGTGCTAAGAAGAGCATGGGATTAATAGCAGAGTGACAACAGTTGCTGCTGGTGCGTCTCCTCTGGTTCTATGAGATATCACAGCAAGTAATTTGGAGCCAAGAAGAACAGAAAGCTCTCCTCTTCTTCCCTTGGATCCAGCCTTGCTTAAACCAAGCTTATGTCCAAGTGGCCCATTTCATTGACTCAGTCCTGCCCATTTGTTTTTCTTTAACATGCATGGTGAATGTGCCCCTAATACGTTAGGAGGAAACACTGATAATACACACATACACAATCCTCCTCTTACTGAATTCGAATGCTAGAAACTTCTTAACATTTATGATAAGTTGGTCTTCTATTGAAAGGTAACTCCTTTTCAGTGTTTCCTTCATTATTATAACAACTACATACAAGAGTAGGATGCTCACAGCTCTGCTCCTCCTCCTAGGTCCAAGCAGATCCAGATCCCGAGAAACTAAGAAACACTGCTACCTTCCAGGCAACAAAACCTAACATGCCAGCCCTGACCATTTCTTTGAATTAAAGCACGGGGCAAGAGGCAGGGAACATTGGTAACTCATGAATTCCTACCAGCTGCTAATGTAACTGATTTTTTTTTTTTATGTGAGTATTACATCTTAATGCCAGTGGTGTTGTCATTTTCAATGTGTATGTCAGCTCAAAGTAGGTTCCTGTAGGCAACAGTCATGTAGATACAAGTGCACTTAGAGAAGACTAGAGAGCAAGAGCCAGATGCTCACACATTCAGGTTTCTACTTTGGCACAAAGACCGGAGAGACTAGTCCTGGGTGAGATGGAAAACACCAAAGACAAGCAGAACACAGGCCTGGCAGAGATCACTCATTGCCTGGGCAGACCATGGCTCTAGTCTAGAGAACCCTCATTTACTCAGACTGCTCTGGCTCTGTGGCCTTTACACTCTCAGTCAACTCTTCCAGAAACTGTTTTTGGATCTGCCCTCAGGTCTTGCCATGGCTGAACTTTCCTCATTTTTTAAATGTTAGGTCAAATATCATCTCCTCAGACAGGACTTCATGACCACCCCAACACCAATTACTCTCTATCATATAATCTTCTTCAAAGTGTTTATCACTTCTTGAAGTTGTTATTATTTCACGGTTTATTGTTTGTCTTTCACTATTGGAATGTGCCACCTACAAGTCTGAGGTGTTCCCATCTTGTTCATTACTATATCTTCAGTGTCTGGGACTATGCCTGAGTGTTTGCTAGGTTGAAGAAAGAAGAGGAGAGGGAGAAGAAGCAGCTGCTGCTTTGGCTAATTCTAGGAAATCTTGGGTAAGCTTGATGATTAAAATGTTCAAATAGTAACTCAAAAATAATGCAGAATAATAGCTTCTAGATCCCACTTAACTCATGTGTACTTTTAATCAGGATAGCTGTTTTAGGTTGAAGTAATCATGAGTACATAATGTACTGTCCTTGTGGTGGTTTTGGAGCCCTGGTGGCTCAGCGGTTAAGAGCTCAGCTGCTAACCAAAAGGTTGGCAGTTCGAATCCACCAGCTGCTCCTTGGAAACCCTACAAGGCAGTTCTACTCTGTCCTATAGGGTCGCTATGAGTTGGAATCAACTCAATGGAAGTGGGTTTTTTGGTGGTTTTAATTTTACTTTTTCTCCTGTCCTAAGCCCAAGGCTGATTTCTTCAGAGTCCCCTTGGCTTCATTTCCTTGCTGGTCTTCTGAAAGTTTGAAGAAGAGGATGTTCATGATTGGAAATGACATGAAGAGGAACCCTCTGGCACCGTTTCCCCTCTCCCTGCCTAGAATATTCAGTTGAAGTGTCAATGACCAAAAACCCAAAAGACCCACTGCCTTCGAGTTGATTCCGACTCATAGCAGCCCTATAGGACAGAGTAGAACTGCCCCATAGGGTTTTCAAGGCAGTAAATCTTTATGGAAGAAGACTGTCACATCTTTCTCCCATGGAGTGACTAGTGGGTTTGAACTGCCGACCTTCTTGGTTAGCGGCTGAGTGCTTAACCACTACGCCACAAGAGCTGTCAATGACAAATTTCTATAATTCAGAGATGGCTATTCAAAATTCAGTATATGTCAATTGCCAACAACAAAACTCTCGGAGTGACTGAGATATGGCAGTAAGTCTGCTGGTGGGGAGTGGCACAGAACAACAATCTATGATCCTACCTCTCTTTTATCATCCACCATGTTCCATATGATTTGAAAATGGCGGAGATCATTATAACTTAAAAGCTGGTCCTCCTCAGTGGAATAAAACAAGGAGAAATTCTCCACAATTATAGCTAGGGATAAAAAAAAGAAAGAAAAATCTAGAAGTTAGATAATTCTGTGAATTTGTCATTTTTTAGAAAAAGTAAAACACCTATTATAAATGATAGATTTTGTCACCTACATTATAAGCCACATTTTTAAAGTGCTTTCAGTATTATTTCCAAGGTGGTATGTTTTACGCTTGGACTAAGCTATTTATCCAGCTCTTGCCTTTCCAAAACGTGAAGGTCATGTGCACAAACACACATTCTGTGTAAATAGCTATTCATGCCAGCTGGCTTTAACTCTTAGTTGAGAGTTCCAGGGCAGTTTTTAAAGGTCAAATTGAGTTCTGCGTGGCTCCAAAGCTGGATGAACAACATGTATCTTTCAAAAACATAAACGTGACATTTGTAGGTTGAAAAGGTAGTCCTCTCTGATGTTTGTTCAACTCAGTCTACGAGAAGAGCTCTCTTGAAATTAATGATCATAATAGATAGTACAACTCTTGAAATCGCAATCAACTGTCATTTACACACCTTTCAAAGGTCTTTTCAGCTTCTGGATTGAGAGGCAACAATTTATAATTAATGCTATGAAACACCCACCCCAAGCAATCCAGGATAATTACTTGAAAATTGTACATAATTATCTAAGTACCTGAGTTTAAAGAGATTTAAAAATATTCAACGAACATCACTTACCTACAAGCAGATTTAGCATGATGTAGGCAATGATGACATAAAATGAACAGAAATACATAAGTGCCCCGGCATAATTTCCACAGTCTGTTGCCCAGTATGTAAATTCATCTGGAGTACAAAAAGGAGGCTGAACCTTTGGGGCAGTGGGAGGAAGAAAGAGAGGGGGTGAAAGTAGAGAAGAATACAAATTTCTGTTAACTGACTGCAGTTAATGAACATATTCCTAACTGTTCAAAAATAATTAACATCAAAATAATCTTTCCAAAGCCACATACATTGGTACCTGATCTGTAGCAAAATTAAAAGGAATATTTCATTTATCCTGTGCTTTTGGTCCTGAAGAATCCCAAATTCGTTGCCATTTGTAGAATCACAGTAGAAATGAACTGATTCTCTCTACTAGATGCCCTTTTTGCCACCTCTACTATCTCCAAAAAGCCCTGGTGGTGCAGTGGTTAAGCGTTCCACACCTAACCAAAAGGTTGGCAGTTCGAATCCACCAGCCCCTCCAGGAAACCCTATGGGGCAGTTCTACTCTGTCCTATAGGGTCACTATGAGTTGGAATCGACTCGATGACAATGGGTTTGGTTTTTTGGTATTACTATCTCCAAGTGAAAGGCAGTCACTGGGACGCAAATCGCAAAGTCTCCAAATGAAAAGGCATTAAAAAAAAAGTTTCTCTGATTTAAATAATGGGTTAAGATATAGGGAAAAAAACACACAAAAAAGCTCTTGTATAATATTTAAAAAAAAAAAACAACCAAACCTGTTGCCATCGAGTCGATTCTGACTCATAACAACCCTATAGGACAGAGTAGAACTGCCCCACAGAACTGATGATCTTTTGGTTAATTTGTTAAACTCTGTCCATATTCATTCATGCATTAAGTTCTACTACGAGCTAGGTTTGTGTCAAGTGTTGGGGATGGACTGATGAGCAGGGGAAGACCAGTCTAGGGACAGACGTTGGCACTGTCCCTCCCACTTGTTCCCCTTGTTCTAGAGCCGTGCTGCCCAACATGCTAGCTACTAGCTACATCTGGCTATTTAAATTTAAATGTAGATAAGAGTTAATTAACATTAAACAAAATAAAAAGTTCAGTTCCTCAGCCCCACCAGCAATATTTCAAGTTCTTAGGAGTCACATACGGCTAGTGACACCTGATTGGATGGTATAGATATAGAACATTTCCGTCATTGAAGAAATGTCTGTTGACAGCACTGGTAGAGAGGGAGAGGAGATATTAAATAAATTAATTAAGCCAAGGAGCCCTGGTGGCACAATGATTAAGCACTTGGCTGCTAACTGAAAGGTTGGTAGTTCAAGACCAAGAGCCGATCTGTGGGAGAAAAGACCTGGTGATCGGCTCCCACAAAGTTTTCAGCCTAGGAAACTCTGTGGTGCAGTTCTACTCTGTCCTATAGGCTCACTATGAGTTGGAATTGACTCGAAGGCAAACAACAACAATTAAGCCAATAATTCACTACAGTTGTGATAAGTGCACAAAGGTGAAATACAGAGTACTGTCAGAACATAAAGAAATTCTGGGGCGGTGCAAACAGTTAATGCACCAGCTACTGACTCAAAGGTTGGAGTTGCAAGTCCACCCAGAAGCACCTCAGAAGAAAGTCCTGTCGATCTAATTTTGAAAAACCATCCATTGAAAACCCTATGGAGCAGAGTTCAACGCTGACACACATGGGATCACCATTAGTCAGAATCGACTTGTCTGCAACTGGTTTACTGGTTTTAGAACACAAAACAGGCAGTCTTAACTTAGAGAGGATTCCTCAAGGAACAAGTGTTTAAAACTGAGACCAGAAAGATGATGAGGAATTAGCTCGGTGAGGGGAAGATACCAAAGGGAGAGCAGTTCAAAGCCCTTGACCTAAACTCCTTGAGGATGCCTTGGAATTGCTGAAGGCCGACCACCTAGCATATGGCCCAGGTCGAAACAGGGGCTCAGTGGACCACTGCTGAATAAACTAAAGATATGGGCTCCCCTGTTTATATTTGACTGCAAAAAGGTTAAAGGTGGGAAGGGAAGAATAATGCTCCCGCGATGTATATTTCTTGACTGGATCTATAAAAGCTCAAGTTGGGTAAATTGAATTTTTTCTTTTTGTAGGTTCATACCTCGTAATGTAAAAGAATGCAATTTTATGGACTAAAAGGCTGGGGTACCTATTTTGTACCAAAGACTTGACGTTAATGAGGATGATGCCATTACTATTGTACTGCCAAGGGGTTTCCCGATTCCAAGTGGAAGCAGTGTTAGAGGTGAAGAGAGATTTACCATGCAGTCATGCATGATCTTGTTCCAGTCTTCTCCTGTGACAATGCGGAACAGGACCGTAATAGCTTTGCCAGCTGAAGAGAAGTTCGCATGCCTAATTGGAGGAAAAAAAGGAAAAAAAATTGCCAACTGTGAGTCGTATGTTTTGTCATGAGGTAGTATGGTTTCTCATCACCCAAACGGGTGGCTTTTGTAGCCAATTCGGTTCCTAAGTTCCCATTTCCAAAAGTTACGCTCTCTTTTTCGTTTGTTATGTACACTTGTTCCCACTCTGTTAGCTGTCGGAACAACCCATCCCTACCACGGTACCACCAGCTTACCGCCATGTCTTAACGACTGAGTGAGCAAGCCTTGGCCATTACAAGGATTCCTTTTTACATGTGAATTATGGCCAAAAAGGTGGAGCAGTTATGTATCAAATAATAAGTCATTTCTGCAACAAAACACATTTCTATACACTTGGTTGTGTCAGGACTTTTGTTTAACTATAAGATACTTCCCTAAAATTCAAGAGAATCTTCGAAAAACGCTTTTCATATATGATAGGCATTTTGGGTAGTTCTAACTGCCATATATATATATATATATATATATACATATATTATCTGCAACATGTGGGTAGAAAAAATACTGGAATTCATCAGGATATTAGCTGAGGTTATCCCTGAGTGGTGGAGTAATGGATCATTTTTCTTTTCTTACGTTTCTGAATTTTCTAAGGTTTCTAAGTAAACATGCATGTCTTATTTCAATTAGAAAAATGCCATTTAAAATTTGGGCAAATTATTTTACCCTAATTTCCAACTCATAGCTTTTCCCCCTTAGTCTATAATAGACAAAAAATTTCAGGTTATTATTATTATTATTTCAATTCATCCTTTTATTGTGGTAAGTATATCTATAATGAAACATCTGCCATTTCAACTTTTTTTACATGCACAATTCAGTGACATTTAATTACTTTCACCATTTTGTGCAACTGTACCTGTTTCCAAATTTTCCCATTACCCTTAAAAGTTCAGATTTTCATTCATGATTTTATAACTGAAAATGTTTCCTTGATAAACGACTAGAAAGGTGAATATATACCAACCTGTTAATGTTCTCTCCATATTTCACAGTACCAAATAAAACAACTCCAGCAAAAGCGTAACACAGCAGCAGTAGGAACATTCCTACTATGATAAAGAAGCTTTTGTACATGCTGACTACCACTGTCAAAAGCAGCATCTTTAATGTTACCTGCATGGAGAGAGAGAGAGAGAGAATATTTCATTTATTAAGTCAAGGAAGACTTGAGAAGTAAGTAATATTTAAACAGGTTGGCCCAAAAATGACTCTTAAGGATATCATATGAAAATCGCTTCCTATTAGATATTAAATCAGAATATTGTTCAAAGATCATTAGGCATAGAGAAAGTCTACTAGTACTACAAAACATTAACTTAGCAAATATGAAGACTAAATAAAACAAGTAAATGGTAGGAAGCATATCACAAGATAACTAAACTGCTGATTCATTTTCATAATTAATATTTGTTAATCTCCACTTAGGATTTCTAGTAATTTGTTGATCACAGCCCTGACTGACACAGAATGAGGACCCAGAAGGACAGCTAAAGTTCATTAGTCACTGTTCCTTTCTTCAATGTATATGTAACTTTTGGTATGTTCTTCATGATGTACTTACATGCTTTCCACAGATAGAGAAAAATCTAAAGACAATCACGCACGCGCCCATCATGTATGTGTACGCATTCTGAAATTCAAACAAAAGAGTCTCTCATACTTTGCACAAAAGCTTTTGTTACAGTTCCATTTTTCATTTTAAGTCTTCTGTGAAGTCTACTGAATAATTAGCTTAATAAAATGTGAAAATTCCTATAAGACATTTATCTGAAAAGGTGCTGAAAAGGTCACTGCCAAAACCCATGAATAAATATTAGACACAAAATCAAATCTTAAATGAAACTTTGGGTTCTGCTTTGCTCAGCTGAGTTCCATATTTTTAAATGTATTCTATCTAAAATAGTGGCCGGCCCCTCTGAAGACAGGATGAGAAAAACACAGGACGATAATGCAGCTGGAAGAACTAAGTGGAAGAGGAGATACAGGGATCCTGGCAAAGAGCTCTGAGGTTGGGAAAGATGGCTGGAAGTCAGAATCCTTCTGTCTGAAGATCTTTGGAGACCTCTGAAGACCAGCTAGCCACCACATGTGCATTACTGCAGGCTGATTTCAGAGAAGTCTCACTGGTTAAAAACATCCAGTTTTTCCTTCAAGCATGTGACTAGCAGCGAGAGATGACTCTGTGCATTTTATAAATAAGAAACCTTCTGCCTCAGCTGAGAAACAAAGATCCTCCTGGTGGTAACTGCAGTAACAACTATGGCATTAAGCTGATGCCAAAGCGTGATTATTCTCTGGGAGATTTGCCTAGCCAAGTGACAGCAGTCACAGATGGGCCCCTGGGAAGGCGGGTCCAGTGAGCTCCTTGGTGAAGCGCACGTAAATGAACGTGTTTGCACAGAAGTATCCTTGAATGTGAACAAGGACAGCACCTTCCTTCACAACAGTCTAGTGAAGAATGAGCATCCTGCCAAGGCCAGAGGTTCTTGGAGAACAAAAGAGGTGGGCAGAATAGGTAAGTTGGTCTTTTTGGGCTAAGATTTCCTCTCTGCGGACATCTGGGATTAGGACACCTCCTCTACTCTTCTGCTGGGAGTGGGTTAATTAGCTCGTGACTACAACTTGTCTGGAGAAAGACAAACATGGGCCCTGCTGTTCCTTCTTTCCATGTTGACTCAATACCTATTGTAGATACGTTTTCCCTTTATGTTCTAGGAGTAATGATACCTAACAGCATCGAGGGTGATGACCAAAATCCTTAATTAGATTACAAGGTCCTGCAAAGTCTGCCACCTGCACACCTAAACAAATTTTACCATGCTCCCCTTGCTCCTACTCCAGTTATA
>NW_004444054.1:5780043-5802036 GCF_000243295.1 Trichechus manatus latirostris
ATATTTCTCATTCATTTGTGACCATTCAATAAATGTCTACCTAGCTTTCCAGGCTGTGAGCTTCAAGAGGGTAGTGGCTGTCTGTTTTTGTTCATGATGGTCTTCTCAATTCCTAGCACAGTACCTTGCAATCTTTAGTGCTTAAGACCATTTATTGCTTGAGAAAATGAATCAGAATAACTGAGAGCTCACCCAGGCTGAGCACAGTCCCTGATGCCAAAGGTAACCACTGTTTTAAGAAAGACACTCAATATGCCCATGAGCACAGCAATGTCATATTAATGCATGCCTTTTCTGATGTGTTTATGGGTTTTATGTGCCATGGATCTTTTCTGCCATGCTTCTTGCATTAAAGTGGGTGGGCAGAAGGGAGCAGAGGAGATCAAGCAAAACCGATGATGCATCATATAACTTTTTGCTGGGATCATGGAAAACTTAACAAAAAAAGAAGATGGTTATAATAATGCCTTATCAGGCTATGTAACCTTTACAGTTAGAAAAAACTTCACATTCATGACTTCCTTTGATTTGCATCAGGCCTATATAAAACAGGTGGATTATGAAGTGCTCATCTCACTTTTACACTACTTCCATAAAGAGGGAAGGAGAGGGCAAAAGTCTTCATGTGTCTGATGAAGTTAAGGGAAAGAAGGAAAGTATCATGGAAGACAAGTAGCTTGATCAAGGTTGGAAAATGGCGTAGCCTAGACCAGGATGCAAATCTTCTAGGTCTGCCCTGTCCTATATGGTAACCACTAGCAACACGTGGCTATTGAGCTCTTGAAATGTGGCAAGTCCAAATTATGATGTGTTGTAAGTGTAAAATAAACACAGTCTAAGACTTAGTATTAAAAAAAGAAGGCAAGTCACCTTATTAATAATTTTTATATTGATTCACATGTTGAAATGATTGTTGTTTTTGTTAGGTGCTGTTGAGTTGGTACAACTCATAGCGACCCTCTGTACAACAGAACGAAACACTGCCCAGTCCTGCGCCATCCTCACAATCATTACTATGTTTGAGCCTACTGTTGCAGCCATTGTGTCAATCCATCTCATTGAAGGGCTTCCTCTTTTTCACTGACCCTGTACTTTACCAAGCATGATGTCCTTCTCCAGGGACTGGTCCAAAGTATGTGAGATGAAATCTCACCATCCTCACTTCTAAGGAGCATTCTGGTTGTATTTCTTCCAAGACAGATTTATTCGTTCTTCTGGCAGTCCATGGTATATTCAATACTCCTCGCCAACACCATAATTCAAAGGCATCAATTCTGCTTTTGATATGTTGTTTGATATATGCTGTCAAGCCAATTCTAACTCATAGCAACCCTACAGGACACAGCAGAACTGCCCCACAGGGTTTCCAAAGCTGTAAATCTTTACAGAAGTAGGCTTCAAAATCTTTCTCCTGTGGAGCGGCTGGTAGGTTCGAGCCACTGACCTTTTGGTCAGCAGCTGAGCACATAACCACTGCGCCACTAGGGCAAATTCATTGCCATGGAGTCTATTCTGACTGAAATGTGGCAAGTCCAAATTATGATGTGTTGTAAGTATATGTGTTTCAGTTAGCAGATGAGCGCTTAACCATTGTGCCACAGGGCTCTTCCTCATTCAAAACCAAAACAAACTCATTGCCATAGAGTCGATTCCAACTGAAATGTGGCAAGTCCAAATTACGATGTGTTGTAAGTGTATGTTTCACTTAGCAGCTGAGCACTTAACCATTGTGCCACCAGGGCTCCTTGCTTCCCCTTAGTGGGCTAAAAAAATATGATTAAATTGATGTCATCTGTTTCTTTTAATTTTTTTTTTAATGTGGCTCCTAGAAATTTTTCAATTACATCTGTGGGCCACATTATATTTCTATTGAACAACACAGCCCTAGATTACTTCCAGTCTAGCAGCACACAGAGCTGTAGATTTTGAGCTGGACCTCAGACTGAATGGAGGGTAGAGAGCTTGAAGGCATTTTAGGTAAAATTGTGAGAACACAGGTAGGGTGATGGGGAATGATGTGCTTTAGAGAAATGGAAGATGGACGTCTAGTGGGAACTAAGGCAGCAAAAGTACCTGAGAATCACACATGAAATATCGATTAGAATGCAGTGGAATGGATGCTACACTTCAGCTCAGAAAACCCAGGTCTGAGACTTCGGACGCTAGCTTGTGTGAATTTAGACGGGTTCTTTAATCTCAGTTTCAGCCTTCCTTCTCTCTCTTGGTTTTATCCTTTGGTAAAATGAGAGGGTTATGTTAGAAAACTTTTAAGGTCCTGCTCCTTCCAGTTTGCACACTCTGTGAGGGGCCAGATTTTGTCTGCGCAAAGAGTGTAGGTGAGTTCACGGGTACACCGGTATGTGCAGTTGAGTCTAAGGGCCTCTCGAGATCAGAGCTGTGCTTTAGGGGGGTTAACACAAGCCCCGAGAGTAGGTTGACAGAGTGGAATGAGCCTGGAAACAGGATACCAGATAGGAGTAAAATGAGCTGAAACTATAAACTAAAATAAAATGTACTTATCTGCTTACCAGGAGGGCAAAGTGAAGTACCACCCATACAACGCCGAGTGACGTCACCAGGAGATCATATCGATTTCTTCTGCTTTGCCAGAAACCAGCTGGCGACATGGCTATGATCTTCATTGTAACCTGGGGGAGGGGAAATAAGAAAGGGAGTGAATAGAGGCTCAATGTTAAGCATATTTAAATTTATTAAATTGGGGTGCATTATATATATATTTTCAAGAATGAAGTAACCAAAAAAAAGAGTTCGTTACCAAGATATATGTTTTTTTTTTTAAAGCTGAGTAGGTATAATCTATATTCTCCACACTCTTTCCTCCTTGTTTTATGACTAGTTCTGATAGCAGAGTATTTTTCTTTCTCAAGTAAAAAACCATAGATTTTAAGAACCATCAACCGGGACAAGGTGAAGTAAGAATTTGCTTGCATTTCAAAGATGACTGCATTGGAAAGCAATATTAAATGAACCCTATATTAAAATAATCTTGGCTGGGTCTGGCACAGACACCTCTGGGCCAACTCCTTTTGCCACCAAGTTGCAATCTGAGTTCCTGAATTACAGCGAATCGCGAAGCTCGCTATAAATATTTGAACTCACACAACTAGACAGGCCAACGTTGAGACACAACCATCAACAGCAGTATTTCTGCGTGTAGAAAGATCTGAATTATAAAGTGAACTTTTTGTTCAAATTAAGGAAAATGTCCTAAAAAGGAAATGTCCTCAGAGCATGCTACCCAAAGAAGAAAGGCTTCAAAGGATGGAACACAGAGCTGAAAGTAAGTGTCATCAAAGGACACTGTTTTACGGTAAAATTGTGCACAGCATCCCCCTACAGCCAGCTGACTCATCATGGTACCTCCAGAACAAAGACGAAGGTGAAAACAACTGACATCGTTGCCAAAGGAACGGTCACTGGGTCCTCCACGTCCCACTGGAATAGAAACAGCACACAGGGCTTTGCCGGCATCCATCAGATACATACAGACTTCTCCCCTTGCCTTCCCATTCTAACATGACTGTGAGTTTTAATTTTTATAGTAAGGAACATAGACTGTAATTGGATATGGCAGCTTGCAATATTCTTCGATGTACCAATGAATACAAAAATTCCTTCGCAGCGTCTTGGAATGAAACAAAGTACCTTGACAGACAGCAACACCGACTGGGCCAGAACAAGTAATGCAATTGTCCTCTTAAAAAATGGATGCTGGGTTATGTCATACATTTTAGCTCTGAAACCATCATTATCTGTAAAAGAAAGGTGTAGGCAAGGGCATTTTAGACATAGGTCACATTTACTTGCTTGTCTTTCATTTTCTTTAATGCTCATCTTAAAATCCATTACATTTTTTTTTTCCTTTCTACAGTTCAATCTATTGTGAAGTGTTTTGCAGGAACGGCTGGCTCTGAATATTTAAAACGGCAGTGCATGATGCTGATCGTATTGGAAAGAGAACCACATCATTCAATTTCTGTCAGCTTAATACATTTCACTCATGTTTTTAAAAGGCAAGCACAAATATATTTTATTTAAAAATTCATTTTTTTCATTAAGTCTTATCCTGAAAGCACTGGGGCACAGCCTTTGGCTGACTGATTTTAATAGCCTTATGGGGAGATCTGTAGTTTGGAGCCTGTTTCTATATTAACTTATGCACAACCTCCTAGTGGTCTCACGATTATTATTTTAATTTAAATCTTAGACTCCTGGGGAATCATGAACACTAGAGCCCAATATGAATAAAATCAGAACATCTTTGATACCCGGGCGAGGTGGGAGATGAAGAGGTTGTGCAATCTTCAGTCTACTCTTCAGATCTTCCCATCTTCTCTGATCTACAGTCAGCAAAGCCGTCCCCTTAATAAACAAAAGAAAGCAGAAAAAGGCCTTTTGTCGTGTGTGCTCTATGCCAGGAACATTCCAAATGGGGTGGTCATAAAAACAGGACTAATCTGGGGTTTTCAAATAAAGACATTCTTCAGATACCATGGTGTTTAGATAAACATGGTCAGAATTCTTAAACCTGATATTGAGAGTAGTTCCAAGAATGATGGCCATCTTTTTTCAGAGAGAATTCGACAGCCTTCGATTTATCTCTTTGTAGATTTATAATATACAGGTTTGGGAAAATGTTAAAAAAAAGGCTTTCTATATGATTAAATTTTCAAAAAGAGATTAACTCCAATAGTGATTAGTTTTCTTTCAATTCATAGTAGAAAATGCTACAGTCAAATTATAGCTTGTCAATGCTGCTGCTCCTACTTAAGAGTATTTTGTATTTTTTAAAAAGTCTTTTAATGTGTGCAATGGCAAGGCTATTTTTCAGTGGCATGAAGCCACAGAATTTGGATCTTTAAGACATTAATGATGTAACCACTGCTGAAATGTGATGAGACATTTTGTACTCTATAGTAAAGTATTGATTAAAATGTACATACAATATATTGTACCATATTATATTACATTATATTATATAGGCAAAAGTATAATTTAAGAAAGTGGGAACATTTTTCCAAGAAGTTTTCAGAAAAGCTAAGGCCTTCTGTTAGCTATTCCAAATTCAATGGAAGCAATATATTCTAGAATTTTTTATCACCCCTGAATAACATAACAAAATAAATCTTTTATTCTCTTATTACAAAAGTAACAGATGCTTATGTGCTCATTGTATAGCAATTTTGAAATGGAGATAAGTAAAAAACAAAAACAAAAAAAACCCCCTAAATCATTCATAAACCTACTACCAAGATGTTAAATGTTGGTGTTTAGCCTTCTGACTGACCTTTTTTCATACATATAAATAAATTACCAGTCATCCTGTGCATATCATTTATAACATATTCTCTCATTTAAAACATCTTGAATATTTTTGTATGTATGACATTAAAAATATTCTTAAACATTAATTTTAATGATTATGGACAGTTTGATTGCTTTTGAACATTTAGGTTGTTATTATTTTCTGCTCTTATAAATCATGCTGCAATAAATATGCTTGATTTTCACAACAGAAATGACCAATAAACATGAAAAAAAAAAAAAACCAAAACAAAAACAACCTTAACGTCACTAGTAATTAAAAGATTGAAATTTTAAAAAAGCATTCTCTATATTATGGAAAAGATTTAAAAAATATATTTATTATAGGTAAAGAGGTGGGGAAATCAACAATCACAATGTTTTTAGGAATGCTAGAACATTTTAGATGGTCAGTAAGGTGATATATCCATCCCATTTCTATCACATCACTCAGCTACTACATCAGCCTGCTAAAAATAGCTCCCTGCTTCCTCTCTTGCCTTGCAACAAGGCCTTCCTCTCTACACTGTAGCCAAAGCGAGCTGGTTACAACTTTGAATCAGATCAGACCTTGCTGTTTAAACCTTCTAAAGTCTTCCCTTGCATTTAAAATAAAATACAAACTCTATCGTACAATGTCCAGTAGGGTCTAGGTCCTGTCTAAGTCTCGGACCTCACAAGAGCACAGAAAATGATAATAACACCTGTGAATCCTCCACTTGGATTTAACAAATGCTAAGGTTTTCCCATATTTGCTTTATTTCTTTTTAGAAATAAAATATTACAGATACATCTAAAGCAACTCCATCCCCAATCCCACCCTACCTTTTCTTTTCCAGAGCTAATGACTGCTCTTCAGATGTGTATCCTCCCCACTTACATTTTCAGAGGTTTGCTACTTATGTTATGTATAAATGTATGAGAATGCATTTATTATGAATTTTTTAAATTTGCATACATGATATCCAATATGTATATACTTGTGAAGGTTGTTTTTATTGTCATTGAACAACATTTTTCATACAATTAGATCTCATCTGCTCATTTTAACTGCTTGTATAGTTAATTACAGAACTAGTGTACAAATATACTGCATTAATTTTGGGTTTAGGGACTATAATCATCAATACTGCAATAAACACATATGTTCTATCTTACAGGAAACTTCTATGAGAGTTTCTCTACAGTAAATCTCTAGAAAAGGTATTGATGGGCTCTAGGAATTTATGCATGTTTATGTTTAACCACATATTGCCAAGTTGCTGTCCTAAGGGCAATACCCAAAAAATTTTCCCACCAATGGTACACAAGTGTTCTCATTTCCTATACCCTTGCCAATAATTGACATTATCAGATATTTTAACTTAGCCATTTTCGTGGGTATGAAATTGTATCTAATTCAGTTTTAATAGTAATGAGATAAAGAATTTTAATGAATTTGTTGATGATTCATATATCTTTCCATGTGAATTACCTGTTCACATTCTTGGCTCATTTTTGTATTTTGATATTTACTTTTTATTGTTTTATAGAAATTCTTTATTTATTCTAATACTAATGTTTTATCAGTTATGTGAATTGTAAATATTTTCTCTTAGGCTTAGCTTGTATTTTCATTTTGCTTATGATGTTTTTTACCATTAATTTTTAAGTCATCTAATTTATAAAATTTTTCCATTATGGATTTGTGTGAGGGTACTCTAAAACTGAGGTGCTTGGCATGATTAAAAAATGACTGACCCAAACCTGAAACAAAACTCCATTTCCGAATTAAACTTTACCCTGTCCTAAGTCCTCCTTTCTGTCCTTCTAAGAATAGAATCTGTGAGTTAGAGCTTTATGACATGTAACTTCTTGTGAAACTTTAACCATACTCAGCAAACAATAGAGGGGGGCAAAAATGTAGTTTGTGAAGAAATGTTTGTCAGGAAATATTTGTCAAAATGATCTCAGGAGAATGCTTGTGCCAGAAAGAATGTATATCTTTTAGACAATCACTTACTAGGTTGACTCCAGAAAGTCTATGTTAGAAAATAGACTAGCTAACTTTGTAAAATTTTACTTTGCTATTGTCTCGCAACTACATGTAATCCCAAGCCCCTGTGATTGTGGTCATGTACTCCCTTCCCCACTTTTCTGTATAAAAGCTCACCTCTCCCTCAGAATGTTGGAACGCTTGGTACATTCATTTTGTACCCTGTGTTTCCTGGTTCGAATTGTATCTCTCACCCTCAATAAAACTCTTCGCTTTTAATTTATTGAGCAGGCTTTTTACTCTTTGACATTTCTTGGTGTCAGAATTTGGATTCAAAGATGCATTATCTTCTGTGGCCCCAAGAAGCCAAGGACCCGGGCTCCGGCTGACCAGCAGAACTGCTTGGGTTCACCATCGCCATGGAATCTCATGAGCTGTCTTAAGGTAAATGGCCTCTCAAATTCTAGCTCCACTCCTTTTGCATTGCAGCTCTTTGAGTCTTATTGAGGGATCTGTTTTGTCCTCATGAAGGTGTGTGAAATTAATTTCACTTTGAACTTGCAAGACTGCTTTCTGGTTTGTTTCTGCAGAATCCTATTTCTTCACCAGTGGCTTTGGGAAAGATCTGTTTTGTGCACATATTGTCTGGTACTTGCAAAGTTAACTGTCTTAGAGGGATTCAAGTTTGTTCTCTGGGGAATCTCAGGTTCCATAAGCTGCAAGCAAAACTGCGGGCATGGAAGGACCTCTTAAGAGCCATCAGGGTGGCCACCGCCAGCTTTGGCTGAATAAAGACTCCCATGACAGGATAAGCTGGGATGTGAGATGGGCCAGAGCACTAGGCTGCCCACCAGCCGCAAGCAAAATATCACACAATGAAGGCACACAGTTAAAACAAAACACTGCCCAAAGCCCCACGGCAGACCCCATCAGGAATTTTTCAGTCTGAGAATTCAAAGTTTAAAGAACAAACTCGAACTTTCCTGGAAAAGTGGGAAATGCCAGTACTAACGGCGATTAGGGGCTCCCCTCTGGGACTCTTGCTCACTAAATGAACAAACGCTTTGGTTCCTCAAAGTGTGAGTTTTTGTCTGTTTGGCATAACCACTACTAAAGACAGTCTGGAAAACCAGTGGCCACTTTGGTGTTCTTTTGATTTATCTGAACTTATTTTTCTGTGCAGTAAATTAGAAAGCAAGGCCTCCCAAATTGAACAATCACAGTGGGATGTCTGTTTTGATTAGTATTTAGAGGCCTCCAAAAGACACTAAGATAGCAAAACTGCTTCCTTTCAGGATACTGTTTCTAAATTAAATAAACGCAATAAGGAGCTGCAGAGTTACGTTTCTATTCCACTTACCCCTGCTGCTCCAACACCATCTGCCCCTTTGCTGGCTGTTTCTTCTTTATACCCACCTTAGCCTCTTACTCTTCTAACAACACTTTGTTAGAACTATCCTTCTATCCTATGGAGACAGAAGGAGAAAACAAGCCTTTGACACCTGGAGGAAATGAACAAACCTCTGCAGATTACTTTCTCTCCTTGGTCTCACCAGAACATTGCAAGATTCTAAAGGAATTTCTTAACCCTCATGAGGATCCTCACGTTTGCTTAAAATAATAGACCAGGCCTCTAGCTGGCGGAATGTATTGGATTCAAAAAAGAACAAAACCAGATTTTGTATAGTTGTTATGAAGGAATCCCAGAGTCTTTTAAGATTTGATTCCAGGAGACCAAATTTCAGCCTAATACTTAACGTATTTGATAAATGAGCCTGGATTTTCCCTCTACCAGGATACTGTTTTGGGGTTCATGTTCAAAAACAAGCTGAACATATTTGAAATAATTTAGAATTTCAGTGATCACTTGGGGAAAATGAATTTCCATCTGCTCTTTTTCTTCCACTTTGGAAAATGAGTTCCCATTCATGTTGGCTTTTCTTTCCTCTTGGGAACTTTTGTTTGATGTTCAGGTTTTGTCAGAGGGTCTGATATCCCCCACCTGAAACTATGGAAAGTTAGTGAGTTTATCTAGGACCTATTTTTCTGCTGAATTGAGTCTATCTCACCAAAAAATTGCTGTATACATTTTAAGAAACTAGGTTCCCCATACCTTGTCTTATGTAATGCTGAATGTAAGCCTGTGTTTTGAGCTGGCATCACAGACTGATGAATGTATGTGGTTTTCCCGTCCTGTTTTGTGTTTGAGTTTCTGTTGTGTCTCAGGAAGTCGTGCTATTTGGAAAGTGCACTGAAAAAGGACAAACTTTTCTAAATTATTTCTATAAAAGATCCTATAAACCATCCAAAAGACAGGGTTATGAAAATATAATAATATCCTACCTCTGGATGGCACTGTTAAATTAAATTTCTTCAAAGACCTTACCCTGATTAGTTTAATGATAAATAGGCACTTATATAAACTAAATAGCCACAATATTCCCAGGAATTAATGAAACTAAATTTGTTCTGAAAAAAGCAAAATCTCAAAAGAAAATCTTTCTAAGTAATTTAAGCTAGATATTATATGAAATTTGTTCTATTTAAAGAAAAGGAGTAATTTTATTAATTCCAGAATAAGGCAAGGGTTCAGCATCTCATTAAAATCAATTCCTGAGTCAAAAACCAGCCGTATGGCTTAAAAACAAAACAAAACAAAACAAAACAAGGTAAGGTTTTTACCTTTAAGATCTTTGGTTAAATAACTCAAGTATTGTTACTCAGTGACCTACGGTAAACTCCTGACAACTTTGAAACTCCATGGAAAGCCACAAAAGATTTGTTTCATTTCATAAAAAAAGAGTGCTAAAAGAAACAGATTTATTTAATATGTTATGAGCTACATGAAACATGTCAAATAGGGAGAAATTTCAAATTTTCTTTGGATTAAAATTTATGTGCAGTGATGTCTGCCTGATATTAAACAACAAGTACATGATATTATGTCATTATTTTATTATTTTTAATTGCTAACTTGGTCAGAACTTTATTTCTTTTGAATCTAGCATCATTAAAGCCAATAGTTTAATTGGGGAAAATCACATAGTTTACCTATGGAGTTTTTTATTACCGTTCAGATGTTTAAAGATGCCACTTTAAGGACTAGGGTGCACCTGACCCAAGCCATGGTGTTTTAAATTGCCTCATATGCATGCAAAAGCTGGACAATGAATAAAGAAGACTGAAGAATAAAATTGATGCCTTTGAATTATGGTAGTGGCAAAGAATATTGAATATACCATGAACTGCCAGAAGAACAAACAAATCTGTCTCGGAAGAGGTACAGCCAGAATGCTCTTTGGAAGCACAGATGGCAAGACTTCATGTCATGTACTTTGGGCATTGTCTTAGTCATCTAGTGCTGCTATAACAGAAATATCACAAGTGGATGGCTTTAACAAAGAGAAGTTTATTCTCTCGTGGTCCAGTAGGCTAGAAGTCCGAATTCAGGGTGCCGGCTCCAGGGGAAGGCTTTCTCTCTCTGTCAGCTCTGGAGGAAAGTCCTTGTTATCAATCTTCCCCTGGGCTAGGAACTTCTCCGTGCAGGAACCCCGGGCCCAAAGGACTTACTCTGCTCCTGGCACTGCTTTCTTGGTGGTATGAGGTTCCCATGTGTCTCTGCTCGCTTCTGTCTTTTATATCTCAAAAGAGATTGGCTTAAGATGCTATCTAATCTTGTAGATCTCATCAATATAACTGCCATTAATGCATTTTGTTAACATCATAGTGATAGGATTGACGACACATAGGGAAATCACATCAGATGACAAAATAGTAGACAATCATACAATACTGGGAATCATAACCTAGCCAAATTGACAGACATTTTTGAGGGACATGATTCAATCCATAACAGACATATTATCAGGAGGGACCAGTCCTGGAGAAGGACATCATGCTTGGTAAAGTAGATGGTCAGGGAAAAAGATGAAGACCCTCAACAAGATAGACTGATACATTGACTGCAACAATGGGTTCAAACATAGCAATGATTGTGAAGATGGTGCAAGACTGGGCAGTGTTTTGTTCTGTTGTACATAGGGTCACTATAAGCTGGAACTGACTCGATGTTCCTAACAACAGCAACAACAACAATGTTGTATTTCCTAGAATAATTACTGGAAAGCCCATGGTCCTTTCTTATGTTGCTTACACTTACTCTAGCATTGTACAGCCTGATTTACTGAAATACTGTTAGTCATTGATGCAATACTCTAAGAAATATCTTTCACAGGCTAAAGAAGCCTTTAATGACCAGAGATTAAAGATCCAGCATCCTCCTGATATCATCCCTCGGAAACTTTGTGAACTGGAAAAGGCATCAGTTGAAGGACTCATTAGAACCTTGCTGGAAGGGACTCTGTTTAGTCCTCCTTACCAACCCCTGTGATGCAAAGCTACAGGGAATCAAACCTTGGATCCACTTATAGAAGCTTAAATGAGCAAAGCCATCCCATTGGACTGTGCAACCATCTGGAGATTTGAAGCTCACCCTTAAATGCCCTTGCGGCCAGAAGCAGATGACTGCAGAAGTAGACAGCTTGTTATGGATTAAATTGTGTCCCCCTAAAAATGTGTGTCAACTTGGCTAGTCCATGATTCCTAGTATTATGTGACTGTCCACAATTTTGCCGTCTGATGTGATTTTTCTATCTGCTGTAAATCCTACCTCTATGATGTTAACGAGGTGGGATTAGCGGCAGTTATGTTAATGAAGCAGGACTCAGTCTACAAGATTAAGTTGTGTCTTAAATAATTCTCTTCTGAGATATAAAAGAGAGAAGCAAGCAGAGAGACATGGGGACCTCATACCACCAAGAAACAAGAGCCGGGAGTGAGCACGTCCTGTAGACTCAGGGTCCCCAAGCTGAGAAGCTCCTAGATCAGTGGAAGATTGATGACAAGCACCTTCCTTCAGAGCCCACAGAGAGAGAAGACTTCCCCTGGAGCTGGCACCCTGAATTCGGACTCCTAGCCTCCTAGAATGTGAAAGAATAAATCTCTGTTTGTTAAAGCCATCCACTTGTGGTATTTCTGTGACAATAGCACTAGATAACTAAGACACAGCTAATCCCAAGATCACAAAACAAGACCTCATGCAAGTTATTGAAATATTTGGACTTTGCTTTATAATCTTTGCTATTCTTATGCTATTGGCAATACTTCATTATTGTGGTTTCCTTCCCTGGTATAAGTTTTATTTTCTCAAGCAGGTGACCGAAGGAATTTACTTTATTGTAGCTGTTATTTTTATGTTGTTTGGATAGTTTTTCTTCATTATGAGGCCCTTCTTAAGTTTTATTTTACTGCTTTCGGTAATCGCCTTTAACGCAGGGAGAGAAAATGCCTTTGTTAAATTAGCCCAATCAGTAGCTAGTGTCAGTAATTTGATCAAGTGTCACCCCCCCCTCCACAATCTGAACATCAAAATTCAGATCCATTAAAAAAAAAAAAAAACAAACTTGTTGCCGTCAAGTCGATTCTGATTCACAGCAACCCTATACAACAGAGTAGAACTGCCCCACAGAGTTTCCAAGGAGAGCCTGGTGGATTCGAACTGCTGACCTTTTGGTTAGCAGCCATAGATCTTAACCACTACGCCACTAAGGTTTCCTCAGATCCATTAGCATTCCTTATATTGAATTATAGTCTTATACCCACTGCTAGCGTTAACCTCGACATCGCCTTTAAGGGAGCCATACATGTTAGACTATAGCATCCTCCTGAACTGTTAACCTCAAGTATCATGCTTTAATCTAACCCAACCCTTAACACCCAACCAGGCCATGAAACGCTTGAGAGCTTGCTTTGCAATACTCAAAGGTGTTTGTGTTTGCCAAATTAGCTATTTGTTCCAACATGGAGAAATCCCTAGATACACTGGGATTTTATCAAGTAAGGCAAAGGAATTTCTTGACTTCACACAGAATGACTCATCCCTTCTTTGTACTAGACTCTGGGACCTTCTAAAGATTGGACGGTTACCTATTTGTGACAATTCTTTAAAAGAACATTGGCTTGAGAAAATTAATCAAAACATTCCCTTCCCACATAATTATACAAGAAATAACATGATTTGTGCCTCTTATGGATATATATTTTTATGTGGAGATTCGGATTATCCCACTAAAAAAAAACTAAACCCAAGTAACAAGTTCCACGCTTGGGCACTGACCTGTCTAGATGGATGGAATATTGACGGGCCAATGTTCTTCAGGCCTCCTAGCAGTTCCTTCAAACATTCATTCCCATGATGAAAGCACACCTTGGACCAGTGATTTAAAAATCTTTGCCCCAAAGGAGAACTTACAGAATCTAATGAAAACCATTTAACAGAGAAGCCTGGAGATAGATAGGTGTTCCTGTGAGCCCTCTTACCGGTTTATGGCATCTCTGAACTCGAGACATCTATTTGCAACTTATCTTGCTACCCGGCTTCGTTCAACGCCTCCTATGTCCAACTCTCTCCTTTTTAAATTGTGCTGTAAGTGAAAGTTTACAGAGGAAAATAGTTTCCCATTGTATAGTTTGTACATAAAGTGTTTCATGGCCTTGGTTTCATTCCCCACAGTGTGTCAGCATTCTCCCCATTTCCACCCCGGTTTTCCCGTTTTCTTTCATCCTAATTGTCTACCCCTCCCTGCCTTCTAGTCTTTGTTTTGGGGCAGATAATGCCCTTTTGATCTCGTATAATTGATTGTTCTAAGGAGTACATTCCTCTCAGATGTTAGTGTTTATCTTATGTGTTTGTCTATTGTTTGGCTGGGAGGTGGTCTCCAGGAATGGCTTCCTTTCCCAGTCAGAAGGGTGCCTTAGGGCCACAGTCTCGGGGGTTCCTCCAGTCTCTGACAGACCAGCAAGCCTGTTCATCTTTTGAGTTTGATATTTTGTTCTACAATTTTCTCCCCCTCTGTTCAGGACCCTCTGTTGTGATCCCAGTCGGAGCAGTTGGTAGTGGTAACCAGGCACCATCTAGTTCTTCTGTTAACCTTTGCTTTGTACACTTTGACGTTCAGGAGTTCTATAACTTGCTGATGATTAGTTCTGTTTATCATGATTTAATTACACTGTTTATTCCTAATAATGTTATTCATTTTAATTTTTTTCTGATAATAATATTGCTAATCTACTTTTCTCTCTAAGTAGAAATAAATATTTGCTCTCTAGACACCGTAGAAATTAATATTATTCCTTCATTAAAAAAGAGAAGAAATTTTGAAAAGTTAAACTGTGAAAGTATCCCAAAGAATAAAAACATGGAGGTATCATCTGTTCATTAATGCATGAAAACTTCTGACAGCTTATTAGTTGTCAAATTAAGTTTATTAATCAAAACATTGTTTTATAGTAGGGAAATTAAAAAAAATATTACTGGTATAGACTTTTAACTATTTAAAGAGGGTTCTATTTTCTAAGGAAGAGATTTTTATTATTAAACAACCAAGGGGCTATCGTTCCTGCCTTGCACAATCTTCAGTTGTGAAAACACTGCCCCCAAAGCTCATCTTATTTCGAATATCTGTATATCTCTCTATTGCCTACATATTTGACAACCTATTTACATAACCTTAGGTATGACACATGGTCAAGCACTTGACTGCTAACCAAAAGGCTGGCACTTTGAATCCACCCAGTGGCTCCGTGGGAGAAACCTGGTGATCGGCTCCTGTAAAGATTAGAGCCAAGAAAACCCTATGGGGCAGTTCTACTCAGGAACAGCGGTCACTATCAGTCAGAAGCGACTCGACAGCACCTAACAATAACAACATGACCATTAAAGTGTGAGCCTTGTGAGGGCAGAATATAGCTCACTCTTTTGTCCCTAGTGCCAAGAGCAGTGTTTGGCACTTAGAAGGTGCTCAAAATAAATCTGTTGAATGAATACTGCCAATTGGTTGCCATCAAGTCAATTCTGACTCCTGGCAACCCCATGTGTGTCAGAGTACAACTGCGCTTCATAGAGTTTTCAATGGCTGATTTTTTAGGGGATTTCCAGGCCTTTCTTCTGAGGTGCCTCTGGGTTGATTGGAGCTTCCAACCTTTCAGTTAGTAGCCAAGCGTGTTAACAGGGACTCTGTTGAATGACTAATAATGAATAAATGATTTCTATAGCAGCTTCTAAAAACTTGAAGAAAAATATATTTCTAAAAGGTTCACATAATTAGAAATTTATATCTCAAATGAACTAATCAAGCATGTAATGTTTAGAAATAGGATTTCTTCTAATTTTCATCTTTCTCTAAGCACCATATGAGTTTACATATGTGCCCCGACCTCAGGCTAAGGGGGTTCTATCCTCCTTTGGTACATAAGTGAGAACAATGTCGTAAATAGGCCCTCCCTGACAGTATGGCTTACTTCAGCCATTCCTCTAAGTTCAAGAGTTGCAACGAATTATACATTTGCTCCCACTTATTGACCATTTTATGTTGTTTCATTTATGTTACTGGACTGTGAGTTGCCACGGGACCTAAGTGTCTTGAACTCAGGTGCCTGCTCAGAGGGCCCCTTGCGGCTTTCTAAGTAAACAGTGCTTAAACTCTCCTGTCGATTGACTGATTAACTTCTGTCTACATTCTGCAATTCCCAGGGTCTGTTCCATAGCACGGCTCAAAGGCATCTAAAAAGACCCGTCTTCACTTTCCACTTAGCATTAAATTGAACACACTGTGGGGTTTAGAGCAACTCGTCTTATGAATCCATTAGGAAGTAAAATTGGGGGGCTGGGCTACATGATCGCTACCTTTCTCAGTAACTCTAAAATTCCATGTTTCTGTGGGCTGGAGTAGTGTTGGGGCCCAAAGGAGGGATATTTCAAATCACACCCTTTGAAAGCCCAGATGAAATGACATACTCATTAGGCACACATCAAAGGTGGCAATCCACTGGAGGCAGCTCTAGAAATGAGTAACTGCTACCACACACGTTGAGCCTGGGGACAGTGAGTGATACAGTCCCAAGTGTAGCTACACAAACCACAGAGCTCTGATGTAAATGAGTGCAAATCGGTGCTAGCCATGAATAACATCTAGCAGCATGGTGCTTTGCAGGCACATCTAGCTCTAATTCATGGCAGAAAGATGGTCGACATTTTTATATTTTTGTACTCGAAGAATAACAGTGCCCGCAGTAATAAGACCTGCTTCTGGATCTTGGTCCCACTTTTTACCCCTCAGGCAAGTTTTTTAACCTTTGTAAGTCTCCTTTTCTTCAACTGTGCGTTTCAGAGTTGTGAGAATTGATACAAGCATATGTAAAATCTTAGTACCTTGAAGGTGCTCAAAAATGGTATGCATTTCAATGATTACAATTCCAAATACTGACCCTTACACACGAGAAGGCTTATCAGTGTGTCCAGGAGAATGACAATACCTCGCCAAGGAGTGTTAGTAGAATGCTATCCCCAAACTCACTTCTGAGAAGAAACTACCTATTCTTGCTGGTTTCCCATCTGTGAGCCATTGTACTGATAATATAGAACTGTTTGAACTCAGCACGCTTCCTGAGTGCATAAAGTACGCAGAGTATCCGAAATTAGAAAGATCTTTTCTTCCTACAAAAAAGAACTTAACCATTTCTACTGCACACCCCCCACCCCATCCCATCAAAATTCTGAGTTCACCTACTTAGTTACAAAGGAGCATTCGGTTTACATTTTGTGAAAGTAATACTACCTGCAATCAGCGCGTCAGTTTCAGCTATTGTAGTTTAATAACTTGCTGCACAGGCTTTCAGTTTGAACAATAGGAGATGCGTCTTTCAGTTGTCAGTGAATTAATGACACTGTTTCTAAAAAGGGTAAATTTAGCAAGAGAATTGTACTCTTAAATAATGTGCCTGAAAAGCAGTAATGAGGAAGCTTGTAAAATAGTTATAGAGATTATTTACACCAGTCACATTATAGTTTAATGTGACTTCATGCCGTGTGTGGAAAAAAAAATAACCTCAAAGTAAGTGGCTAGAAAAGAATATACCCAGAGGTATTCAAACCCAGAATTCTTACCTTGTTTTCATTGAAATTAGCAATAACTACTCCAACAAAAAGGGTCAGTCCAATCATGCAACCCAGGAATACAAAAACATGAATATAGATTCCATGGATCTGCATAAATGAAAAATATGGTTATTCATCAAAGCAGACAAAAGCAGCTCTTGAAGCGTTTAAAGGATTCGATGTGCTTACTTACCGGCCCCACACGATGAATAATAACATCCCTCACTTCCACCCAGCCTTTCAAGGAGAGAACTTCAAATAATGCCAGCATAGCGTTTCCCACGTTGTCAAAATTAAAGTTCCGAGGGTTTGCCCTGCAATTCAGAGAGAGGAATGTTCTGTGAAATTCCCGTGAGAAGCACCCTAAGGCAAAGATCTGTAGCTCTTACCAATCTTGGGTGCAGGGTATATTTGGCTCTTGGGAGGGTGGGTTATATGGCATTCGTTTGCTAAATAGTAACAGTGCATTATAATTTACTGATTGTTATAACTTATGGGTTGGTTATTAGGTAATGATGGACTGTTCTAACTTTAAAACAACAAAATGCCGAACAACCCTTCTAACTTCAAGCAAAAATGTGTGGCCTTGAAAGCTCTAAAGTTCTGTAACATTTCTGGCTGGTCCTGATTACACTGAGGATGGGAAATACACATTCTAGCTCGTAATCCCTGGGTGGCTCAAATGGTTTGTGCTTGGCTACTAACTCAATGGTGCTGCAGAAGAAAAGTCCTGGTGATCTGCTTCCATAAAGATTGTTGTTGTTAGTGCCATCAAGTCAATTTTCAACTCATAGGGGCCCCTTGTGACAGAGCAGAACTACCCCATAGGGTTTTCTTGGCTGTTATCTTTATGGAAGCAGATCACCAGGTCTTTCTCTCACGGAGCGACTGGGTGGGTTCGAACCACCATCCTTTTGGTGAGCTCCTTTCCATAAAGATAATGGCCAAAAAAACCCTATGGAGGGGTTGTACTCTGTAACACACGAGCTCGCCATGAGTCAGAATGGACTCTATAGCAATGGGATCTGGTGCTCATATAAAAAGTGTAAAAATAGTAGAATTTGGCCACTTTTTCTGTTCTGTGTTATCATTAGGAGCACCATACTGCAAAGTAGTGCTTCGTTTCGAAGTCACTGAGACGCCAAGAAGTGTTTATTCATAGCCTGTTTCCAGATTCCTCTCTCCCAGCTGGATTTTTTCTCTCATTAACTCTGAGTTATTTTCATTAGAGACTTATTGTAGCCCCCGCTGCAGAGTGTGCTGTCTACACCCTGCAGATGATCCGTGATCCTAAACACTTTGACCCCACTATTGGTTTTTTTTTTTTTTTTTGAGCCCTGGTGCAGTGGTTAAGAGCTCGGCTGCTAACCAAAAGGTTGGCGGTTCGAATCCACCAGCTGCTCCTTGGAAACCCTATGGGGCAGTTCTACTCTGTCCTATAGGGTCGCTATGGGTTGGAATCGACTCGATGGCAATGGGTCTTCATTGTTTTGGGGGGAGATGGGGAGTAAGGGGAGTGTCTCATCTCTTGTTTTTCTGATGTGTTGCTGTACTTGCTTTCTTTCCACTTACAAAGTGATCCTTTCTAATATATTGCAGCTCCTTTCATCTTTATAAGTCTTAGCTTACATCTTTGTGGTGAATAGAAACTGCTTTCAGTGTTTTCTTCCTTTTCCCCTTACTGAAGGCTCTTTTAAATAATTTAAGGATTTAGTCAACCAGACTCTGGAAAATCATGGACTACCTCTATCATTTCGTACATTTGATTAAGAATTCAGGACTATAGAATACAGCAGGTCTCCTGAAGCCTATCTAAATTATATTTTGATAATTTTTTTTTTTTTTCCTGCAGGCTCATTTATCAAAATTTAGCACTTACGAAAGGCAAAACTCTAGGGAGCATTGGGTTCAGTATTTTTCTACCAGCTTTTATTTATTTATTTTATACCACAGAGACAATCAAGAGACCTACCTTGATAGCTTTTCTTTCTCTCCTATTACATAAACCAAAGAAACAAACCAGTTGCAGACGAGATGATTCAGATTCACAGTGACCCCATGCGTGCAGAGTAGAACTGTACTCCATGAAGTTTTCATGGCTGTGACCTTTTGGAAGCAGATCGCCAGGTCTTTCTTCCCAGGCACCTCTGGGTGGTTTTGAACCACTCTCTGTTGGTAGTGAGCCCTTAACTGTAGTGCCACCCGGGTACCTAATATTAAATCGATGGCATCTAATAAGAAAATTAAAAAATGAACTGACTTGCTCCTAAGGGTTAAAGTTTATTGGTAGAAATGTTTTCTATATAGCGCAAAATTTCCACTTATAAATTTATATTTTGAGATTCTGATTTAGATTTTTTATCTATGAAAGTTCAAGTATATTCTCTTGGATTTTTCCAATAACGTTTCCTTTGGGGTTTTTCAATTAAATCGAATTTATTTTGCAGTAAACAGAAGCTGAAGGATTCTACAGATGCCACAGTTTTCTTGAATAAGGATTTTTTTTTTTTTAACCAAGTGAGCCAGCACTCAGATCTGATGTTCAACTTTCTTACTCATACATTTTCTTTATGTAAAAGTACTTTTTCAGCTGAATTTATAGCAACTCAAACTACTTTCATGTTCCACATCCTTTAGAAGTTAGAATATGTTAAAAATACACTTCTAGGCCAAGCCAAGAAAAATAAAACATAGGACCATAGAATTATGTAGCTGGAAGAATATATGGTTCATTCGAATTAAAAAATGTTTTTCAGCTTTAATCATATAAGATGTTTATGATCTGTTTATGCTCCTAAAGTTGGAAAAGTTTAACATTTACCCACAACTACAGAGGACTTCTATAAATCCCAAACAGAATCCATTATTCTAATTTTATCTGTTGCCCTTCTTCAATTTGGAAGACTATTTAAATATGTTTTCTGGATAGATTTTTTAAGGCTTATAATCTTGTCTATCTAATTCAGAAAGGTAGGACATTGGTTTTCACCTCAACATTTGGTCAGTCTTTTACCTCCTAGTAAAAAATTCCAGAAGGTTCCAAAGATCTTGACAATGAGAAGAGATCCTCCACTGGGGAAGATCAGGGTGCCATGGAGGATGGTGACTTAGCCTCTGCCCCTTGGATATGGAAATGCAGAAAACGACATTGTCCAAAATGGTACCTGTATCTTACATTTCAGCCATCTAGCCTGAAGCAATTAGAAACTTGTACTTCCTAGATGCACTAGGATTTCTTTTACTTTGTGCTTCCCTCAACTTGGAAAGCCTTCCTTACCTCTGCCTAGCCTTTCCTTCCTACCAGCCCCTGATTCGTCCCCCATCATCTGTCTAATTCATGTTCTTCCTTCGAGAATAAACTAATGCGTCTTCTCCTCTGGGTTCTTTTCCCTGATTATACCAAAGTCTGGGCTAGGTGCCTCTCTTTTGTGTGCCACTGCACCCTTTACCTTTCTGTATTCTAGAATCTGAGGTAGATAAACCACACAGCTAATGTAGCTTAAGCCTCAGGGCCTTTTCCTTGCACAGGCCCTTTGAAGGCCCTGGGAAAGGTCCCAGCAATGGTTCTCATGGTTGTGTGTTTTTGACAAACTTACAAAGTAAGGTAAGTTCATATTCATTTTCTTAAAGAGGATATCCCAAATTTTTTGAGACTTAGATCCTACAAAACCGATCTCCTTCTGCCTAGAATGTATCACAGCGTAACTTAAAATTACCTACAAGTGAGCTTCAGGTAAGCTGGAGTATGCTTAAGGATTTATCCATGTAGTATCAAAGCCCTTAGAATAACATATTAAATTACTAACATTTCTTTTTTTCTGTTCTCCACTGGACTTCAAGCTCCTAGGGGGCAGGGACCATGACTTATTCATGGTTGTGTCACGGTGTCAAAATTAATAACTGGCAACCAGTAAGCACTCAATAAATATTTATTGCAAAATCGAATTCTTTGTTGAGTTTTCTATCAGGCATGCTATTTTTCTATATCCCAGACCTACACTTAAAATAAAACACACAATGTTTATAATATATGATCTGTTTGAACCTTTTAACGGAGGTAATTATTATCTCATCAAATCTGAGAGTGATTCAGAAGTAAATGAATTTATTCATCTTAAGAGAGAATATAAAACCAGATCATCTACTAAATTAGATAATGCATATTTATGCCCTAATTATAATTACCAAAGCATTCCACTAGGCAAATTATTTTCTTAATCATAAGATCTGATTTGCCAATATGAAATTACAAAGTTTTTGTCTGCTGACTCTTGACGAGCTTACTGAAGAAGGAAAAATATGAAAAGTATCGTGGTAAAGTTGGCATTTAGTTGACTGGGGATTTTTATTTGACCCCCACTAATCCAAGTATCTTGGACAAATGGACAAATGCCATTGGGGTGATGCACAAGGAATGCCCCTCTATCCTCTTATGAGTTAAAAATGTTATCGAACTTGAATTCCTTAATAAGAACTTATGTAAAATACTACATTCCAATTAATGCTGAAGTTGTCAAGGATTTCATTTTACCTGGCTTCACAGTCAACGCCCATGGAAGCAGTAGTCAAGAAATCAAACAATGTGTTGCAATGGGCAAATCTGCTGCAAAAGATCTCTTTAAAGTATTAAAAAGCAAAGATGTCATTTTAAGGACTAAGGTGCGTCTGACCCAAGCCATGGTGTTTTCAATCACCTCAT
>NW_004444054.1:5802860-5804615 GCF_000243295.1 Trichechus manatus latirostris
GTGTATCCTATGCGATTAGAATCTGGCCATTGGTGCTCTCATCAAGGCAGCTGTTGCTCTTTCATAAAGTGCAGTTGTGTGCTCTTCAGCAGCACACCCCAGCACGTGAAGTGTGAGTGTGTGGCCAACTCTCAGCTCCCGTTCCTGGAAACTATCAGTGGGATGAATTGACATAAGAGCCACAACAATGGGCTCAAACATACCAATGATCATGAAGATGAAGATGGTGCAGGACTGGTCAACATTTCATTCTGTTGTACACTGGGCCGCCATGAGTTGGGGCAGACTGGGCAACAATTAACAGCAACAATAACCTCCTTCCCAGCACGTAGCCCTTTGCAGTAGGGTCCCATCAAGATGGTTCACATCAGGTGACCTAAGCAATGACTACTTGGCTCTCAAGGAACACCAGATAGCTCTGCCCTGCCAGATGGTGAAGAGCAGCCTGCCCACTGGTGCCTCTCCCCCAGCCTTGCCAGTCTCTGAGACGGGTCCTGCCAGGGTGAGAAGTCCCCTCAACCTTTTTCCATAGTGAAGGAGAGGAGATGCCACAACACTCTCTAGACCTGTGAATTTATTTACTTCATGAATGTATGGTTGGATGTATAGTTTCCTTTTACATGAACTGGAACTGGATGACGGAGGTGCGTAAACTTTTAGCAACTTCTGCTGGAATGGATTTAATTAGTCTCTTTAGAATGTAAGGATACTTTATCCCATATTATTGTCCTCAGCTTTGAGACTTTAGCCCAAATTTCAAAACATCAGGAAAAATTTCATTTAATGTTCTGATACAAATAAATAATTTATGGTATCATTATGAATTCTCGTCTCACAAAAACAAACTTTTTATGCTTCTTTAATTTTTTATTTTAATGTAAATGGCTTTTCTAGTTGGCACTGGGATGAAGATATTCCCCTGTGTTGGATTTCTCTCTTCCCAAACTCAAGCCATACAAATTTAATCTTTTTTTATAGTTATGGAGTATTTAAAAAAAATAAAAGCCCAAATATACGTTGTATATAAGTGTTTATAAAAATGAATCTCATACCAAAGCAAGATAAAAATGAGCCTTAGAGTACAGCTGGGTAAAATATTATTTCTTTTAAAGACTTTTGACATTTAGAAGAGAAGGTCAGCTGTGACAAAAGCAAAGTCATTGCTGGGTTTTACTCATTCTTCTAAGAGGTAATAATGAAATTGAAAAAAAAGAAATAAAGACTTAATGGGACAAAGGAAGTTGATTTAAACTCCCTGATCAATGAAAGCGATTTAGAGATTACATTCATGGTCATTAGTAAAATGGATGACAAAGAAAGTACTAGGTGTCTCTAACATTAATGTAAATGCTTTGAAAACCTATTTTCAAGAAAAATGAATTTTAGGGAGTCAGATATCATAATCGAATTCACCTCCAGCTTTTCTATAGTGGAAATCCATCAATGTAAATGGATTTGAAATCGCTTTATGATTGAGGGTTCTCTACAACTGTTATGAAGATACCAGTTCCTTCCTTAAAATCATAAACATTTTTATTGGGACTAGTTTAATTTGACAGAAAATCCCCCCTCCCTTTTTAAGCATCACTAACTTTTAAAGCTATTTGACTCCAGATGCATAACTTTAAGGTATTCGAAAAATACTGAAGTAATATTTCATTGCGTTCAATGAAGCCACACGGACCACAACATGCCTCTTTTTCTCTTATTTACTTCATTTTTTGCATCCTGTGGTGATTCAGTGCTTTTCCTTGT
>NW_004444054.1:5805545-5817673 GCF_000243295.1 Trichechus manatus latirostris
CATATATATATTCACCTGCAACATTATTTTAAATAGCTGTGTTGCTGTGTCTCATACAGAGTCCCCAGATGTATTTGGGCATACTGCCTCCCCCGATTTGTCTTCCTGAGCCTGCATTTGGTTGGGTGAGGCAGCCTATTGGACTGGTTAAAAGCATGGACAATGGGGCCAGGCTGCCTAAATAGGACTCCACGTTCCCCACTTATTAGATGGGTGACTGGGTGAGCTTTTTATCATTTCTATGCGTGTTTTCCTCATCAATGGAATATGGGTAACAAAAGCACTAGGGACAGTGACTCGGATAGTCTAAGTGTTCCTAAAGTATCTGTGATTCTTCTGCAACAAACTTCCAATGGCTTTCCATTTCTCATCAAAGAAAAATTCCAAACTCTTCAGTCTGGTATTCAAAGTTTTTGAGGATCTGTACCTAGCCTACCTTTCTGGTCTTATTTTTAAAGCTCTTTTCTACATGGGAAAAGTGAAATGAATATTTGCTATCGGAGGTTGGGGTAGGTACTTTATATAAATGCGCTTACTTAATCTTCATAATATTGTTGTGTGAGAAGTATTATAGAGGAGGAAATGGGTTCAGAAGGATGAAGTAACCAGACATAACAATCATATCTACTAAAGTAGGATTCTAATCTGACTCCAAAGCCCATATCCTTTGCTCCTTGTTTTGTTCCCTGTCCCTTCGGTACATGTTTTATGTCTTTCTTCTTGTTGTTTCCTCTGCTTGGAAGGTGTTATGGATTGAATTGTGTCCCCCAAAATATGCATCAACTTGGCTAGGCCATGATTCCCAGTATTGTGTGATTGTCGACCATTCTGTCATCTGGTGTGATTTTCCTATGGCTTGTAAATCCTACCTTTATGATGTTAATGAGGCAGTCTCAGAGGTAGTTATGTTAATGAGGCAGGATTCAATCTACAAGATTAGGTTGTATTTTGAGTCAATCTCTTTTGAGATATAAAAGAGAGGAGTGAGCAGAGGGACAGGGGGACCTCCTACCACCAAGAATAAAAAGCTGGAGCAGAGTGTGTCCTTTGGACCCAGGGTCCCTGAGCTGAGACTCTCCTAGACCACGGGAAGATTGATGACCAGGACCTTCCCCCAGAGCTGACACAGAGAGAAAGCCTTCCCTTGGAACGGGTGCCCTGAATTCAGACTTCTAACCTCCTAGACTCTGAGAGAATAAATTTCTCTTTGTTAAAGTCATCTATTTGTGGTATTTCTGTAATAACAACACTAGATGACTAAGACAGAAAATTTGTTTTTGTTAGTTCATCTCAAATCCCACCTCCTCCACAAAGCCTTCCCAGTCAGTACCCCTAGTTGGGAGTAATATTTCTCACAACTGAAATCAGATTACACATTATTTCTGCTTCCCTTTTACTCTTTTAACATCTGACCTTAAACTACAATTCCTTGAACATGAAACACATGTTCTGATTGGACAGAAAATATTGCAAAAGCACCAACAGTGATTTATTAATTCATTTTTCTATTCCTCATATTATCTATCATGGTGGCTTGTACCGATATTTAATGAGTCAAAAAATATGCTTAGACTTTGTTTTCCGGGCTTTGGGGACTAGTTTCTGGCTCCAATCTCTATCTATAGTGGTCTCAAAACTTCTGTGGTTTTAAGAAAGGGAACAGAGGAAGTGCACACACAAATATCAAGAAAATAACATCTCCCAGCTGAAAAACACAACACCTACAACTCAAATCTCCTTTACACGTAAGCTGTGTGACCCGAAAGTTGGTATATCTAACTGTCTCTTTTCCTTGGGTTTGTCTCTTCTTTCAGAAAGATGCGCTTAAGCTCTGTGAGGGACCTGGTGTCCTTTTCATCCATGTGACGTTCTTGCCCTCAGTCTCTCACACTGGGTTTAGAAAATAGCTAGTCCTGATGTAAAGACTTAGACCACTTATCACTATGCTGATTTCTTTTCAATTATTCTGCTCGATGCAGATGCTCTCTATGATGGCTGTTTTCTTAGCCTTCGTAAGAATGTTTGTCCATCCCACACTGTGTTCTCCAGCCCCACACAAGCTATCAGTCTCTAACTTGGGCTGAGTCTGAGTAGATAACATAAAATCACAATGTTCTTAGACCATTATTAATATACTGAGTCATCCAAGACTCCTAGCAGGCTTCATCTTGAAATGTTATTATCTTTCTGACCTCTTTTCAATGTGGATCTAAAATAACTCTTCTTTCCTCACAGAGGCTTATGGACTAGATGAATCAGCTCTTTATTGCTCCTTCCATTAACTTACTTGGTACATTGTGACCCTGATCTCAAGTTCCTTGTTCTGTTTTCTTCAGGTTCCTGGAAACTTTGGGGAGGGCATCTGAAGGAAGCAGCAACCTACGGGGTGACTTATGAAATAACATAAGGTCTGCCCAGCCTGATTATGTCTCTCCTAGTCTGCCACTTCCTGAAATCCTCATTATTCATTCAACTGATACTGTATTTTGACTGGACAAAAATGTTATCTAGTAATTTATAACTATTAGAGAACTAATAATTTGTATAATTAGAAGCCTACAAATGTAGGCTTTTTCAGGCTCACATAAAATCTATATTAAAAACAAAAACCAAACTCATTGCCATTGAGTCGATTCCAACTCATAGTAACCCAAGAGGACAGAGTAGAAGTGATCCTTAGGGTTTCCAAGGAGCAGTTGGTGGATTCGAACTGCTGACCTTTTGGTTAGCAACCGAAAGCTTAACCATGGAGGCATTAGGGCTCCAAACTCTATATTAGGTAGCCATATTTGCTGGAAATACATAATATTGTAGTTCAGCTCTATTAGAATTTCTGGAGACATGCATTTTCCTTGATTTAAGGCATTGTTTTAGTTGGATGGAAGAGAAAATACTTTAGCTAGTTTATGCATCAGCCATGTTTGGATTACTTCGTTAACCTACCTGTAACAGGGCCAGATTCACAGGCAATGGGACATTGAATTATGTGGCAGAGATTGGCTAATTATTTACCAAACTGTTTCCCCTTTTCTCCAGAGCACAGCACTAAACCACATTTTCCAGCTCCCTTCCAGGATGATGAGGCCTTGCTCTATCCAATGGAATGTGGGTAGGTAGAAGCAAAGAAGTAACACGTAACACTTCCAGGCTTAGCTCATAGCCCTCCCAGGCAGGGATGGTTCTCTGTCTCTATCTGCCAACTCAACAGAGAAAACTTTGAGAACGTAGCAAAGGATGGAGCCACAAGACAGAAAGAACCTGAGTCCCTGGGTGGCCATTTAGAGGATAGCTGTCCAACCTATTCTAGATGTAATATATAAATTGTATTCTGTTAAGTCACTTAAACATTAGGTTGTTCCAGCAGCTAGCCTCTTCTTACTAAGGTTTTGTATTTAACATACCTTAGAATCAACTTCAACTACAACCATTCTCTACCATAGGTGTGTTTCTGTAAGAAATATAAAGAGAAAGGCCATAGTGAAAGTTTTCAAACTTGGGCCTTTGCTGAGGTCCTTGTTAACTGTCACAATGGGGAAGATTCTGGGCAGCCAGGAGCCAATGCGAGATCACTTGTTTCCTAATGAGAAGAATGTTGAAAATGGAGAAGTAATAAAGAAAAGAAAGTGGGAAAAGGGGTGTGAAAGACAAACTTTGCCCCTGTACATTTTTGCAAGGGGCTGTTTGCTGATTTGAGTCCTATGTGACAGCAGAGGCAGGGTCAGGCTAGCCAAGATCTAAAGGGCAAGTTTCTGAAGCTCACAGCTATTAACATCTGGAATCTTCAGTGACTGTGCTGAAGGTGTCAACAGTGGATTGATGCTGGAGTAAAAAGGAAGAGTAGAATTCTATGTTATGTACTTTCAACCTTAGAAATCTTTCCTATCCAGAAGATACATATTGCATGCTTTAAACAAAAGTTTTACTTTAAACAACAAGTTTTTTCAGGGGGTCCCCAAAGGAACCTCGGTAGTCAATGGTACCTGAACTTTTATGCCAAAGGACAGAAAGAACCATCTTACCCGTCTAATAATATTGGGATCATTGCACTTTGCCAATTTTCCAGCAAAAAGTTGAACTCCAAAGCTTGCAAAAACAAGCATTAATGTCAACAGAAGGATGGAGACCTGAAAGAAATTGATGAAACATTAAATGTCTGGTTAAAAAAAATAAAATAAAAGTAGGTTCGGGTTGAACAGTGATATGAACAGAACTTTTAAGATAACACTGAAGGAAATTCATGGTCTTTTCATGATATCGTTGAACTTCTCCACCACAGGTCATTCGATCAGCCTTCCTGAAATGTCAAATGAAGGAAGTTAATAATGGGTTTTGAATTTTTAAACTAAAAACATATGGCTTTCAAGTAAGGAAATGGGCTGAGGCATCATAGAAATGACTTGGATTTTTCTGATTTTAAAAATCAACACTTTGCTCTATTTTATTCAATGCAACCAATTAACAACTTTTCAATAACTGTGTTTTTCTCAAAATGGGTTCATATCATTATTAGCAGAGCACAGATTAGAGGTAGAGGGCATTGTTTTCTCGTGAGTGCTGTCATGTCAACATAGGAGAATGTGTTTTGCCCAGAGACCACTAAAGAGCATTCAGTCCTGAAAATAAAATGTTTACTCGTGTGCCCTCTGCTGGCTGACTAGTCTCAGCTGAGAAAAGTGGCAAAGGGTAAAAATACTGAACAAATCATCAGACTGTACCGGTTGAATGATCTAAATATATACCTTAAATGTACTAAAATTACACAGAAACATCATCGAGAGAGAGAGGCACAAATACATTCTCTCCTCAAATCGACCGGTAGTCACGAGATTCGGATACATTAGCTGTCATGTGATATTCCTTCAATTACAATGGTGGGAAAAGTCAGTTTAATGTCTTTAGCTAAAAAAAAATATGAAACTTTCAGCACATCTTGTTTTTTTTTTTTAAATTTTAGCAACTTCATGCCTCTGGTAACATCATAAAAGCAAAAAACCAAACCTGTTGCCGTCAAGTCAATTCCAACTCATAGTGGCCCTACAGGGCAGAGGAGAGCTACCCGGTAGGGTTTCCAAGGAGTGAGTGCTGGATTTGAACTACCAACCTTTTGGTGAGCAGCCTGGGCTCTTAACCACTGCGCCATCTTTAAAATACCTTAGAACTAATTGCAACTCCAACTATTCTCTACCATAGATGTGTTTCTGGAAAGCAAGATACAAAACAAGCCTATGTAAATTAATTCACTTTTTTCCTGCACAAGGAGAATTCATTAATAACAAAGAGAATCCTTTGATCATCCTTTGTAACGCAAAGATTTTCCATAACAGATTGCAAGCAATGAGACTCTTACTCTTCTTTTTATCTGCAGCCCTGTTCCTAGAAGTTCCTAAATCACGTTTCTAAGTATTCATTCTTGCTTATTGCGTTTACTTTGAGTAGGGTAGACCTGCATGTCACATTTTTAAGCTGTTTTATATTAACATTCCAAATATCTGAAGCCAACTTCTATGTGCTTTAGGGGGCACAGGAAATGAGACTATATGGCCAAATCCGTTAATTCCTAATCACATTTGTGAAGTAGATGGTGTTAAATCTTCTTATCCTCAGTTTTCAAGTAGGGAAGCTAAAACCCTGAGTAGAAATTAGGGTGAAAAGTCAGGAATGAAAGAGTCAGCGGATATCATCTCTTTGGATTCGCTTTTCATTGTGCTTTCTAGAGGGTTTTCTCTTTAGTTTACTAAAAGTGTTCATTGAATTAAACATAGTGGCAAGCCAGAAGCATCATGGGTAAAGTTTCTGACTGTGTTTTGTTGGTGCCTTTATAACCTCTGGCAATAAACCTTATTGTAGACTTACCTTGACAGATAAGACTCACCTTACCCCCTCATTAGCTACATTACAGAGGTGTGTCTTCATGAACTGGAAGCAAAGGGTAACTGTGACATACCAAAAAAATTTCCTTGAAGCCGCTGAAAAGTTCGCGAACAACTTTCCTCATCTGGGGCACCAGTTTGAATATCCTCAGCGGTCTCAGGCACCGAAGAACCATTAAGAGTTGAGCTCCCGATTCAGCAGGCACGTTTTGAGGCATCCAGCAAAGAAATATCAAGCTCACCTCGAGGAAGAAAAACAATATCTGGAATTTATGCAATTTACCTTGTATTATCTACATTTTCTGAGAGCCAACTCGCCACAACTTTTCATTCAGCAGAGATTCCAAGTGTTATTTAGGATAAGCACTCACCCTACCAACTAGACGAGGTCTCAGGTCTAAACAATGAACCCAAACGGGAGCTGTTAAAGGGCTCAAAGGAAAGTACGTAATCAGCAACATGCAAGGAATAGAGTGGGGTGGCTCTACAGTGCCTGTATGTACATCAGCGCAATTCTTCTCCTTCTCTTAACTTACTACACTAGAGGCTCAGCTGATGTCAACAGGATTGGAATGCCTTTTATCAAGGATACTAAATCTGATACTCAACTATTTTTTTTCACTGAACTTGAGAATATTTTGATTCTTGTAAAAATATGTATCATACAACATTTGCCAATTTAACCTTTTTCACATGTACAATTTAGTGACATCAATTACATTAATCATGTTGTGCAACCGTCACCAATGTCTGTTATCAAATTCCCATCACCATAAACAGAAACGCACTGCTTCCTAAACAATGACTCTCCCTTGCTCTCTCCTTCCCACCCTTGGTAAACATTAGTAAACTTTGGTCTCTGTACATTTGACTATTCTAGCTATTTCATATGAGCAAGGGGATACTCACTATTTTATTAATGATCTGCAACATGCTACACGTTAACGGTCATAGTTTTTTGTGTTGTGTCTGAAGATACATTGACGTACAGATAAAATCACATTTCGATGAGTCCCTTCCCATAGTTGCACAACTTGGTTTGACTGAATGGTTAAATGGTCATCTGTTAGAGCCAGGGGCTTTGAATATCAGAGGAATCCGGAGAGCAGTCCAACTGCACTCACTTTAGTTCGCTTTTAACAGTAAGAGAGGAGTCCTGGTGGTGCATCAGTTAAGCACTGGGCTGTTAACCAAAAGGCTGGAGGTTCAGACTCAGCCACCCACCCAGCAGCTCCAGGACAAAGACCTGGCGATCTGCTCCCATAAAGATCACAGCCATGAAAACCCTATGAAGCAGTTCTACTCTGTCACATGAGGTCTCTATGAGACTTGACCACACCTACCAGGAACAATAAGGAGTTTATCTATCAACTACATGATAACTACATGATAACAGTAATTTTTTTTCTTTTAGAATTAGAGCCACAAGAATTGTGGGATGCAAACTAGATTCACTATTTTAGAACTTAATAGTTAATGTCTCATTCATGCATAAAATTGTGGTTGTTGTATTTGAACACTCTAACTATCCAGAGATATTTGTAATGCTTTTTAGATTTTACATGCCTGTTATTTATTTGCATCTAATTGACTGCTTAAGAACTCAGATATCTAAACCCACGTATCTCACTCTAGTGTCAAATGGCTCCCTTTGAAATGCAGAAGATTTTATAAAACCCTTGTATTTAGGAAAGAACCAAAGACTTACAAGGTATATAAATATGTCCATTACACCACCAAAGTCCCTGATGACAGCAGTTGGAGTGAAAAATAAGCCATCCGCCATAATCTTCAGATTAAGCTCAATGCTCATGAATATCACAAACACATACTCAGCGATCTGAAAATGGACAAAAGCCAGTTTGGTCAGAATGAATGGAAAAATTGTAGGTCAGCGTTCTTCGTCTTAGCTATGTGCTGAGATTTAGCAGCTGTTGTGGTTTGAATTATGTCCCCCCAAAAATGTGTATATCAATTTGGCTGCACCATGATTCCCAGAATTGTGTGGTTGTCCTCCATTTGTGATTATAATTTTATGTTAAAGAGGATTAGGGTGGGATTGCATAACACCCTTACTTAAGTCACATCCCTGAGTCAACATAAAGGGAGTTTCCCCAGGGTGTGGCCTGCACCATCTTTTATCTTACAAGAGATAAAGGGAAAGGGAAGCAAGCAGAGAGTGAGGGACCTCATACCACTAAGAAAGCAGTGCCAGGAGCAGAGCACGTCCTTTGGACCCGGGGTCTCTGTGCGGAGAAGCTCCTAGTCTGGGGGAACACTGATGAGAAGGCCGCCAGAGAGAGAAAGACTTACCCTGTAGCTGATACCCTGAATTTAGACTTTTAGCCTACTTTACTGTGAGGAAATAAACTTCTCTTTGTTAAAGCCATCCACTTGTGGTATTTCTGTTATAGCAGCACTAGATGACTAAGACAGCAGCTGTACCTGTAAAGTAGGTGCATGCATGACTCTTCGGAAAGGGGATTCAAACATCATGGAAATGCAGGAGCAGATGGTTACAACGATCATGACCCAGTCCAGGTAAGTAACCAGTCCCAGCAAATCACTGCCAAAGACCAGACAAAGTTAAGAATCACAAATACTCTAGAAAAAGCTGCTAAAAGTAGTGATGGTGGTGTCTATGGCAATTAACATTAACACGACATGACATAAATCCCAACCACCTATTTCACTGCAGAATATAGCAAGAAAATAGACATTTTCACAGCATAAAATAGTACACAAAAACTTCAAATGGGCACGGAAAACTGTGTTTGAATGCTTACTAAAGTTGATGGTACTTGGTATTTTTCACAGCTCCTGTGACAGGATCTGTTTTAGATCTGTAAGAGAGAACAAGCATATATTCTGCAATACAGTAAGCCATATTATCACGTGGTAGCATAGTGTTTATAAATACCTCAACTACCCCAAATCTCCTTCATGTCCTCCAGAAATGGCACATTATAAAATATTTTAACTGGATATGGAAGGTAGGCAACATTAGATGAAACGAAAATCAAGAGTTTGCAGTTGATTCCTATGAAAGTAAAAGTTTATATTCCTCAGAACACTTGGTTTTAAAACGTGTGACGCCATTGAATAATTTCTGACACAGATATTACAAAATTCAATTTTGACTTTCACTTGAAGACACTCATCTAAAATCTTCACCTTATTAGCTCAAGGATATTTCTCATAATTATTTAATCAAATATCCCATAAATCAAATAGAATGTTTCACCCTGCATTTAACCGCAATCTTGTGGAATACTTTATATAGACTGTCTTAGCATGGGGACTTAGACTCTTTAAAGAAACCCATGACTGATGTTCAGTGGAGCCTCTGACAATCGTTGTGAACCATCCTCTCAATTACAACAAAGTCTTCCTCAGTTGTAGTCAACAAAAGCTGCATTACTGACAAAAGGGTAATTTCAGCACACTAAATGGAGTGGAGAATTAGCAATTATATGTTAACATGAAGGCGGCCAACAGGATAATTCAAGATGAAAAACTCAACTTCCAGACTGCCAACTTCTGCCTTTACTTTGTTGTGAAAACTCAGGGAAGTTTTTGATGATTATTACCAGATGCTTTAAATTGTGAAGGTCTTTCCAGAATAGCAGAAAGGAAAAAAAAAAAAAAAAAAAACCCATAGACTGGTAATCCTAAAACCCCCATGTACTAGCTGGAGTCCTTGAGCAAAGCTTTTAACCTCCATGTACCTAAATATTACCTTCTGTTGAAGGAAACCCAAAGACCAAACCAGTTGCCGTTGAGTCAATTCCAACTTATAGTGACCCTATAGGACCAGGGTAGAACTGCCCCATAGGTTTCCAAGGAGCTGGTGGATTCAAACTGCAGATCTTTTGGTTAGCAGCTGACCTCTTAACCACTGTGCCACCAGGGCTCCATTGAAGAAGGAGGTATACAAATGACACCAAATGATCCCTGAGGGTCTCTTCTAGCTTTGAACTGTTATGACAATAATTATCATATGTTAAGAGCTCAGCTGCTAACCAAAAGGTCAGCAGTTGGAATCCACCAGCCGATCCTTGGAAACTCTATGGGGCAGTTCTAGTCTGTCCTATAGTGTCACTATAAGTCGGAATCGACTCGACGGCAAAGGGTTTGGTTTTGGTTTTTTATCATAAGTTACTGATTACCAACAAAAGAGAAAACAATCTGAGGTTCAACTAACTAATGGAAAATTTCAGACGTCCTGTAGGGTTCTCAGGGACTTCAGGGTATTTACTTAAAGATATGCTTGGCAAAAATTCCATTTCATCCATCGTGTGCCTGCTAAACTTGGTTTAACCAGTAAATCAGTTGCTGTCAAGTTGATTCCAAAGCATGGCAATTTCATGTGTGTCAGAGTAAAACTGTGCTCCACAGGGTTTTCAATGCTGATTTTTCAGGGGTACCTTGCCAGGTCTTTCTTCTGAGGTGTTCTGCGTGGACTTGAACTTCCAACTTTTGGTTAGCAGCAGGGGTTCGTTCCGGTTCAAACTCCTGCTGAGCGTTTACATTTCTAACAAGTTCCCAGGAAGTTATACATAAGAGTCACCTGGGGATCTTGTTAAACTGTAGATTCTGATTCAATACATCTAGGGCAGAAATGGAAATCCTCAGCAGGGAATATGCTAATTCTCAGGAGGGGTTCAAACTGGAATGAACCGATTGGAAGCTCTGGTAAGCAGCCGAAGGCATTAGCCATTTGTACCACCTGGGAACTTCAGACTTAGTTTCAAACTAAAAACCAAACCCGTTGCTATCAAGTCAATTCCAACTCACAGCGACCCTGCAGGACAGAGTAGAACTGCCCTGCAGGGTTTCCAAGGAGCGGCTAGTGGATTTGGACTGCCGACTTCATGGTTAGCAGCCAAACGCTTAACCACTGTGCCACCAGGGTCCCCTTAGTTTAGGTGGCCACAAATGTAGGGTCCTCATGGTTTACCATGTTGATAGCTTCTTATACATTTCTTCTTTGTTGGTAGGAACAGAGACAGTGGCCAGTGGATTTTCTTCCCGTAACAGTTTGAAATAAAAGCACTAATCAACTTTTTTTCTACTTCACATTACACTAGAATAAGCCAACTGGGATACTTAGACCATAAAGAAACCACATGTTTAAAAGAAAAGGTGACGTTGACCTCTGCCAGGTCATTTAGTCTACCTTTGTTTTGATATTTCCAATATAAGATATGGAATTAATAACACTGGTATAAACGTATGGGTCCAGCTTATAAAATGAATGGATAAGAATGGCTGCCAGGGCTTCACAAATAAAGGTTTTCTATACACGGTTAACTAACTACAACCTTTGTTTGTTTCCCACCTGGTAGGTGGCTCCGCAAAGAGGAGCAGCGTGGTTAATTAGCCCACAGTTTATTTTGTGACCCCATTAGGATTACACGTTCCCTCTTCTTCTTATGACAGCCTCTCCTGCTGTTAGCACGACTCAGGCTAAACACCTGGCTGAAATTAAGTGCACTTACGCGTTGAAGCGTGCTCGGACCACCAACCGGCAAAAGTTTCTGAACCTGTGCTCCCGGCCAACGATGAAAAGTGGTTTATCGAAGTACGGATGGTTCTCTCTCAGTTCCTCTTCTTGCACTTTCCTGGTTGGGGGGAGGAGAGAGTAAGGCTACGAGGACATTTGCCATTCCAGAATGAGAGCCGTGGGCCACGTGGCACTCTCGGTACCTTTTCATTTCTGCTTGTTCCTTTTTCTCCTGGATCATCTTTATTTCGCTGTCTTCTCTTTGTGCGTTTCGATACCTCACGGTATTGGAATGCTAGAAACAAATGTACGGGGGGGCATATTAAGATGCGAGCCTTTTGTTGAAGACCAAAGAAGATTATTTAACATTTTTTAAAATTAAAATCATTATTTTATGCATATTTTAATGGCCACAGTCACTTTAGCAAGAGTTTTTTGTTTTTTGTTTTTTAATTGTGGTAAAAGTATGTATAACAAACATTTGCCGACTCAACAATCTTTACATGTATAATTCAGTGACGTTGACTGCGGCCATCATTTTGTGCAGCTAATACCACCATCCTTTTCCAAGTCATCCCACCACCATTAGCAGAAACTCTGTGCCCCCCTGAACAAGGACTCCCCTTTACCCCCTCCCTGGCACCTCTGGTAACCACAAATAAACTACGGTCAACAAGAGGATTTTTAGCACACATTGACTGAGAACTTACTATGTGCCAGGCACTGTTCTAGTGCTGAGGATAACACAAGAA
>NW_004444054.1:5818120-5837064 GCF_000243295.1 Trichechus manatus latirostris
ACTTTCACTCCGTGGGAGATGGGGAGCCATTGTTCAAATAACTGGATAGATTTTACAGAAAATGTTCCTTAGCTTTAATTATCTTTATCTTCTCTGGTTTGGAATAAGTGAAAAAGATAAATCCTCTAATTAAATTTTCTTCTCTTAATGGGGAAGATACACTATCAGAGATTTCTGATGAAATTCGCAGAATTCCATGACATTTTGCTATGGAGAAGATGGGACGTGGACTTGTTTTTGCACATCTATGTGGAAAATATTACAAAAAGTCTTGGAAGAAGTAAGGCTCTGGAGTTGAGACTTCAAATAGGATCTTTTATTATATTTATGCGTATATAAATAAACGTATATTTTCAAAGCCATGTTGTAATTTGGTTTGTAAGTAGATAGTGCATTGAAGGAAAGTGTTTTCAGCTAAAGTTGCTTCTCTGAACTTTTGCCTAGAAATTTTCTCCGTGCAACTTCATAGGCCCCCAAATTACAAGCGTAAGTCATGTGCTAGATCTGATCACAATGCTACGTTGACAATATGGTCGCCAAACAGAGCTCTGGCTATTAAAACTTCTGGCAGTAGCAGACATTTGTGCCAATTAAAACCATGTAAGTTGGGTAATGGTATTATCAGGTGTTCTCACTACCAACTTCTTCCTGTTACCCCGTTGCTGTCGAGTCGATTCTGACTCATAGTGACCCTATAGGACAGAGTAGAACTGCCCCACAGAGTTTCCAAGGAGTGGCTGGTGGATTTGAACTGCCAATTTTTTGGTTAGCAGCCGAGCTCTTAACCACCGTGCCACCAGATCTCCACCAACTTCTTCCAGTTCTCAATTTTGCCTAAAAGACTTAGTAAGAATAGATCCACAGTTTACTCTGACTAAAATAGCAATTTCTAGAGACTGAAAGCAGATGTAGTATGCGAAAACCTCCAGAGACTCGTAAGAAATAAGGTAATTGGTGAGAAATAAAAATAAAAACCCCTAAACCTTCGCTAACTTTCTCTTGCTAGGCCTCCTTCCTCAAATGCCATCCTTGGCTCTGAACATTCAAGACTCTGCTTTCTTAGCCAAGTTATCCAGATTTCACTTAAAGCCTATACTGTAATCGGGGCCTCACCGATGGTATTGTTTAATATGTTCTTTCTAACTCTTTATGGTAATCTCAGCATGGTATCACCACTGGTTAGACAACACTTAGGCTAAAATTTTGACTCCTAGGGCTTCCAAATAATAACTAGGAACAAATAAGAACTTCTTGCAAGAAGTGAATTTAAGATTGTTCCCTGGATTTTCACATTTGTTGATCACAGGGGCAGATTATGCAATAGGCAAGGTAAGCTTACCAGATAGTCTGTAGTGAATAATTTCACACTTTTTCACCACATCAAAGATTCTGTTCTAGGTATGGCTGGCATCTATCTCTCTCCCAACCCCACAGCACCTTACTACAGAATCAAAGCCTCTGTTCAAATTTACAATCCCTGACAGGGGCAGACGAGTCAGTAAGCAAGGTAAGCACAGGCTTACTTGTGCTTATTTACTAATCTGCAGTGAACTATTTCACCGTGCTTACCTTGCTGTTGGATAATTTGCCCCCAGAACTTGCTCATTTGCTTCACTTGGGTTTCTGGGATAATGGAGAGGGGTCTACACTGATTAATCTATCTAAAATTTGACACCCCAAAATCTCCACCTTTGATTTCTTTATTTTTCTTTATAGTACAAAGAAACCTGTCACAACATTGAAGAGATTATGGACAACAGAAATCACTCCCAGAGATTACACTATATGTCTGTTTACTTGCTTATTGTCTGTCTCATCCACTAGAATGTCAGCTCCATGAGGGCAGAGGTGCTCTCTTGTTTTGCTTTGGCTCCATATCACTTAGAACAGGACCTGGCACATAATCGACACTTGATAAATATTTACTGAGTGAGTGAGTGAATAAATGAATGACAGAAGTCTAAAAACAAAGAAATCCTTGGGGAATACTATGCAGCCTTGGTTAGAAAAGGAGTCCTGGGGGCACAGTGGTTAAGCGTTTGGCTGCTAACCAAAAGGTCGGCAGTTCAAATCCACCAGCCACTCCTTGGAAACCCTACGGGGCAGTTCTGCTCTTCCCTATAGGGTGGCTATGAGTCAGAATTGAGTCAATGGCAACTGGTTTAGTTTTTCGGGTTTTGCTAGAAAAATTCTTCTAGAAATAAAATTTTATTTCCTCGTATGGGAAGCCGTGAAATTATAGAAACTGGATATCAATTCTACATTATTTGGAATTTAGTCAACATCACAAAGTTAATTACACCAATCATGCCTATAATACTCTTTAAAACATCTCTAGTTTCAGGCAAATGCAACTGATACGTTACTTTTGTGTTATTATTTTCGGTAAGACATCGCCTTGTGCGAGATGTCGATCGTTTCACAGTTGATGGACACTTGCCTGTACCTGTCCATTTAACTTGTTTCCTGATTCCCTCTGGTATGAAGTCTTAAGGAGACGTGGCGATGTGAGAGAAAGATCCAGGAACTGGACTTATTTAAGCAGTCATTTAAATACACTTTCATAACGAGTTTCACAAACCCAAAGCATTAGTTATAACTTACATCTTGGGTCAAAGTTTCGAGAGATTTCCCTCTGCTGATCCTTTGGCTGTTAGAACCGTGTCTTAACGACCTAAAGCAATCACAACCAACTGGTGAACAAATATCACGATCAAACTTTGACTTTTAAGCAGTGACATTATAAAATCAAAATAAAACAATTGTTCCAAGATAGCATCAAGAGTGCTTATTCCTTCTTCTATAGCAAAAGCTCAGATAGTCTGTTCAAGGGTCTTGACTCCATCTGACAAAATTCAGATACATTTCTCCTGATCTGAAAAGTGAGAACTTGGCAATACTAAGGAGCAGGTTTTGTGAGTAAAGGCTGTTTGTCCCATTTGAATTTGATTGTGAGCTTCATTATTTTACCACCAGCAAATACAACTTAGTTCCTTACTCCAACCTATCTGCTGGCCGGGGCTGACAGCTTTGCCTGTGTACAGTCAGCACACCCCGCGCAATTCCTTTCCGAGGTTTCTCTGCAGCCTTGTCTCCCTGGAGTACTTACCTGCGCTCTTGGCGGATATGATGCTGCACGCTGAGAATTGACCTTTCCTTTGCCGGCTGCCCCTCGAATGATCCACTCAGCATGCGCTGTCGAGTGCAAGCCCTAGAAAAAAAAGGAGCCCCAGATAAATGCATGATTTGTACACTTGGGATGAATAATACATAACTGCTCATTACCCTGATTATTTTTAAGGCAACACCGATGATAACGCAGAATACAGCAAACTACACACAGTCATAAAGGAAAATGAGCTGTAAGCGCTGTGTCAAGAATACTTACAAAGCAAAACTATCGCAGCTGTGAAGAGATGCTGCAAAATAAATAGATACCTTCCCACCCCCTCCAAAAAAAGAGGAGAACTTCTATCTGGATTCTGTAGGCAGTGAGGCCAGCCTACCCACAGGTCATTATGATGTTGCTTTTGAATTTAGACAGGGAGGTTTCTAACAAAAGCCCTTAGAGAAGCATTTGTTTACCTAGGCCCCTGGAATGACAGAATATCTATGTCTCCAAGGAGATTTGGCAGAACTTTAGAAAAATAGAAAAGCATGAAGTTAGAGGCAGAAAGTAGTGTTAAAGAGAAGTCATCGACGTTAGAATTAATGCCTAAGGAAACCTCAATCTAAAGCCGGTGGATTATTGGTAACCAGTTACCAAATTCTTTGTATTCACAAAACCATGAAGACTTAAAAAAATGCTCTCTTGTGGAAAAATTGGAACCCTCATCCATTGCTGGGGGAAAACGGTGTGGTGATTCCTCAACAAGTAAAACATAGAATTACCATATAACCTAGCAATTCCACTCCTAGTTTATACCCAAAAGAATTGAAAGCAGGAACAAGAGCCCCTACTTGCATACCAACATACTTGTATACCAATGTTCACTGCAGCACTATTCACTATAGCCAAAAGATGGAAATAACTTATATGTCCCCCAACAGATGAATGGATAAATAAAAAGTGGTATATACATACAATGCAATATTACTCAGCTATAAAGAGAAATAAAGTTCTGATACATGCTACCACATGGATGAACTTTGAAAGCATTATGCTGAGCAAAAAAAGTCAGACACAAAAGGATAAATATTGTATGATTCCACTTTTATGAGCTATCTAGAAGAGACAAATGCATACAGACCAAAGCTCATTAGTGTTTACCAGGGTTGGGGGAAGGAGAATAAGGAGTTACTGCTTAAGAGACAGTGAATTTCTCTTAAGGGTGATGAAAAAAATTGGAAATGGATAGCAGTGGTGGTTACAAGATATGATCAATGTCATTGAATCGTACATGTAAAAAAGGTTGAAATGGCAAATCTTTTATTATATACATTTTTATCACAATAAAAATAAAATGTTCTCTTTAGACCAATACTAAATTTGTGTTAATTTCAGATTTACTAATGAGTTAAGACAGTTAGGTAGCCCAACACCTGTGGTGAATAATTTCGATGAGAAAACAAAATTTTTTTCCAGAAAGCTCTCTCCAGTGGGAAATGACAGGAATTCCCTTGTGGTTGTAGCCATGTGGAAACTAAATAATACAGGGGTTTAAAGACTCACATTCCAGATATGACATGGTCACTAACTAGTTGGGTGGCTTGGGGGCTCAGTTTCCTTATCTGTAAAATGAGAAGGCCTTGATCGTTAACTCATAGGCTTAAAGTTCACGGATTTTATGATTTGCAAATATTATGAAGCCATATTTGTTCAACACCCAAAGATATGTCCTGCCACTGCTTTACATAATACTTGCATATTTAGGTTTTGTAAAATGCACTTCTAGAATGGTTTTGAATTATATTAATACTGTCTGTCTTACTTAGAGCTAAGACCTTAGAGAGAAGGATCCGTAGTGTTCAGAATACTGAAAACAACAGCTCTTGTGACACCATATTTTAAATTCTTAAAAATGCTTTAATGCCAATGAAGATAATTATAATGAATATCTATGAAAAATCATACAAATGAATGTAACTACACTGCTGGAAATAAAGCACCAATCATCACTGTTCTTAGTTTAATAAGCAGGGTAGATAAGCTTGGGGTAAAATCAAAGCCAATTTTTTTTGAACCTCATGGATTATGTAGCAGGGATATACAGAGATTGTGCTTATTTCCAGGACTGGAATGACGTCACTGATTTTTGTAGAGTCAATACTGATTTTGTTAGGATAGGAAGATACATTTGCAAGTCAGGCTTAGTTGACAAAGGTATAGCAGGTTCTCATATATGCGGAGCCCTGGTGGTGCAGTGGTTAACTGTTTGGCTGCTAACCAAAAGGTTGGCAGTTTGAATCCACCAGCTGCTCCTTGGAAACCCTATGGGGCAGTTCTGCTCTGTCCTATACGGTCACTATGAGTTGGAATCAACTTGACGGCGATGGGTTTTTTTTTTTTTCTTTCATATGTTCATTTAGGATCTTTTTTTGAACAAAGGACTGGAAATCAGAAGGAATCCTGAGAAAATCTGTTGGAATAACTGTTATTCTGGTACAGATGTATATAGTTCTCCTGCCGTTTGTATAAAGCATTGAGACTTACTCTTCGGCCACTGCCTTGATAACTTTCATTCTTTTGTCACAAGACTCTCCCCTAAAGCATTCGAGACCTATAGGCCTCAAATACAAAATGGATACAACTTGATTATAATATTTGCGTTTGAGTGTTGTTGCTATGTTTGAGATGGAAGAATATAATTGGCTTTAAGCTGTATACTGTAAAAACGCCTGTGCATTTTTGCTAGAGAAGTGTTAGGACTACCGCCATTGACTCTGGGAGCCCACAGCTATTGTCTCCCAGGCACTGGAGTCAACAAACACACCCAGGCCTGCCTGGATGACCTCTGGGGATCTTGCTCCACCTCTGACAGAACAAGAAAAAACTATTGCCATTGAGTCCGTTCTCACTCATAGAGACCCTAGAGGACAGAGTAGAATGGCCTCGTAGGGTTTCCCAGGCTGAAATCGTTATGAAAATAGACTGCCACATCTTTCTCCCACAGAGCGGCTGGTGGGTTTGATCCACTGACCTTCCGGTTAACACCAACTGCTTAACCACTGTGCCACCAGGGCTCCTTGATAGAACAAGAGAGGACTTGATTTTCATGGTGACCCACAGGATATTGAAGACACGCTTCCCTCCCTATTCTCCTACATCTTCTCCACCAACAGTGTGGGTGGAATGGCGGGGGAAAAGTAACCTCCTTTTCCTGCGGTCATGATCGCTCAAACCCTTCCCACAGGGTCTAGAGAGTTCAAGAAACAGTACTAAAATGGGCTGTCCTTTCAGACATACATTCTGAGTCTTTGTTCTCTGTATGAGTCACTCATTTGCATGCGGGGGGCGGGAGCGTTACTTCTACCTGTGCAATCAGAGCCCGTGCTTAATCAGACTGAGACAGCCACTAAACGTGTGCAATATGTAAAATAGCCCTCTTTTACCCTTTTCCTACCACTTTCTTCTATGCTTACAATACTGTTTGCTAGAACAGTTCTAAGTGGTTAATGTTGGAAAAAAGGATACAATGCTCCATAACTCTGAGAATTCTCATTAACAGTCAGTTAAAACCTGTAACAAGTGATTGCAGATTTCGATTTGAGCAAAGCATAAACCTTGGTGGTTGGTTTTCTCATTGGAAGGACCCTGCCTGATGCCCCCTGCTCCCTGCTCAGAGGCTGTTTGCCCACTTCCTCATTTCCTGTAGCTCCAGGGCACCCATGTAATCTGAGCAAAAGGAAGCAGGCAGATGGTGAACACGGTAGCCTTGGTGTTAAGAGGTCAGCTTTGGTACTTCAGGTTTGACAAGGGACACCCTTGACCATCGCTCTGTTCTCGTGTGCTGGTTTCACATGCCAGCACTCCACGCCTCCAGGCTCTAGGACGCCAGGTGGCAGAACAGAGGTCGCCGACCAGACTCCATCTTTATCCATCAGCCCCCTTGTTGAGAGTCTCTGCTTGGACCAAACCCTCTGATACCTTGTTCTTTCCTTTGAGTGTGTCTCACGGCTTTTGAACTGAGAAAGGTAAATACTGAGGTTTGTCAGCTGAACACTAAGGGCTATATTCTTCTATCAAACAGCTTCATAAACATTTTGGGTGAAGGCAATTGGGGGAAAATACGTGAAAGGCAGTTCATTAGAAGACTCCTGAAGTATACCCCCCTGGCCAAGCACAGCGGTGGCATCTTATTAAAATTTAAAAGCAAAATTCTCTTCGAGGCACTGTATTCATTATGATTAACAACCAGCCTATTTATTTATAATAAATACCTCCCCCAAAAAACCAGGTGATGATATAGATGAAACATCTTCTCTACAAACACATAAATTCATATAAGAGAAAATATATGGGGGAAAAATGTAATTATATTATACGGAGAAGACCAGTTGCCAAATGCGTGTTCCCTGTGGGTGAGGGAAGGATATAAATCTGGGGTAAGACAGGGGACGGAGTGAGAAAGGGAATGGGAAAGAAGCTGCATAAGACTTTGGCCCCGAGGACACCTGACATTGAAGCAGCCTGGAGAGAGCGCGACATCAGGACGTTTCTGTATAAATAGAACAGCCTCATATGTGAGCCATCGTCACATTCTCTGGTGATGTACAATATTTGGGAAATAATAGGGTTGGTAGAAAGTTATTATTTTTAATTGGCCTGATCAGATTCTGCTCACAGGTTACACATACTCTAATCCAATGTACCAAGGTTCACGCAAAAATATGGTAATTTGCTTTATTATTTGTCAAAGGAAGTACAATTTTATTATACAGAAGCATATATAATAACCCAAACTATGAATGACTGAATAGTGTTTTAACATGTTCAATATAATTACAAACTTTAATATAAATGAGTTCTAAAAAATAACAAAGTGAGAAATGAATAGTTCACCCATGGGAAAAACCAAACCAAACCAAACCCACTGCCTTCGAGTCAGTTCCGACTCATAGCATCCCTATAGGACAGAGTAAAACTGCCTCATAGGGTTTCCAAGGAGCAGCTGGTGGATTCAAACTGCCGACCTTTTGCTTAACAGCCATAGCTCTTAACCACTGCACCACCAGGGCCCTGGACTGCACAGGGAAATTATTTGCTTTATTGTCTCATATTCCTAGAGCACATTATTAACTCAGCTTGTTCAATACTGACAACATTTTGTCATCATCAGTTACCCTCCAGAAATCCTGGTGGCTTAGTGATTAAAAGCTACGGCTGCTAGCCAAAAGGTCAGCAGTTCAAATCCACCAGGTGCTCCTTGGAAACCCTATGGGGCAGTTCTACTCTGTCCTACAGGGTTGCTACGAGTTGGAATTGACTCGATGGCAACGGGTTTGGTTTTGGTTAGTCATCCTTCGTACTAGACCTCAAGTTCTTTAGGGACCATTGTATGACTCATCCTTGTCTTCCGAGGAAGGACAGTTCCGGGGGCTGAGACTGGCTGACTGACTCACCTGTAAACTGAATAAGTGAAAAGGTGGAGGCAGGGGACGTGTAAGGAGAGCAGAGGAAGGTGAAGGAAGTGTTGTGGGCTGGATCTGTAACTTGCTAGTCTCAAGGTTCCAGAGTAGCCCGTTAGCTTTACAATTTCACGCCCAGCAGTGCACTGCTGATATAAAGTCCTGCCTTTGTCTAATGGAGCCTAATGGAGAAGATGATTTGAGAAAACATAAGATTTAGAATTATGCATTTCTGACCTCAGCTTTTACTAGCTGTGGGACTTTGGGCAAGTGCTGTTCATTCTAATGACCTCAGTATCTCATATATAGAATGTGGAGAATAATAATGTCTTTTCTACTGAATTTATAGTTCCTGGGCAATGCAAACAGTTTACATGCTCAGTTGCTAACCGAAAGGTTGGAGGTTTGAGTCAACCCAGAGGCACCTCAGAAGAAAGGCCTCATGATCTACTTCTGAAAAATCAGCCACTGAAAACCCTATGGAGCCCAGTTCTACTCTGACAAAAATGGGGTTGCCATGAGTTGGAGTCAACTGGACAACTTTTTTTTTTTTTGGTACTAACTTTATAGAGAATTAAAAAAAAAAAAAAAAGAGCTACCGTCGAGTTGATTCTGACTCATAGCGACTCTGAAGGACAGAGTAGAACTGCCTCACAGGGTTTCCAAGGAGCAGCAGGTGGATTCGAACTGCTGACCTTTTGGCTAGCTGCTGAGCTCTTAAACACTGTACCAGCAGGGCTCCCACAGAGAATTACAGGGATCAAATATGATTAGGAATGTGGAAGCACTTTGGAAACATTGACACTTTATTTAAATTTTAGTTGTTATTATTTACTTTTCTATCTTGTCTCAAGCCATGGTTGATGTTAAAACAGTCTATGGAGGAATGGGGACTGAATAGCAAATTTTACAGAGGATTATTTTGGAAGGTATCTCATTCTTGTTTGAGTCTAACCACTAGTGACTAGAGTGATATAGTCTATGGACTAGAGCAATGGCTTCTTAACTGCCTCGTAACTGTTCGCATGCATCCTTTCTCAATACCTTCTCCTGAGTGAGGTGTTTTTCTGAAATGCACATCTAGCAATGTTACTGTGGTAGGCAGGCTTCTAAGGGGGCCCCTGACTGTTGCTGCCTCCTGGTTTTCACGGTCTTGTATAATCCCATTTTCCTTCACTGTGGGCAGAACTTAGTGACTTGCTTCTAACTTGCAAAAGTGATGGGCTGTCGCTTCTGTGATTAGGTTAGAAAAGACGGTGATCTCTGTCTTCCCAGCATGCTCTCTCTCTCTCTCTTGCCCTTTCTTGCCCCCTCACTTGTTTGCCTGTGGAAGCAAGCTGCCATGTTGTGAGATGCCTTATGAAGAGACCCTTCTGATAAGGAACAGATTGAGCGAGGCTTCCTGCTAACATCTCCTGAGGAATTGAAGCTTTAACCTAACAGCTCAGGAGCAACTGAATTCCGCTAATAACCATGTGAATGAGCTTGGAGGCAAATCCTTCCCGTTCAAATCTTGAAATGACTGCAGCTTTGTGAGAGATCCAGAGCCAGAGGACCCAGCTTAGCCACGCCCAGAATCCAGACCTAAACTGTGGGATAATAAATGTGTTGTTTAAATCACTAAGTTCTGGAGTAATTTGTTATGCAACAATAGATAACTAATAGTTGTCATCACCGCGTCAGGACCTTCAACTCCTGTTGCCCTTCAGAGAACCATCAAGACTAAACGTCAGCATGGCTTGCAAAGTCCTGTAGTGTCTGCCTGCAACTCTCCTTTCTGCCTCATCTTTTACTGTAAGGGCCCTCACTCTTCCATGCCATCCTCTTTGTTCTTTCTATCCCTCCCAGATGCCGTGCTCTAAAGGGTTCTAAGACAGCAGGGGTTGTCTCTGTTATTGCTCACTATTATTCTCCCAGCACTTTGCACACAGTGGAGCCCTGGTGGCACAGTGGTTAAGAGCTATGGCTGCTAACCAAAAGGTTGGCAGTTCGAATCCACCAACCACTTCTTGGAAATCCTATGTGACAGTTCTACTCTGTCCTATAGGGTCACTATGAGTCGGCTGGACAGCACCGGGTTTTGCACACAGTAGCTGCTCTTGTGGAGGCAGGGGTGGTTCAGTGATAGAATTCTCGTCTTCTGTGCTGGAGACATGCGTTCGACTCCTGGCTAGTCCACCTCATGCACAGTACACCTATCCATCAGTGTAGGTTTGTGTGTTACTATGATGCTGAATAGGTTTCAATGGAGCTCCTAGACTAAGATGGACTAGGAAAAAATGCCTGGAGAATCTACTTCCAAAAATCAGCCAGTAAAAACCCTATGTGTCAAAATGGTCTGAACCACAACCGATCATGAGTATGGCACAAGACCAGGCAGTGTTTCATTCCTTTGTGCATGGGGTAGCCATGAGTCAGGGGGCCATTTGACAGCAGCTAACAATAACAGGTGCTCTTGTAAGGTCAGATGTAAAATAAGCCTGTTGCCGGTCTCACAACGCAGGACTGTTTCCGGAAGGACCTGAGGACATTTCATCTCTTTGAAATGTAATATCAAGGAAGAGTACCCCCTAGCTCCCTGTTTCTTTGGAGATGAACCTACCTTCACCTGTCACCTGACTTAAAGTTGCAAAACCTACCTCCAGTCATGAAGATATGAGAAAATGAGAAATTTCATCTTGAAAACATGAATGTAACAGATTGTTTCCACTTAGCTGTGTAAAAGAATAAGATTTTTTTCTGTCTTTACAATTTTTTAGTGGGCTGCCTGCGAAGAACTTCACACTCTGATTTAATGCTTACTCGCCAATAAAGCTGTTTTCTTTCTCTTCTAGATTTGTGGAGAGGCTTTCTGACTTGGGAGCAGATTTTAATTCTACTTCCCCAACACTCCATATATAGTTGTTGAAAGAATGAACCCTGAAATTCTGTGATCATATATTTTATTTGTTTTAATCACTTCATGCTTATAAAGCACAAAAATAATCGCAAACAAAACAGCGTGTGATTTAAGTATGCTTTTTAAAGGAGAAGATAAATAATCTTAATTTTATTTCAAAGTAGAATACTATGCCACTCAAAAAAATATAATGAACACCTGTAATAGATGAGACAATGAGATAGTAATGAAAAAAAAATTCAGACATTACTTCTTGCAACTTGAACATTTATTAGCTTTTATCTGTGTTCTGTGTGAAGAATACTCGATTAAAGAAAATGTCCAAGGCAACTTGGAGCAGACTGAAACACCTTAACTCATTTCAGTTTCTTAAACAGGAGATCTGATCTGTAACAGGGAACACGAGCTTAGCGTATCTTGTCCTACATGAATCTACTGTCAAACTGAAATAATGAATCACTAAGGGATTTGTGACTTCTAATATTTTACCAATGAGCCCTGGTGGCTCAAACAGTTAAGCACTCAACTGTTAACCTGCTAACCAGAAGGTTAGCAGTTCGAACCCACCAGGAGGTTCCACAGGAGAAAGACCTGGAAATCTGCTTCTGTAAAGATTTAAAAAAAAAAAAAAAAAGTTGCCATCAAGTCGATTTCAACTCCTAGCGACCCTACAGGACAGAGTAGAAGAGTAGAACTGCCCCATAGGGTTCTTCCGTAAAGAATACAGCCAAGAAAACCCTATGAGGCAGTTCTACTCTGTCACTTGGGGTCACTATGAGTCAGAATTGACTCCATGGCATCTAACAACAACTACAGCATCTTACCAATAAGAAATGAGATGAACACATCATTAAAGTTGAAAGTACTTGAGGTTTAATTAAATTCTATTCTGCCACTTCAAAATTTTCAACAGAATTTAGATTGGCTCAAACAGTTTACGCTTGGCTACTAATCAAAAGGTTGGCAGTTCAAATCCACCCAGAGGTGTCACAGAAGAAAGACTGGCCATCTACTTCCATAGATTATTGTTGGTGTTGTTAGCTCTCATAGAGTCAGTTTGGACTCATGGCAACCTCTGTTAGATTACAGACATTGAACACTATAGAGTACAGTTCTACTCTGACACACATGGGGTTGCCATCAGTAGGAATTGACTTGACAGCAGTGAGGTTTGTATTTTTGTTTTCGGTGTTGTTTCGCATTTTGTTTTTGTTGTTACATGCCGTTGAGTCTTTTCCAACTCATAGCAACCCCATGTACAACAGAACGAAACACTGCCTGGTCCTGTGCCATCCTCACAATCATTGTTATGTTTGAGCCCACTGTTGCAGCCACTGTGTCAATCCATCTTGTTGAGGATCTTCCTCTTTTTCGCTGACCCTCTACTTTATCAAGCACAATGTCCTTCTCCAGGGACTAGTCCCTCCTGATAACATGTCCAAAGTAAATGAGATGAAGTGTTGCCATCCTAGCTTCCAAGGAGCATTCTGGCTGTACTTCTTCCAAGACACACTTGTTCATTCTTCTGGCAGTCCATGGTATATTGAATATTTTTCACCAACACCATAATTCAAGGGCATCAATTGGTTTCACATAGGGGTAAAATAAAATAAGTCTTCAGGAAGAGAAATGTTCATTTATTTGCTATCTACATAAAAAGCAAATCTGACGGTGTTAAAAAACACTCTGATCTTCAGGGAAGGCCTTCTTCTTCGTAGGGGAAAGACTGGGTAGAGTATTGGTCTCAAGGCAAGCAGTGGAAGTCTAGCTCCACAGAAACTCCATCTGGTGGGCTAAATGCAAAATCTGATTTGCCTGCATGGCTTCTTGAACTGGAGGCACAAGGCTTCAAGTGTCTTGTGAAAAATAATGAAGTCTTTTGTCTTGTCTGAGTGAGGAAATTCTCTATTATGCAGGCATATGTAATCCCTTTATTCCTGTTCCCTGGAGGAGAATTACAGTGAAGCATTTTCCTTTTCCCAGTTGGGGTTAATGTTATGCCCTTACTGCCTTTGAAAGTAAAACAAGACCAGGACCCCTGATGATGATTCAAATGTGGGAATATTCTTTAGCAAACACACATTCCTAGTTGCAAAAATATTATCTCTGGTTTCTTGCCAAGTCTCTGAAAAAACATGAAAGATTGATTCTTCTCTCTCTTTTTCTGCATTGCCTTTGTGCTGTGGAATTTCAATTGCGCCATATAGGGTAGCCATATATATATAATCTTTTATGGAGGTTAACAGAAAAGAATTATGTCTTAAGAAATTATCTATGTTTTCCTTGACATCTCTCCATCTAAAATATTTTTAAATTGGCCCAAAGATTATGGTTGTAAGACAGATCTATGGAGCTTTATTAGCCTTTAAACACCACTAGTTGTTTATAGAAACAGTAGCAGGGGGTCCTTGGTTTCTTTCTTCTCTGTCTCCATGTCTTCTTTCTTAATGTTCCAGAACAAGGGTGTGGGAAAAGCCTGTACGTTCTGTAATGAAAGACAGAGGCCTATGAGTCTTCAAATTATTTTCACCTAGCATTCATTAGAGAAAAATTAGATTACATGATACTAGCTGGTACTAAATGTAATTACCATCCAAAGGAACTGCAATTTAGCTTCGCAGAGCGTTCAGTTTGAGGGATTTTACTGAAATCCTGAGCTCCACAAGGTAATATATTTTAGAGTATTATCAGATGTTGGTTAATATAATGTAGTCACATCAACAGACAACAGGAAAATACTCTTTCAGTGATAATTATGTAAAGCTATGACTGTAGAACTGTGTAAAAGAACAGGTAATGAGTATTTCCTGGAAATGTCTCTCACCGGATTTCATCAGAGGGACAGCACGATCATCCAAAGCAGAGACACTGGCGGATGCTAATGGGTGAGCTCCTCTGTAATGGCCTCTTGCTGAGGGGAGGAAAAAGCTGCATTTATAGCTGAGTGACTACCCTACTCTTTTATGAATCAGCCCATTCCCGAGTTAATGGATATGGCTCTTCAACAGCAACAGCAGATTACTTCTTTCCAATCTTGAGTTATTTATAAACATGTTTTCACATATACACATGTAAATACATAGGCAACCGGCAACTCCTTGTAGATTGAAAAATAAAAGAAGTCTTAATGATTTATCTTTTGTAGTTACTATAAATGAAAACAAAAAATTAAGTCAAGGGAAGTTCATGCCTTCAGAGCATTTATTAAAATTCAGAAAATGAAATGTCTATAATTCCAAACCCTTAACTGAGGTACAAATTTAGTAATTCAACTATTGACTCAGAGAGGAAAATGCAAATTATAATGGAAAGATAGAACTTTTTACTAAAATAAAAGTGAAATTTTGTAATGTTATAGAAACTATTAACTGATTTTTCTATAGCATTATACTTTATTTTCCTATATTAATTATTACTTTACCATCCAATAGTAAAATACCAAAAGAAAAACCCTTTTAAAATATCTTCTAGCATCTGTTAGGTAAAATTCAATAGTAGCTCTCCTAATCATAGCATTATTATAATCATTCTTTCAGCTTTATCTAAACATAATCTACAAATCTTGTACTCTCTCAATAAAATATGACATATTTTGGTTACCACAAATCAGGTACTATCTAAGAAAACATCTCTAGATTATATTAGTTCAATTAAATTATATCATACCACTTTAACATCTTCATTATTCTGTGTTTTACACCAATGCATATATCCACAGCTCTCATCTAAGCTTATACTCCTCTCAATGAATGTACTTAATTTTCATCTATTTACTTAGTCTCTTTATCTTCAAATTGTTCTTTCAATTAATCTACAAGAATTGTTTTGTGTGTAATGGAAATGTTAATAAAGAAAAGCCAACAACTAGGCAGTCTTAATAGAATCACAAAGATAAATATTCATAACATTAATACACAATTCTCTTTTTTCTTAAAACTTTGAGTTATTATTGCAATGTGTTGGTTAAAAAGAGTTGCCGCCATCAGTGCCAAGCTGTGTGTCAGGAGGCTAACCCAATCCTTGGACCTCAGGAGTATCTGTCCTTCTCCCTCTCATCAGCAGAGCCAGCCCAGAGGCCTCCCTTCCCTCTGCAGTGGCCTTCCAATGAAGACTTTGCGAGTCTAGCTCAAAGGTCTTTGGGACACTGCAGTGTACTCGACCCTTTCAGTGGTGTTGACAGTGTATCTTGTTAGATATACCCAGAATGCGGAACTACAAAGAAGTAACGTGACCATATTCAAAGTTGTTGAATTGCCAGGTTAACTAATTGAACAATAACTTTCAAAGGAGAACTTGACAAATGGGAAAAAGTAAATGGAGTAAGATGCTAAAGTTTTTCATTATTAATCTCTTTCAGAATTCACATGTAATTGGGCCAACTTCACAGAATGGCAGCTCTGAGTCTATCCAAGGAATAGATAAGAATGAAGAGGCTCTATTTCCTTTCCTCAAATTTTCCTTGTCATAGAGCTAATTATATACACAAGACCAGGTGGCTATTTGGAGGAAACCATTGGGATTGATTTAATTTGAATTCCTTCTTTTAGAAAACCCCATGATCTCCTCAATCTCTACCATATCAAGCTCAACCTCTTTCTTGGGAGAATTTCACCTACATGCTCATGTCCTGGAGAAGAGTCCAGGTGTCAATTCATCTATCCTGGACCCTGCGAGACAGGACTGGGAAGAGCAAGGGCCCCCAGAAGAGGACAGAGGGCCAAAACAGTCACTTCTTGTTCAGCCTACAGCCCATGAAGAACCAGCCCTAGCTGAGTGTTCCATTCACCAGAAGTCACAGAGCTCCAACTTAATGTGCACACTGAAGGTTTTACGTAGACAATTACAACCCATCCAGAAGACTAGTAGGTCCACCTGCTTTGAGTTTCAGGGCTGACATCATGGTGTCTCAGCCATAGCGGTCACTGTTATATTGCTAGTGGTGCCTCTGATTACAGCTCTAGATTCCCTTCTGGCTGCTCCTCATGCTCTGATCACCAACCGGTCTTATCCAATGATCTTGATTTAAATCCTGCTCACAATCACTCTTCCACCTGCCAAGTCAGCCACATCTACCTTTACCAACATCTATGTTCATTCCCTTATCTCTCCCTTTGCCAGTGTCCATGCCAGACGCTGGTCTATGCCCATTTGTCTATAAAGCCTGCCTCTTGCTAAAGCCTAGTATGTCTCCTACTTCTAAGATAGGACTGTTTTTCCTGGCACATCCAAGCTGAATGGAGAACCTCACAGCTTCACATCAGGAATCCCAGAGAAAGTTCATGGTCTTCCACACCTGGGACTTCCAGCCAGCTTTAGGCAGCGCCAACCTTGGTTGATGTATCTACGTTGTTAGTTCAGGAGTATATCGACCAAATAAATATCCAGCAACTGACCTGAACAAGTTTGTTACCGTGATGATGTTAGCAAGCCTAGCACAAGCTTAATTACATACAAAGTTGTAGCCGACAGACTTTTGTTTCCATCTGGGTAAGCAAGAAATTTGAGATCAACCTAGTGAAGGGTACATTGATTTATTAAATGTCTTTTATGCTCCTTTGATCCAGTCTCCTGCTGGGCAACAGTTGGGACTTCTTCAGTAAGCCTTTGGGGATCTGCTTTCAAAGGGGATTATCAACTGCCTGCATCTCCCGGTAGATTGTGGGTATGTCCTAGACTAACTAATAGTAGTGGAAAATCACCTATGGGGTGCTGTACAAACACTAACTCATTTAACCCTCACCTCTGTGGTAGGGGCTATTATTTTAAGGACCCCTTTTAACAGATGAGAGAAATGAGGCACAGGTGAAGCAACTTACCCAAAGACAACCATCTGTTGAGTAGTGGAGGCAGGATTCTAACCCAGTTTGGCTCTAGAGGTCATCCTTTTGGTATCTACACTACACTGCCTGCTTGTCAGTGGCGAGTAGCTATTGAGCTACCCAGTAGTGGTACCCAATGTACTTTGCTACGATATAAGCAACCTCATAATCCTACAAGGTTGCTTGTATCATTTACTTGACAGATGAAAAAACTGAGCCTTTTCCAAGGACTCACCACTACTCAGAGGATTTAAAGCCAAGTGTGGCTGATTTCAAAGTCTGCCTCTTTCCATTTCTACTACACAGACACAGCATATTCTAGATGAAATGGACAAGAATGAGGCCACTTTTAGAGGTCAGCACCAGGAAGCCCAGACAATTACAGTCCAGAAATGAGTTTTCCTGAGATGACATCCATCAGGGTCTGAGGTTTGAGTTGCAACCAATATCCCAGCCTAAGATATTCCAAGAAGACATCTCTATTACCCAAAAATAATTCATGGCTGGTATCCCTCTGCCATTGGAAAGTTTGTGTAGGATATGGAGAGAGTTACAGAAATGAACAAGCTTTAAACTGCCCCAAAGAGTAAGGGCTGCAAGGACACCAGTAGCCCATATGCCACCTTTGCATCAATTGTAAAAACATGCTCCTTACTCTTGAGGAATGTAGCCTTATGACAGAGTGGCAAAGGTCCACTTGGCAAGTGAAGTGTGGACTGGATTTCAACTTTTAATTGCCCCCTTGGCCTAGCAACTTTACACCATGAATAATGCATATGTGGAGATCCTGAGAAGCCGCAAAATTATGGGAAAAATAAAAGCATTTAGTGTTTGGCAGCACAGAAGATGAGAGTGGTGTATCATCTATAGTTTAAAAGCACAGAGTAATAGTTAATACGGATTCCAAAGGGTTTGATTCCTGGCTTCCTGTCTCACTATACAGTGGGACCTCAGATAAGTTACTTCACCTTCATGAACCTTAATTTCTTCATCCCTAAAACAGGGCTAATGCTACTTATCCTTCAGGGTTGCTATGAGGACCTAATAGAGGAGAGCATGTAAAACACTTAGCAGTGTTCAGCTCCCAGTCATTTTCCAATAAATAGGAGAGCTTAGCTGCATAAGTTCTCGGAATACATAAATCTGGCTGTCTATTTGGTTTTCTTGGCTGTAATCTTTCTGGAAGCAGACTGCCAGGCCGTTTCTTCCATGGTGCCTCTGGGTAGGTTCGAACTACCAACGTTTTGGTTATCAGCCAAAGGCAAACTGTTGGTGCTACCTAGAGACTTTTCGCTGTCTATTTGGGAAATCACATTGTAGTTGTTGATGACTGATGTGTTATCCAAGATTGTTCCTATGGTATGGTATGGTAATCTTGGGGACAATTACTTAATCCCTCTAAGACACAGTTTTGTCATTTATAACATGGGGGCAATAATAGTACTTTCGCAGAGGTGCATTGTAATTATTAAATAATATACTTAGTTTAGCACAGTACATTTACAAATGTTAATTATTCTTCTTTCTTGTATCATACATATTTTCTAGCATCAAGCACCATGAGCTCCTTGAGGGAAGAACCCATATATGTGTCCAGCATCTAGAAAAACATCAGGCATATAGCAGATACTACAGGAATATTTTTTAAATAAATGAGT
>NW_004444054.1:5837196-5839832 GCF_000243295.1 Trichechus manatus latirostris
ATAGGGTCGCTATGAGTTGGAATCGACTTGACAGCAGTGGGTTTGGTTTGGTTTTTATGTATATTTAAGTAGTATATAAATTATATTAGTAGTCAACAAAAATAACTCATAAAATGACAAAAAGGAGATGATTAACCCTTCACATATCATTAAATATATTGGATTTTTTTTGATGTAAGTAGTACTCCTTTAAAGACTATTCCTTAGACTTTAGTAAATTATTAACACAATTGCATGGCAAAGCAAGCTATGTCATAAATCCAGACATCAGAATACAAACATCACGCCAGAGTGAGGCCTGAAAGGTTATAAAGATATTGTCCTACTTTAGCTAATGCAGTACTGATAGAAAAACCATAAAAGGATGGAACTCTCAAAAATAATGCAAAATGCTTAATTATTTTGTTTTGACATTTCTCTATTCATAGCCCAGCAGGCCTGATAAAGCATTTTTGCTCAATTTAAGGGCTTTGAATTAGAAGGAATCTCAGTAGAGGTAGCGATGCTTTTGAAAGCACATAGTTATTTGTTTTTGATTCTGTCTGATGCAGTGAAAAGGTCACTGCCTTTGGAAGAAAGCTTTCTTTAGTGGAGCTGAACAATATGCTCTAAGTCAGAAGAGCAGTGAATTTAATAGCAGCCTTGGATTTTACAACATAGGTAGCAGAACACCTTCTCTCTCACATTACTTCTCAGATACATCTTGGGAAAAACAAGACAGGTGTCTGTCTCAAGAGCATTACCGGCATTTAAGTACACAATAGCATTGCTAAGTTCTGTAAAAATGGCCCCCATTTTTTCTTATCAAAGAGTTCTCAGATATATTCAGAAATAAACTTCACTGTCTCAAAATATCAATTAATGAAAGCAAAATAAGTAGAAGAACACAAACTGAAGATGATTATATGTAGAAATGGGTGACTCCAGGACATGATTCAAATACCTCAGCTTCTAGAGCAGTTCTTTTCTGAAAGACTTTTTCCTTGCGGAGCTGAATTTCCTGTTCATAGTAATTTATATAGCAGCCTCTTTGCTGGAATAATGTGGGTCCTGTTTCAAACAGAAGATGTGTATTTGGAAATGTGGGTCCCCTAAGAACTGAGACCACCTGCAGCCCCATAGTTTAATTATTGAGACTAAGAACTAGGGCCCTTATATCAATATGACTTTACCATTCATTCTAGGAAATTCTTGCCCAGGAAGTTAAGGTTGTTAACCAGTAAGTAACTTCATTGTTAACTTCAGGAATTTCCCCAAAACCCATTTATCTGAACTACAGACGGCTCAGCCAGGCCCCTGTTTTGTACAATAGGTCACTCAACTGGTCAAATCAGTCACTTAAAAAACTATTAGTGCTCATCAAGATTCCTGCCAAGACCCTGGCCCAGCTGGGTCGATCAATCCTAAACCCCTTTTTAAAATGTTGTTTCTAAAAACAAGTTTTATTCATTTTTTAATCTATGGATTACTTGATGAAAAATGAATACATATCTATGGATTACCTGATGAAAAATGAATAAAACTTATATAAATATATATACATAAATATATATATTATCTATTATGTATATTATATATATATATATATAAAATCAGGTATGGATCCCTGTTGGCGTAGTGGTTAAGCATTTGGCTGCTGACCAAACGGTCGGCAGTTCCAATCCACCAGCTGCTCCTTGGAAACCCTATGGCAGTTCTACTCTTTCTTATAGGGTTGCATGAGTAGGAATTGACTCAATGACAACAGGTTTTTTCTTTTTTTTTTTTTTTAAACATATCTATGGTTAGAAATTCAAAAAGCTCAAAAGGGAATAGAGATTTCTAGTTTGAAGATGGCAGCATAAAGTCACCATTAATTCTCCCTCTTCTTAGAAATCCCCCCAAATCAAGAAGGAGAGTGAAAATCAGAAGTGCAAACTCTATCTTAATAACCGATAACAGATATCGAGCAAAAGTTGGTGGAAAGGACACTGAAGGCAGTGGAGAGGTATCAGATGTGAGTTGCCTTCTCATCCTTGTCCTCCCTGCCACAGTGCTGCCCTCCCCAGAGGCATAAACTCTTACCAGTCAATGGTGTATTCTTGTAAAGAGTGCCAGACTCATACCAAGAACTCTGCCCAATCTCAATCAGATCCCCATCTGAAAAATACTCAAACACAGATCCCAAAATCTTATCACTATCCTTCTCTGACCTATCCCTTCTGAAACATTATTAAGACTCTGTTGAAGTGGTGGTCTCCCTTACTGCAATAAGTATTAAATTTGTATTAAATTTGGGATGACCTTTTTTGGACAGTCTATATTGCAAAGGCAGATGAGAAAACTAAGGTCAACTAAGATATCAAACGATGTATTGCATTGGGCAAATCTGCTGCAAAAGATCTCTTTAAAGCATTCAAAAGCAAAGATGTCACTCTGAGGACTAACGTGTGCCTGATGCAAATCATGGTATTTTCAATTGCCTCACATGCATGCAAAAGCTAGACAAGGAATAAGGAAGAGCGAAGAAGAATTGATGCCTTTGAATCATGATGTTGGTGAAGAACAGTGAATATACCATGGACTGCCAGAAAAACAAACAATTATGTCTTGGAAGAAGTACAGCCAGAATGCTCCTTAGAAGCGAGGATGGCGAG
>NW_004444054.1:5839932-5862737 GCF_000243295.1 Trichechus manatus latirostris
GTAAAGTAGAGGGTTAGGGAAAGAGAGAAAGACCCTCAAGGAAGTGGATTGACACAGCGGCTGCAACAATGGGCTCAAGCATAGCAACGTCTGTAGGGATGATGCAGGGCCGGGCAGTGTTTCACTTTGTTGTACAAAGGGTTGCTATGAGTCAGAGCCTACTCGACGGTCCTAACAACAGCAACATACCACAAAGGCAGATGAGAAAACTAAGGTCAGATAAGTGACTTGCTCAAGGTTGTAGGGGGAGAGAGCCAGGACCCCAGCCCAGGTCTTCTGACTCCAAGGCTAATAGCGTATGTTAGAACTGAAGGGATCCCGAAGATCACCTTTTCCAATCTTCCATTTAATAGGTGAGAAAACTGAGAATTTAAGTAACTTACCTGTTTGCAACATCAGGTCTTCAGTCCACTAGATCAAGGATTTGTTTTGTTTTATTTTCCCCAAACACTTGATTTTTTCACAATTTTTAAAGACACTAATATTTTATAATATCTTCCGCTTACATCACACTGAATTTAAAGTTCATGTCATTCTATATTACAACATACAACCTTCCAAAAGGATCTTAAGTGGCTAGCTTAGTTTTCCTTACTGATACTTCATTTCAAGGCAGATTTTAGAAAGTAGCATTAAAAATTACATGCTTTCATAAGCATTCTAAGATGAGCATGCTTCTAATAAATGTCTTATAATCCTTCATAATTACTTTTAAAAAGCTTACCCTTTTACCGTCTTTCAAGTCTACAGTGATTTGTATATTAGGTATTACAAAAGACATAAAACTGTTGAGAATAACAGTAAGTTGTTTTCAGCTTTTTGTAAATGTTTATACTTACAAATTGTCCTATTGAACTAATCAGATATTATTCTTTCAGGGAAAATATTATTTAGAAGTGTATATAGCCAAATCTATCTTCTTGCACAAAAAATATAGGTTGATACCCAGAAAATTAGTTCAGTGTTTTTTTAGAAAGTTCTTTTTTTGATTAATATAATCCCACTTGTGTTTAAATATGGATCAACATGTATTGGTGTTACCTTAAGATTTTAGTGACTGCGGTCTCCTTTTCCAGAAGGTTCCTTGCCCTGATGCTGAAAACAGACTTGCGAAGCTGTAAAATGATAGGAGTTTGACTTTAGTTTTGTAATGCTGGAATACTATACCGATAGGTCATTAAATGACATTCTAAAAACATTGAACGTGAATGTTTTCCCCTAAAGTATCATCATACCATTGATTCTATTATTCAGCTTTATTTTCTATTTCTCCTTTTATCTGGGCAAAACTGCAAACAAACTTATGGAGCTACGTGTCATGCCTTTGGGGGAGACACACTGGCTATGTGTCATTAGCAATACTCTTACCAAATAGGCTTTTCAGTTTCCAAAGACTTTGATGTTGGAACTAATACCGTTTAGTATTTTCATTAGTACAATGTTCTCTAACCCATGTTAGGATCTGCTTCAGGTTCTTAGCCTGTGATCCGATACTAATCTGCACGATAGGCTTAGGGGTTCTTTTGCCTACAGACATGTGGACAAATTAAATGAGCGTTCCAGGGTTCTTGCTCTGGCAATTGCAAAATTACTCCAGGGAAGAAGACTAAGGATAACAATCCTGAAAGACTGACCAGGAAGCAGAAGATATCCTCCCTCTAACTCAGCTCTGCCCTGCTTGACAAAGGGGGTGAATGTAAGCCTTGTGGGCAGAAAAAGGGCAGAGAAAGAACAGGGAAGCATAACCATCACGGGAAGATTCCTAACCACAAACAACTAGAAAGTGGAGCTCCGGAGGTCAGATTAAAGGTAATAATTGGGGCATGACCAGTTCATTCTGATCAATGGATTAGATTTGATTTATTGAGCACTTGGCATGGTATTAGTGACTATTGGAGATACAAGGTAAATAAGAATCAGAGTTCTTGGTTTTTAGAATTGAGTAGCCTAGTTAGGAAGGCAAGACTAGGGCACCTGAGATCATTGGTAAAAAGTACAACTCAGTAGGTATAAAGTGCCAGATGATCTGTAGAGTAGAGAAGATGAGAGGGGCGGTGAGACTTTGGGTGAGGGAGAACAATAGGTCTGGAATAGTTTTCAAAGACTTAATTGAAGAAGTGGAAGTTGTATTGGGAGTTGAAGGATGGTTTAGATTTCTCTAGGTCAAGGAGACAGCTTGAGTGAGGACTGAAGTTGGAAATAGGTGCATCTGGCAAGTTAATACAGTACAAACAATCCGTGTAAGTGCTCAGGGAGGTGGGTCTTTAAGCAAGACACGTGAAGGAAGCGCTGTGAGGCATACGGTGCTCAAATAAAGGAAGGGAGGGAAGAAAGCAGGAGACAGACCAACTCCATACTCAGTCAGAAGAAATCACCTTATTTTTTTTAAAAACAAGAATTAGGCAACTTGAGGTGCAAAGCCACAGAGGTCCAATCTCAAACAAATCTATAAATACGTGCTATCATGTCAGCCAGTAGGCCCATTTGGCCACAGCTGGGAGAGAATAATTACAGATGGGTCTTTCGACCAGAACTGAAAACTAGATAACATCACAATCATCAATATCATTTTCATATTTCGTGGCAGACCTGCAATAAAGGCCAGGATCACTGAACACATTGGCAATTTCCCCCATATGAGGAAAGGTGGCAAACTTATTTTTTTTTTCAATAATGTCAAACTGAATTGGTTTTATTATTCAGTAGAAATCTTAGGAGGATTAGCTATTGTGTGGACAATGAGGAAATCGTGGCTGTCATTTTTAGAAATCACATTTTTCCGGGTACCTTGCTAAGGTTATTTAAAACACTGCATCATGAAACTTTCTTAAATCTTCTTCCCTCCCCTAAAAGGGTAACTTTTGGCATTGACTTAACCCATGTCCCAAGAAGTGTTACTCAGTGTCGCTTGTGGAGACAGAAGACTCAGCTGAAGGGACCCTTAAGCACACACACAGCCATGAGAAAGGGCTAGGATGCAGAGATACTGGGACAGAGAGTTCAGGAGAGAGCTGCGGACCACACAACCCTTATTTCTTCTTCAAAGGGCAATATAAAGTGCTAGAGGCTGCGCTAGATGTAAGGTACAGCCTCATTCTTTTTTCCCTTAGCGTAAAGTGGCGGTCTAAATTCATTCACATATCAGCTGCCTCTTCAGTGGAGCATCTGCAACTTAAAACAATGTTCTCATGCTAGGAAAAATCTTTTCATAAACTGGGGATACCCAAACCTAACCAAAGCCGTTGCCGCGAGTCGATTCCGACTCTTTGCGACCTTATAGGACAGAGTAGAACTGCCCTATAGGGTTTGCCAGGAGAGGCTGGTGAATTCAAACTGTTGACCTTTTGGTTAGCAGCCGAACTCCTAACCACTGCGTCACCGGGGTTCCTAAACTGGGGATAGTATCTATTATATCGTTTCCTAAATGATTTCAACCGTGCTTAAGATTACTAAAGGACTATTCAATTTCCTTTGTCCTTATTTCCTCAGTAAAGCGAATTTTTTATTTCATTAGCAAAGCTTTGCACATTTTTTTCAGCAAAGGACAATCTCCAACGGTGCTTGAGACAAGACTCAGCGCTATACTGCTCTGCAGTGCCCTCTTCTGGCTCCAAAAGATACTGACAGTAATCTAAAATAATTATCAAAAATCTTGGGGAACACAGAGATCTGTTTCATAATAATTAACTTTAGATCTGGATTGGAAAATACCATCTATGAAAAAAATTAGTAGTTGCCCATATTGAATCTAAACATAGATGTAAGACTTAAAAAGAAGAGTATAGGTGACATATTTACATAAAGTTTGAATACTCGTTTGCATTGAGAAATTCACAGATTAGTTGGAAAAGACTCCAGTTATATTTTGTTTGTAAGTCTAATCCATTCAGCTCCACCACATAATCATTTTCTGACTGAATTAATTAACAAAAATAAATTAAATTCAAATGTACAAATAACTTCATATATTTTAAAGTCTTAAACTTTTAATTTAAAAGATGTTTCCAGAAATTTGCAATTTAACATGGGATTCAAGAGCCTCAAAGTTCAACTTAATTTGCACAGACTTATTTGTGGTTCATAATTTGGAGCTGAAGGACACACCAATGGATGGACCTCGCCGATTTTCTGGATATGTCTTTTCATCTACAGTTTGCCTCCTCATTCCCCTTTTTTGCTTCTAACTTATCTACTGAGGCATTGGTAGCTCCCTGGTAGAATTCTTGCGTTCCACATAGGAGAGCTGGGTTTGATTCCCAGCCAATGTACCTCATGCACGGCCACCACCTGTCTGTCAGTGAAGGTTTGTGTGTTGCTATGATGCTGAATAGATTTCAGCAGAGCTGCAGTCTAAGGTAGACTAGGAAGAAAGGCCTGGTGATCTACTTCTGAAAATCAGTCAATAAAACCCCTACGGATCACAATGGTCCAATCTACAACTGATCATGGGGATGTCACAGGACCAGCCAGTGTTTCCCTCCATAGTGCATGGGGTCGCCATGAGTCAGGGGCTGATTCAAAGGCAGCTAACAACAATTACAACAAGTTATCTATGGAAGAACCTGGGCCATTTCACGTGTACTTTTTTCAGAGTTCGGATTTTGCTGATTGCACACAGTGTAGAGTTCAACATGTTCTTCTATCCTCTGTATTTCCTGCAAATTGGCAGCTAGATCCAGAGGTTTGGTCAGACTCTGGTTTGATAAGGCCATCGGTGGCATTGTCTTCTTTTATCAGAAGCTGCACAATGGCTGGGTATCTCTCTTTCTGTAATGTTAGCAGTGTTCCTGTTCATTGGAATTCTAAATCTCTCATTCTTTTCATTTACTAGTCAGAATACTTTTGTAATGAAATGCTTCCTCTCATGTATTATTTAGTTACCCAGTGATACAACTCATATAGAAAAAGAAGGATATATGCTTGATTCTTAATCTATGTTTAAAAGGAAGGATATATGCTTGATTTTTTACCTCTGTTTACAAGGTTTAAAAAAATTTTTTTTTTAAATTGTGGCAAGATACATCTAACATAAAATTTGCCATTTAACAGTTTGTAAGTGGACATATCAGTGACATTAATTACATTTACCATATTGTAGCATGTATCACAACTTCATTCCTTTTTATGGCTGAATAATAGTCTATAGTATGTACAGACAATTTATCCATCCATTGATGGACACTTGAGTTGTTTACACCTTCTGGCTACTGTGAATAATACTGCTATGAACATTGTTGTACAAGCATCTGTTTGAGTTCTTGTTTTCAGTTCTTTTGGGTGTACATTTAGGAGTGGAATCGCTGGGTCACATGGTAATTCTAAGTTTAACTTTTCGAGGAACTACCAAACTATTTTTCACAGTGAGTGCACCATTTTAGAATCCCAGCAGCAATGCATGAGTGTTCTAATTTCTCTACATCATCTTTAACACTTGCTATTTTCCTTTTTTTTGGTAATAGCCCGTTCTAGTGTGTGTAAAATGGTATCTCACTGTGGTTTCGATTTTCATTTCCCTGATGGCTAATGATGTTGAGCATCTTTTTATGTGCTTCTTGGTCATTTGCATATCTTCTCTGTAGAAACGTACATTCAAGTCCTTTGTCCATTTTTTAATTGGGTTGTCTTTTTGTTGTTGAGTTGTAGGAGTTCTTTATATATTCTGGATATTAAATGCTTATAAGATATATGATTTGCAAATATTTTCTCCCATTCTGTAGGCTGTCTTTTCATTTTTGTGATAATATCTTTTTGATGCATAAAAGTTTTTAATTTTGATGTAGTCCAATTCATATATTTTTCTTTTGTTGCTCATGTCTTTGGTGTCATATCTAAGAATCCATTGCCAAACCCAAGATTATGAAGATTTATGTTTTTTTCTACGAGTGTTCTGGTTTTAGCTCTTATATTTAGGACATTAGTCCATTCTGACTTAAGTTTTTGATATAGTGTGAGGTAGGGGTACAACTTAATCCTTTGATACAGAAATTCCATTGTCCCAGCACCATGTTTTGTTTTTTTATTGTACTTTAGATGAAGGTTTACAGAACAAATTAGCTTCTCATTAAACAAGTAGTAAACATATTGTTTTGTGACATTGGTAACCAACCCCACTACATGTCAATACTCTCCCTTTCTCGACCCTGGGTTCCCTATTACCAACTTTCCTGTGCCCTCCTGCCTGCTGGTGCTTGCTCCTGGGCTGGTATGCCCCTTAGTCTCATTTTGTTTTATGGGTCCCTCTAGTCTTTGGCTGAAGAGTGAACCTTGGGAGTGACTTCATTACTGAGCTAAAAGAGCATCTGGGGACCAGGATCTCAGGAAACATCTAGCTCAATTGGCATAACATAGTTCATAAAGAAAATGTTCTACATTCTACCTTCTATTGTGATCCCTGTCAGGACAGTCGGTGGTGGTAGCTGGGCACCATCTAGTTGTGCCGGACTCAGTCTGGTGGAGGCTGTGGTAGTTGTGGTCCTTTGGTTCTTTGAACTAATCTTTCCCTTGTGTCTTTGGTTTTCTTCATTTTCCCTTGCTCCAGATGGTGTGACACCAGAGGAGTATCTTAGATGGCCGCTCACAAGCTTGTAAGACCCCAGACACTACTCACCAAAGTAGAATGTAGAACAATTTCTTTATAAACTATGTTATGTCAATTGAGCTAGATGCTCCCCGAGACCAGGGTCCCCAAAGCCCTCAGCCCAGAGATTCAGTCCCCCAGGGAGTTTGGATGTGTCTATGGAGCTTCCATGACCTTACCTTGGACAAGTTGTGTTGGCTTCCCCAGTACTGTTTACTGTCTTACCTGTCACCAAAGTTACCAGTTATCTATTGTCTATTTAGTGTTTTCCCATCCCCACCCCTCCCCTCCCTCATAAACATCAAAGATTGTTTCTTTTTGTGTGTAAACCTTTTCATGAGTTTTTATAGTAGTGGTCTCATACAATATTTGTCCTTTTGTGATTGACTTATTTCACTCAGCATAATGTCATCCATATTCATCCATGTTGTGAGATGCTTTGCAGATTCATTATTGTTCTTTGTTGTTGTGTGGTACTCCATTGTGTGTATGTACCATAGTTTGTTTATTCATTCTTCTCTTGATGGGCATCTAGGTTGTTTCTATCTTTTTGCTATTGTGAACAATTCTGCAATGAACATGGGTGACAGCACCATATTTTGAAGAGACTATTCTTTCTGCATTGAATGGAATTGGCACCCTTGTGAAAAATTTATTGGCCATAAATATTTGGGTTTTATTTCTGGGCTGTCCATTCTATTCCAGTGGTCTACATAGCTATCCTTATGACAGTAGCACACTGTTTTGATTACTGTAGTTTTCTGGTAAATTTTGAAATCGAGGAATTCAAGTCCTCCTAGGTTGTTTTTGTTTTTCAAGATTGTTTTGACTATTTTGCTGCCCCTTGCGATTCCTTATGAAATTTGAGGGTTAGCTTTTTCATTTCTGCCAAAAATGTCCTTGTAATTTTCATGGGGATAGCACTGATTCTGTAGATAACTTTAAGTAGTACTAGTATGTTACCAATGTTAAGTTTTCCAGTTTTTGAACACAGGATGCCTTTCCATTTATTTAGGTTTCCTTAATTTCTTTCAGCAATGTTTTCTAGTTTTAAGTGTACAAATTTGGAATTGTTTTCTTAATTTCCATTTTGAATTGTTCATTGCAGGTGTCTAGAAACACAACTGATTTTTGTGTGCTGATTTTGTACTGTGAAACTTTGATTAATTGATTTATTAGCTTACAGTTGCTTTCTTGTGGATTCTTTGGGATTTTCTATATATAGGATCATGTCATCTGCTAAAGATGAAGAAAACGGAAATCATCACAACTGGGTCCATAAACAACATCGCCATAAAGGGTGAAGAAATTAGAGTTGTCAAGGATTTCATTCTAATTGGATAAACAATCAATGCCCATGGAAACAGAATTCAAGAAATCAAATGACATATCACATATGGTAAATCTGCTGCAAAAGCCCTCCTTAAAATCTTTAAAAGCAAAGGTGTCACTGTGATGAGTAAGGGTATGCCTGACCCAAGCCATAGTCTTTTCAATTGTCTCATATGTATGTGAAAGTTGGACAATGAAAAAGAAAGACCTAAGAAGAATTGATCCATTTGAATTGTGGCGTAGTGAAGAATATTGAATATACTGTGGACTGCTGGAAGAACAAATCTGTCTTGGAGGAAGTACAGCCAGAATGCTCCTTAGAAGCAAGGATGGTAAGACTTTGGCTTGCTTACTTTGGGCACATCATCAAGAGGGATTATCAAGAGAAAGACATCATACTTGGTAAAGTAGAGGGCCAGCAAAAAAGAGGAAGACTCTCAAAGAGATAGATTGACACAGTGGCTGAAACAATGGACTCAAACATAACAATTATTGTGAGGATGGCACCGGACTGGGCAACATTTCATTCTGTTATACATAACAGACTCAAAGGCATCTAACAACAACATCTGCTAAAAGAGATAGTCTTAGTTGTTCTTTTACAATTTGGACGCCTTTTACTTATTTACTTTTTCTTGCCTACTTGCTCTGACTAGAATTTCCAATACAACGTTAAATGTTGCTGTTGTTAGGTGCTGTTGAATCTGTTCCACCTCATAGCGACTCTATGTTCCACAAAATGAAACACTGCCTGGTCCTACACCATCCTCACAATTGCTGCTATGTTTGAGCCCATCGTTGCAGCCACTGTGTCAATCAATCTCTCTGAGGGTCTTCCTCTTTCTCATTAACCCTTCACTTTCTCCAGGGACTGGTTCCTCCTGATAACATGTCCAATGTAGATGCATAGCAGTGGTAAAAGTAGACATCCTTGTCTTGTTCCTGATCTTAGGGACTAAGCTTTCGGTCTTTCACCACTGAATGTGATGTTAGCTGTGGGTTTTTCATAAAAGCCCTTTATTATGTTGAGGTAGTTCCCTTATATTCCTAGTTTTCTAAGTGTTTTTATCATAAAAAGGTGTTGTATTTTGTCAAATATCCTTTCCACCTCAGTTGGTATGGTCATGTGGTGGGTTTTTTTTTCTTTTTCTTTTTGTTCTATTAACAATGAATTTCTTATGTTTAACCATCCTCGCCTTCCTGGTCACTTGATCGTGGTGTATAATCCTTTTAATATGGTGCTGGATGTGGTTTGAAAGCATTTTGTTGAGGATTTTTGCATCAATATTAACAAGGGATATTGGTCTGTAGTTTTCTTTTCTTGTGGTATCTTTGACTGGCTTTGAAATCAGGCTAATGCTAGAAGAGTTTGAGATGGATTTATATTAATTCGTCTTTACTTGTGTAGTAGAATTCACCAGCGGAGTCATCTGGGCCTGAACTTTACTTTGTTGGGAGATTTTTGATTACCGATTCAATCTCTTTACTTGTTATAAGTCTATCGAGATTTTCTATTTCTTCTTGAGTTAAATAATTTGTGTTTCTAGGAAATTTTTAATTTCATCTAAATTATCTAATTTGTTGGTAGTTGGAATTAACTGGATGGCAACGTTTTGTTTTTTTCTTTGTAATAGTTTATAATATTCTTTTATAGCCCTTTTTATTTCTGTAAAGTTGGTAGCAATGTCCTCTGTTTTATTTCTAATTTTAGTAAGTTGTGTCTTGTGTCTTTTTTCTTGGGTAAACTAGCTAAAATTTGTCAAGTTTTTAAAAAAATATTTTTAAAGAAGCAACGTTTTGTTTCATTGATTCTATGTTTTTCCTATTCTCAATTTCATCATTTCCATTATCATCTCCACTCTAATCTTAATTTCCTGCCCTCTGCTAGCTTTGGGTTTAGTTGGCTCTTCTTTTCTGGTTCCTCAAGGTATAAAGTTAGGTTATTTATTTAAGATCTTCTATTTTAATGTAGGCATTTATGGCTATAAATTTTCTTTTGAACACTGATTTTGGTGCACCCATAAGTTTTGTATGTTGTGTTTCTACTTAGATTCATCTCTAAGTATCTTCTTATTTTCTTTGTGCTGTTTTTGACCACTGGTTGCTTAACAGTGTCTTGTTTAATTTTCACACATTTGTTAATGTTCTAGTTTTTCTGATATCTAGTTTCATTCTATTGTGGTTCAGGAGGACATTTTATATTATTTTAAGCTTTTTAAATGTATTGAGACTTGTTTTATGGCATAATATATGGTCTATACAAGAGAATGATCCATTTGCACTGGAGAAGAATGTGTATTCTGCTGTTTTGGGGTGGAGTGTTCTATACACGTCTGTTAGATCTAGTTGAATTATTGTTGTTAAAGTCCTCTAATTCCTTGTTGATCTTCCGTTTAGATGTTCTATCCATTACTGGAAGTGTGCATTTAAGTCTCTAACTATTATTATATAACATCTATTTCTCCCTTCAATTCTGTCAATGTTTGCTTCATATATCTTGGTGCTCTGTTGTTAGGTACATATATGTTTATAAATGTTATATATTCTTGATGAATTAACCCCTTTATCAATATATAATCTCCTTCTTTGGCAATTGTAACAGCTTTTGATTTAAAGTCAAAATATAGCTACATCTATTTTATCTGATATTACTACAGTCATCTCAGCTCTCTTTTGGTTACTATTTACATGGAATCCCCTCTCCTCCATCTTTTCACTTTCAACCTATATGTCTTTGAACCTACAGTTAGTTTCTTGTAGACTGTATGTAATTGGATTTTTTTTTTTAGCATTATTCCTATCTCTACCTTTTATTAAAGAGTTTAATTCATTTACATTGAAATTAATGACTGATAAGGAAGGACTAACTTCTGCCATTTTGCTATTTGTTTTTTGTGTTTTTCTACATTTATTATCCCTCATTTCCTCCATTACTGCTTTCTTCTATGTTTACTTGATTTTTTGGAGTGAACCATTTTGATTCCTTTCTCATTTCCTTTTGCGTATATATATATATAGATATATATTTTTTTGACACCATGGGGATTACACTGAACATTCTAAATTTATAATAATTTAGTTTGAATTGATACCCACTTTAGTTTAATAGCATATGAAAGCTCTGCTCCTCTCTTTTTGTTGTTCTTGCCACAAATTACATCTGTATACATTGTGTGCCCAATAACATAGACTGATAATTGTTTTTATGCTTTCTCAGTCATGTAGGACATAAAACGTGGTTGCAAATAAAAAATACAATAATACTGCATTTTATAATTTCCTATGTAGTTACCTTTACTGATGATCTTTATTTCTTCATATGGTTTCAAGTTACTGTCTAGTGTCCTTTCACTGCAAAATGAAGGACTCTTAGCATTTCTTGTAGAGTGGATCTAGATGTAATAAAATTCCTCAGCTTTTTATATCTGGGAATATCTTAATTTATCCTTTATTTTTGAAGAACAGCTTTGCCAGACATAGAATTCTTGGTTGACATTCTCTATTTTTGGCACTTTAAATATGGCATACCACTTGCCTTCTCCCCGCAAACCATCATGATTTCTGATGAAAAATTGACAGTTAATCTCATTGAGGATTCCTTGTATGTGATGAATTGCTTCTTTTTTGCTGCTTTCAGGAATATCTTTTTGTCTTTGGCTTTCAACAGTTTGATTAAATGTGTCTTGAAGTGGATCTCTTTGAGTTTATCCTACTAGGAGTTGTGCTTCTTAAATGTGTAGGTTCATGTCTTTCTTCTAATTTGGGAAGTTTTGACCAGTATTTCTTCAAATATTCTTTCTGTTCTCCTTTCTCCTTTTGAAACTCCCATAATGTGTATGTTGGTCCACTCGGTAGTGTGCTACAGGTTCCTTAGGGTCTCTTTACTTTTCTTCATTATTTGTAATTTCTGCTCCGCAAACTGGATAATTTCAATTGTCCTATCTTCAAGTTTGCTGATTCTTTTTTTCTTTTTGTGAAAATCTGATGTTGATCTCCTCTAGTGAATTTTTAATTTCAGTTATTATAGTTTTCAGCTCCAGAATTTCTGTTTCCTTTTCATAATTTTTGTTTCTTTATGATATTCTTATTTTGTTCATATATGTGTTCCTGATTTCATTTAGTTCTATAGCTATATTTTCCGTGGACTCTTTGAGCATATTTAAGACAGTTGTTTTAAACTTTTTCTCCATTAAGTCTAATGCTTGGGCTTCCTCAGGGATAGTTTATGTTGCTTTACTTTGTTCCTTTGAATCTGTCATCCTTTCCTATTTCTTTGTATGTCTTGCAATTTTTTACCGAAAATTGGACCTCTGGAAATCAGATTCTCCTTTTCCAGACTTTGCTCTCTGTTTTTTTTTTAATTGTTGAAGGCTGTAGTAGTCTATGGGATTAGTGACTTCCAAATTATTATTAAAAAGACTGTATTCCTTTTCATGTGTCATTACTGAAGTCTCTGTTCCTTTAGCTTGTGTTTAGCTAGTGTTTTGACAGATTTCCTTTAATACCAGGGACTAAATCAAAATATACCAAAAACAAAGAACGAAACGCATCTCCCAGTCTTTGCCTATTGGCTCTGTGCTGGGACATACCTTTAATACTTAGTCAGGCTGTCATTGAGCCTAGAGATCAGGCCAAGTTGAAAGCTTTTCTTGGGTCTTTTCTGAGCATATATTTTGTCCTGTGTATGGCATGGCTTTCTAAATTCCCTCGAATATACAGGTGCTTTTGAATGTCCTAATTTCCAAAGAAAATATCTCCTTGGCTTTTCCTTTCAGTCCTCAGGTGGTCTACTGTATGTCTCAATCTTATTCTTTTGCCCCAGGTGGCTATGGCTTGATTGTAGCCTTATAGTGTTTTCAAGCAATGATTTCCACTTTTCCATCTGTAATGACTTTCAAGATAGACAAAACTGATATAAGTGCCTTGCATTAGTCCTTCAGGTAGCGCCAGGCAGTTTAAAACAGACAAACAATAATGCTTTTCTGATTACTCTGGAACCAGGGAACAAGGTTCCACAGTGGGAACGTGAATGCTACCTCCAAGACTGCCACCAAGACACAAAGGTGTGAGGTATGGGCAAGGAAAAGAGTCACAAAACTTTCTTACAATTTTTAAGGTGCCTTTTTCTTAACTCAAGGTTTTCTTGGTTGCTGTAAACTTTTAATGATTTTCCAGAGTTCTGACAAAGTTGGTTCTGACAGTCTGCTTGTTTTTGATGTTTCTGTGGGGGGCCATGAACTTGGAGCTGTCTACTCCACCATCTTGCTGATGTGACTCCTCTGTATTGTTTTTACTAGTTTTTAATACAATTGATTGATTTTACTAAGTTTTCTTAAGGTGACCAATTATTATTTTTAAAATGTCATTAGGAACTCAAGGATTTAAACATATTTGATGGGTTTCCATCCTTTAGAATTATTTTTGTTATTGTAGGTCCAATTATCCTAACTCTGCTTAGTGGGAATTTTTTCAAGTTAGCTTGTAGGTCCTTTTGACACAACCCTAATAGTCTTTGGCAAAGCTTTCTTGTTCTCACATATGATAAGATGTTCCATGCTTAGTTTGTACCATTCTTGTTCCAAATAAACTATTTCCCCCAAAAACTCCAATTATGAATGACCTTGGGAAATAGTATTTCAAGAACATAATATAGACTCCAATGATGCTCAATGCTATTGAGTTTGTCATTGTTTGTAGGTCTTTGCCTGGATAGAGCTGGCAGTTATTTTTAAAGATAAAATAATCCTGAGTTTTTCTTATATTTTCTTATATTTTCAATTTAAGTTCGGACCACAAGAATTTTACTTAATCTCTTCTGTATGACATCCATGTCTCCTTTCTTTTTTTTTCCATATCAAGACTTTTGATTATCAAGGACATGGGATGATGGAATTATACTATCATCTCATAATTGCTCATTAATTTTATTCTACATTTCACAGATAATAGTTTCAGATTAACAATACTTATACTACCAATACAACTAACACTACCAATGCAACTAATGAATATTAGAAAGTGTTTGTATATATTCTTTCATTCTCCTCCAAATTTGTATATGTGTACTATACCTGTATTATTAGAGGAAATAACTATGACATATTTATTATACTCTCCTTTTTAATTCTCATCTATCCTCAGTTCTTCATATAATTATAATGTTCATGTGCACCATCAGTTGTTATGTCAATGTCTCTCTAATTATTTTGGTTGACCTTAATGACACAGATGGAGTGAAGTTTTCAAGACCTTCATTTGCTGATGTGGCATGACTCAAAATGAGAAAAAACAGCTGCAAACATCCATTCATAACTGGAACGTGGAATATTCAAAGTATGAATTTAGGAAAATTAGAAGTCATCAAAATTGAAATGGAAAGCATAAAGATTGATATCTTAGTCATTAGAGAGATGAAATGGACTGGTATTGGCCATTCTGAATCGGACAATCATATGGTCTACTATGCTAGGAATGACAAATTGAAGAGGAACAGTGTCACATTCATTGTCAAAATGAACATTTTAAAATCTATCATTAAATACAACACTTTCAGTGATAGGATAATATCCATAAGCTTACAAGGAACAGCAGTTAATATGATTATTATTCAAATTTAAACACCAACACACCAATGCCAAAGATGAAGAAATTGAAGATTTTACCAACTTCTGCAGTCTGAAATTGATCAAAATGCAATCAAGATTCATTGATAATTACTGGTGATAGGAATGTGAAAGTTGGAAACAAAGGAGGATCAGTAGTTGGAAAATATGGCCTTGGTGATCGAAATGATGTGGGAGATCGCATGATAGAATTTTGCAAGATCAAAGACTTACTAATTTCAAATACTTTTTTTCAACAACATAAACAGCGACAATACATATTGATTGCCCTGGATGAAATTCACAGGAATCAAATCGAATACATCTGTGGAAAGAGAAGATGGAGAACCTCAATATCATCAGTCAGAACAAGGCCAAGGGCTGACCGTGGAACAGACCATCATATGCAAGTTCAAGTTGAAGCTGAAGAAAATTAAACAAGTCCACAAGAGCCAAAGTACAGCCTTGAATTTCGAGACCATCTCAAGAAAAGATTTGACACGCTGAACACTAATGACAGAAGACCAGACCAATTGTAGGATGATATCAAGGACATCATACATGAAGAAAGCAAAAGGTCATTAAAAAGACGGAAAAGAAAAGACCAAAATGGATGTCAGAAGAGACTCTGAAACTTGCTCTTGAACGTCGAGTAGCTAAAGCAAAAGAAAGAAATGATGACGTTGAAGAGTTGAACAGAAGATTTCAAAGGGGGGCTCCAGAACAAAGGAAAGTATTATAATGAAATGTGCTAAGACCTGGAGTTAGAAAACCAAAAGTGAAGAACACGCTCAGCATTTCTCAAGCTGAAAGAACTGAAGAAAATATTCAAGCCTCGAGTTGCAATATTGAAGGCAAAATATTGAATAACTCAGGAAGCATCAAAAGCAGATGGAAGGAATACACAGAGTCACTGTACAAAAAGAATTGGTTGATGTTCAATCGTTTCAAGAGGTAGCATACGATCAAGAATCAATGGTACTGAAGGAAGAAGTCCAAGCTGCACTCAAGGCATTGGCAAAAAACAAGGCTCCAGGAATTAACCGAATACTAATTGAGATGTTTCAACAAATGGATGCAATGCTGGAAGTGCTCACTCGTCTATGCCAAGAAATTTGGAAAACAGCTACCTGGCCAATAGACTGGAAGGGATCCATATATGTGCCTATTCCAAAGAAAAGTAATTCAATGGACTGTGGAAATTATAAAAAAGTATTATTAATATCACATGAAAGTAAAATTATGATGAAGATTCAAAAATGGTTGTAGCAATACATTGACAGGGAACTGCCAGAGTTCAAGCTGGATTCAGAAGAGGACATGGAAGGAGGGATATAACTGCTGATGTCAGATGGATCTTTCCTGAAAGCAGAGACTACCAGAAAGATGTTTATCTGTATTTTATTGACTACTCAATGGCCTTAGACTGTGTGGATCCTAATAAATTATGGATAACATTGCGAAGAATAGGAATTACAGAACACTTAATTGTGCTCATGTGGAACCTGTGCATGGACCAAGAGGCAGTTGTTTGAACAGAAGGAGGGGATACAGCATGGTTTAAAATCAAGAAAGATGTGCATCAGGGTTGTATTCTTTCACCATTCTTATTCAATCTGTATGCTGAGCGAATAATCTGAGAAGCTGGACTGTATGAAGAAGAACTCGGCATCAGGATTGGAGGAAGACTCATTAACAACCTGTGATTTGCAGATGACACAACTTTGCTTGCTGAAAGTGAAGAGGACTTGAAGCACTTACTGATGAAGATTTAAGGCTACAGTCTTCTGTATGGATTACGCCTCAACATAAACAAAACAAAAATCCTCACAACTGGACCAATAAGTAACATCAATATAAATGGAGAAACGATTGAAGTTATCAAGGATTTCATTTTACTTGAATCCATAATCAACACCCATGGAAGCAGCAGTCAAGAAATCATATGAGGTATTGCATTGGGCAAATCTGCTACAAAAGAACTCTTTAAAGTATTAAAAAGCAAAGATATCACTTTAAGGACCAAGGAGTGCCTGATCCACGCCACGGTATTTTCAATTGCCTCATATGCATGTGAAAGCTGGACACTTTTAAGGAAGACCGAAGAAGAATTGGTGCCTTTGAATTACAGTGTTGGCAAAGAATACTGAATGTACCATGGACTGCCAGAAGAACAAACAAATCTGTCCTGGAAGAAGTACAGCCAGAATGTTCCTTTGAAGGGAGCATGGTGAGACTTCTCATATACTTTGGACATGTTATCACAAGGGACCAGTCCCTGGAGAAGGATATCATGCTTGGTAGAGGGTCAGTGAAAAAGAGGAAGACCCTCAAGGATATGGATTCACACAGTGGCTGCAAAACTAGGTTCAAACACAGCAACAAAAGTGAGGCTGCTGCAGGATTGGGTAGCATTTCGTTCTGGTACAGATGGGGTCGCTATGAGTCATAGTCAACTAGAAGATACCTAACAACAACCTGGGAGTAACCACAGCTCTACTGAGTGATATTAGATGCCTCTGAGATGCGACAGTGCTTAGACTTAAGGAACTATGGCTTCACCCTAATGATCCCTGCAGAAATTGAAAGCTTCAATATTTATTTGAAAAAGAAAACCACAAATACTGCAAATATTCAGCTAAATTTTTTGATTTGGAGTGTTAACAGTAAATTCGTTTCCAACTGAGAAAAAATTTGGGAGACATTATTTTTCTTTTGTCATTTTGAAAATATTAACAGATTAATAATAAATGGGAAAGTGGTTATAAAAATATGACCATAGAATACAAAACCATGGTCTGATGAACAGGGCTTGACGAATGTCATTTCTGCTAGAATGGTGTAGTGTAATGAGCCACTTTGTTGAATAAGTCTCCTACATAAAATACAGTAATTGGAAATATGCAATTACTCAAAAGTACATAGGTTGAATGTCATACCTCATTGGGCTGTATTTGAACTTTTCATGCACCCATGAACTGAAAATTAATCCCAAAGTGCACATGACAAATTATTTGTATGGAAATATGTTTTTATAAAATAAACTTCTAAAGGAATTGACAATATGCTTGGAAAGAGAGAATTTAAAAAGAAAAAAATTTTTAAAGGTGATTAGTGTAGGTGGCATTGAGAGTAAAATTGTCGTATTAGCATGGATATACAGGTGAATACCATTATGCTATGTTATGAAGCTTTGAAATGTGCTTTAAAATGTAAATTTTGTGAAAAGGGAGTTTCAGATGGGTCAAGCCTTTTTAAGTTATTACAACATTATAAAATCTGAGCCCTGAAAAAATACCAGGTATAAAAGTTAAAATATGCATGTAAACATGCATATTTTACACACACACACCACCCCCCAATCTTTATACTTCCTTTGGGCTGTAGGGTATTGAGCTCTGTAAGAGAAGCATCGTTTTATCCTTTCTGTGAACTCCACTAGATTGTACACTTCATACAATAAGGACCATATCTTCCTTGCCCTGCCCATTACATTTTCCTCCATTGTCTAGCATTGTGCATAGTTGGTGCTTGAAATATATTCAAGAATGAATTAATTTCATAATATTAAAGAATGCCTCCCTTTTCTGGCCTACATTCTTTTCTTATGTAATTAATCTTTGAAATAAAAAAAGGAAATCAAGTCAAACTTGATATATAGAGAAATCTTGTAAAATTGGAAACTAAATGATTGGGAACTTGTTAGGTACCATCGAGTTGGTTCCGACTCTAGCAACCCTATGTACAACAGGACGAAACACTGCCTGGTCCTGCACCATCCTCACAATCATTATGCTAAAGCCCATTGTTGCAGCCACTGTGTCAATCCATCTCCTTGAGGGTCTTCCTCTTTTTCACTGACTTTACCAAGCATGATGTCTTTCTCCAGGGACTAGTCCCTCCTGATAACACGTCCGAAATACATAAGACAAAGTATCACCTTCTTTGATTTTAAGGAACATTCTGGCTGTACTTCTTCCGAGACAGATTTGTTTGTTCTTCTGGCAGTCCATGGTCTATTTAATATTCTTTGCCAACACCATAATTCAAAGGCATCAGTTCTTCTTCAGTCTTCCTTATTCATCGTCCAGCTTTCGCATGCATATGATGCCGACTGAAAATACTATGACTTGGGTCAGGCACACTGTAGTCGTCAAAGTGACATCTTTGCTTTTCGACACTTTTAAAAGGTCTTTTGCAGCAGATTTGCCCAGTGCAATACCTCGTTTGATTTCTTGACTGCTGTTTCCATGGAAACTTAATTATAAACTTAATTGGATTTTTTGCACTTGAACTTTATAACAATGCTTTTGTCACCAGAGCAATATCCCAGAGTCACTGTAGATCTGGTCAACTCTCTAACAACTTATACCTCACTCAGACTAATATAATGATAATGGAGGATACAAAGGGTATGGGAAAAGCACTATCTCCAATTATTAAAAACAATTAGATATGTGTAATACGCAGTGCTTATTGGTAAGAAATTATAAATACATGCTAGACATATTTCTGAGCACAGGCTTGGGCTGTGGTTAAGAGCTCGGCTGCTAATCAAAAGGTCAGTAGCTCGAATTCACCAGCTGCTCCTTGGAAACCCTATGGGGCACTTCTACTCTGTCCTATAGCATCTCTATAAGGTTGCTATGAGTCTGAATCAACTCAATGGCAATGGGTGTGATTTTTTTGAAATAAATGTCAAAATGACTTTATGGATATAGCTCATATAAACAGAAAGACCAAGATTGCAAATTGCATCGTCAGATGCTGCAGAGATAAAAAAGATGAATGGATTTATGATTCTGGAGAAAATGCTAGATGTTTCTAACCACGCTGGTGTTTGTGAATTTAAAATACATGGCACTTTAGTAATATAAGGAAGAAGCCCCTGGACTCTTATTATGATTTAATTGCATTTGACCTTCAGGTCTAAATAACAAAAACATCGTCATCAACAACTGCAACACATAGAGACTGGCATAACACTTCATAGAAAATAAAATTTGTAAGTAAGACTAAATTCAAAAGAGAAGAAAGTTGAAAAAGAAGAGCAAAATACAAATTGCAAAGATAGGATTAGCAGTGACCTCAACGCTCCATTATCTGCTTGGGAGACAGTACAGAAAACTCTTGATTAAAAGCATTGCATATTACCTATAAAAGATTTTTAGTCCTAGAATGATTGACTTGTGACCCTCAATAGACTTAAACTTGGGGAATGCAAAAAAAAAAAAAAAAAAAAATAATCCCCAGCTAAAAATGATTATAAAATTAAATATTCTGCAAAAATAATCATTGATAGGAAATTCCTACTCTTATGTTAGTTGAAGGCTGGAAAATGTGTTTTTCACACAGCACACTGTATGTATATAAAGGACCCCAATAAATGATCACTGAATGAAACAATGTATATTTAAATGCAACCATATTACATTCTAAGTTCATAAATATACTGCAAAAAGAAAAAAGAAAAAAGTTTTGGTTTTATGTTACAGATATTTTTATTTCCTCTTCATTATTGTGAATAAATAGTCACTCAATTATCTATTAAAGAATCTTTAAGTGAAACAAACAAATACGTAGGACTGTTATATTTGGGGAGCCCTGGTGGCACAGCGGTTAGGAGCTCGGCTGCTAACAAAAAGGTCGGCAGTTTGAATCCATCAGGTGCTCTTTGGAAACTCTATGGGGCGGTTCTACTCAGTCCTATAGGGTCATTATGAGTCGGGATTGACTGGACAGCAATGGGTTTGGTTTTTTGGTTTGGTTATATTTGGTGTGCTGGACACCACTTCCTTCCTCCTTCTCACCACACTACTTTGTATCTCATGATTATGTGGTACCTGTTGCCCCCGAGTCAATTCCGACTTACAACCACCCTACAGGACAGAGCAGAACAGCCCCATAAGGCTTCCGAGGCTGTAAATCTTTACGGAAGCAGACTGCCACATCTTTCTCCCAAGGAGCAGCTGGTGGTTTCCAACCGGCAACCTTTCGGTTAATAGCCAAGCTCTTAAACCACTGCATCACCAGGGCTCCTTGGTTATGTGGTAGTATTCTGTAATTTCCCACTCTTCTCCTAGGGAGATGTCCTGAATAGTACTGCAGATACGCTAAGCTATTATTTAAAAAAAAACAAAAAACAAAAACTTTCAGAAGCACCAAAGCCCTAAAGATGAAAACAGGCTACTCTCTCTCTCTTTTTCTTTTAAGTAAGTAAATGTTCATCCTGGAAATTACAGATCAAGCTGAGTAACTAACTTGCTATGTGTGGAGTTACTAGAAGAAATCATTAAACACTCTATAATCATATAGCACATAGGAAAATGCTGTACTGCAATCAACAAGGCTTTGTGAAGATTCTGCCATTCTGGGACAATTTAATTTATTTCTGTGAGGGTCTAAGACACTGAATAGGGAATGAGGGTAGCAACTGAATATCCTCAGCAAAGACCCGACCTCCCCGCACCCCCCAAAAAAATCAGACTCATATACAATAAGGAAAAAAATAAGTAAAATATTGTGCTACATCTGAAGGTTATTTTATTTCAGTAAAAGTCATTTTTCTTGAACGATGAATGTAAGCCTATTGGCTAAGTTTTGACTCCGACATGGTTTAATAACTGTAACCTTTCTTATCTGGTATACTAGGAATATACCATACATTATGCCAGGTGTGATGCTAAATTTTTAACATACACTGTATTATTTAACTCTCATAACAAGTCTTGAAAATAAGAATGTGATCCATTTTACAGATAAGGATCGGACCCTACATCAATCTTATTCAAAAACTCTTTGCTGTCAAGTCGATTTTGACTCCTAGTGACCCTACAGGACAGAGGAGAACTGCCCCATACGGTTTCCAAGAAGCAGCTGCTGGATTCAAACTGCCAACTTTTTGGTTAGCAGCCTGAGCTCTTAACCGCTGTGCCACCAGGGCTCCTCTTCCATCAGTACTCTTCTTCTCAAACAGTTACACCAAGCATGTAATGCTGGTTAGCTTTCTGTGCCTTTTCATATACTGTCTTCTGCCTGGAGCAACTTTCTCCTGAAAGGTGAACTTAGGTGTCCTTGCCTCTTGATTCCTGTAATATATTTTACATGGATCCATTTTCCTGTGTTTCTCCCTGCTAGCAGATGAACTTCGTGCTCATTGTTGAATTCTCCTGACCCAGACGAGGGCCAGGTGAATAACAGGGACTTCATAGATGCTCGTTGAATGACAGACTAAATGTTGAATACATATGGAAATGAAAAGAGTAAACAAAATGTAATATTTACATTTATTGCTTTCCTCCTTATTTTGCACATTAGCTAGCTGTTAATTGTGAAGACTTATTAAAGGAACTTGCTACATGCTTAGCAGAAAGGAGGCAGATAAGGGAGAGAAGAGATACTACCCTATTTTCCAAGAAACATTCACAGTTCTTTACCAGTTACGAGCTCTGAGTCCTTCATTAAGTGAGATGATCAGTGAGTGTGAAGAAGAAGGGTGAGGAGACCTTCTCTGGCAGGTCCAGGGATAGAAGTGTGGGGCTAGGATGGCCCTCTTCCCTCCATCAGACTCAGGTTGATGTAGCTCCATGAGGGTCACTCACATTTCCCAGACAGTTGTGGGTTCTCACCCCGGAAATGGCACATGAGTAAAGCTAACCCAAAATCCACTGCTGTCAAGTCGATTCTGACTCATAGTTACCCTATAGGACCAAGCAGAATTGCCACTTAGGGCTTCCAAGGCTGTAATCATTACAAAAGCAGACTGCCACGTCTTTCTCCTGTGGAACAGCTGGTGAGTTCGGACTCCTGATCTTTCTGTTAGCAACCAGGGCCTTAAGCACCACACCACCAGGGCTCCTCAGTCCAGCAAAGCCAGCAGGGCAGAAGGTTCAGGGAGGTCAGGCTAAAGAGCAATGAGAGCCCCCAGACTCAACAATGGTGGAAATCTTGCCCTTGAGGAGATGACTCACTTCTGAAGACTGAGTGGGTGATTTTATTACCAGCGCTATTAGAAAACCAAATTCACTTCTCAGTTTATTAACAAGACCTCTGCTGAAGGAAGCTATCATCTCTATAACATAGAGAAAAAATACGAATAGAAAAAGCGTTACCTGGTTTCCTTTTCTTGAAAACTAGAGAAAGTCCTCCTCAGATATGCAGGTTTATCTCTTAACCAGTGAGAAAAGTCGCCCACAGATGTTTGTGGGTGTGAGCAGAAAGGAACGTGGGAATGGTCACTTGGGAATCTCATTCCTATCAAGTCTGGAAGGGCAGCCATACATCCCAAGGGGTAG